>NW_020955554.1:137094-140491 GCF_003031625.1 Empidonax traillii
TATTTTGATTTAAACCTTCCGTGGATCAGATTCAGTTTGGGGCCTGAGCTTCACACACATTTGCCTCGAGAGCCTGAGGTGCTGTTAATCCATTTACACAATTTATTTTACACATTTACACTGTTAATTACTGCAGTCCAAACCACTGGGAATAAATGTTTCAGACCCACAGTCACCACCTTCACATCTACCAGGCACTACTTGCCTAACAGAAGATCAAACTCCTGTAATTTGGGAGAAATTGCTCCCAAACTCAGACTTGCACACAAATGGCTGCAGGATAAGCCACAGAACGGGAAAAAAAATGGACAGTGGTGCCACAACACTGCAAATCTTGCCCTTGCATCCAGGACCATGGAAACAGGTGTTCTGCTGGGCTGCCCCACTGGATACACAGCTCACTAATTACCAGATCTGTCTCAGGACTACTGGCACTAATTGACACTGCAGTCTAATTAATCAGAAATTCAAACCCCACTGAAGAGCCTTTATGCAGCTGTTTCTGCAAGGCACAGTGGAGGACATCTTTTGTTGTTTGGTTTGGCTTTTTTGACAGTTTATTTCGCTTTGAACTGGTAGCAAGCAAGATTAATGGTCTTGATATGGGTAAAATTGATTGCTCTTACCAAACTCCAACACATAGCCTTCCCTTGCCTTTTATTTTATTCTCAGAACATGTTTTTTTTTTTTTTTTTTCATATGGCAGTAACCAATACATTAAATGTTGCTTGCTGCAGATCCTTCCATCTCTACCCTACACACAGGTTGGGCTTAACCAAAGAGTTATCTCACCACAGATTGCAAAGACTGCAATCTCCATGCAGGTTTATCATAATCCTCAGTCTTACAATCTATTATTAAGATGCTTCATTAGCTCCTTTGTACTTTGCACTGTTTAAATAATCCAAATGTAAGCGACTAGAACGTTACACAAGGTTACACTACAGAGATTTACAGCAGATGGGGCTTCCAGCAACTTCAGCACAGTTTGGTCACACAGTATTTCACCAGTCCCCATCCAGCAGGACCTCCTGCCTGGCTGCACACCTAGAAAGCTTCCCCTGACTGAAGAGATTAAAATCTAAATGCATTTCAAAACAGGCAAAACCACGTAGAGAGGGAGCTCCCTGTGCCTCTCCGTGAGCATTGGGAGGCACAAACAGCAAACCTCGTTGTGCTGGTGTCCCCTCTCCCTTCCCACCTGCACTGAGAAATGCCAACCCCAGGTAAGCTGCAGCAGCAGGACATCAGCAGTTCCTTCACCAGATGCACATTAACCCAGGTGCTTTTAAACTTGTACAAAAGCAGTGTGATGCAGGTCTCATCCTCCTCTGAAAAACAAGTCGTGTTTTTCAGTCTCCCATTACACTTCCATGCTTCGCTGCACTTGTTTTCCAGGGTTTCTGTATGGAAGGAAGAGGGACTTTGCAATCATCCTGCTGATTATACCTACAGCTGGTGAAAATTAGGGACAGCCAGATGGTGTCTCACCAATTGTTCTGCAGCTGGCCACAAGGAAGGCAGCTGGGGGAGACAAACACTCCCACACTCATCATAGAGAACAGCACAAAAAAACCCCCCAGAACTCCATGGAGGAGAACTCCAACTCATTATTAAAAAAAAAAAAAAAAAAAAGATTTCATGTAATTACCAGGGAGAAAAAGGGAAAAATATCATCAACCTAGTTCAGCTGCATGATCAAATCAGTGCAGCAAAACCTCATGATTCCCACGACATGGAAGTGAGGGATGTCCTTTGGCTGCAGACCACGTGTGTTCCTTGTGACGCTGCCCATGTCCATCTGCAAGCTGTTGGTTTCCTGCTGCCCTCTGAACTGCTGAGATTTCCCCTCCCTACAGAACACCACTGAGAACAGATGCAAGCTCTGAGGCTCACAAGCTGAACTCTCCATTTTTGAGCAGACACATGCTGGCTAACAAAGAGAACTGTTTGTTCGGTGGTGTCACGGGCCACAAAGGAACACTGCTCTAGTGAAGGGCCTCCCTAAAAACCCAGGCCTTTGGGTTCATTGTACATGGCACACACAGACCTCAGTCAGCCATCCTCCCACCTGAACCACAAAAAAAAAAAAGGAATCTGGACCTAAAGCTTTCCATAATGCTCAAGCACCAGCTGACCGTAAGGTGGGAGCTGTCACTCTGATGATTTCACAGATGATTTGGAAAGGCAGTTCCTTGAAGGGTCACCGAGTTGCCTCTCCACACCTTTGCCTTCATTGCATCCAAGGGCTCTCCAGTTGCTGAATTCATTCCCAGAGCACTTTCCATTCCATCTCTGCAGCCAGCCATGCCTTTTAGCCTTGCAACCCTGAGCTGATAGTCTCATAGCCCTCGACAAATAGTGCTTCTAGGCTCTGATTTTTTTTTTTTCCCCACACAGAGTGTGATGGCAGCAAGTACTCTAAAATGTCTGCAACAGTTATGCACATCTTATTATTCCCTCGCCCCCTCCCTTCAGCAGGTTCTCTTAAGCAGCTCGTGAACACTCAGGAGCATTTACACACCTGCTGAACCTTCAAATCATTGGTTGGGATCCATCATAAAAGGCAGGGAGAGAAAACAAAAAACAAACAAACAAAAAAACCAAACTAAACCAAACCAACCAAACAAAAAAAAAACAAAACAAAAAAAACCCAAACATGATTTCAGTCTGTGGCAGACTCAAATCAACCAACATTTGTCCAGCACAAAAATACAATACTGAATGACACCTCTTGTCTTTGACAAAAATTGCAAAAGACTGCAAATGACCCTGAAATGCTCATTTTCCTGAGAAGGAAAACCAGAGCCATCTCCAGCAGCAGAGCAATTATTAGATGCCCCAATCCTTGTCTGCTAAGTTAGGCACATCTTCTTTCAAGACAGGTTACAGAGGACTAGACATTGGTTTGCATTTATTTAATCAGCTCAAAATAATACGTGCTGAGTGTTTTCACTGAGTATCAAGGCTATAACTGCATGGGCTTTACCTAGATAAGGAGGGAGAGAAATAGGTCAAATGTTGTGCTTTAAAAGTATCCTAAGGGTTACTTTTGTTTAATTAATGTTGCTAAACTATATATCTCCATAATGAACTTGCAAGGACAAAAAAAATATTGCCCTATGAACTTTTCCCTTTAAGCTTACTTGAGTGTAGGTATCAGTAACGACCAAGAAAGTTTCATGCAAGAAACCTAACACACTGTAAACTCGAGCCTTTCTGCACTCATTAAATCCAGAAACATTTTCAGACACTAAAGCAGAATAACATATCTGTGTGGGCATGTGGTAACCAGAAAACTGAAGTGATGGATAGCTGGAAATGTTCAGATACTATATTAAGAACACGTATTTATGACCAGAGCTGAAAGGGGTTCCAAATGTTTCGAAAAACAACT
>NW_020955554.1:140512-202519 GCF_003031625.1 Empidonax traillii
TATTTTGATTTAAACCTTCCGTGGATCAGATTCAGTTTGGGGCCTGAGCTTCACACACATTTGCCTCGAGAGCCTGAGGTGCTGTTAATCCATTTACACAATTTATTTTACACATTTACACTGTTAATTACTGCAGTCCAAACCACTGGGAATAAATGTTTCAGACCCACAGTCACCACCTTCACATCTGCCAGGCACTACTTGCCTAACAGAAGATCAGACTCCTGTAATTTGGGAGAAATTGCTCCCAAACTCAGACTTGCACACAAATGGCTGCAGGATAAGCCACAGAACGGGAAAAAAAATGGACAGTGGTGCCACAACACTCCAAATCTTGCCCTTGCATCCAGGACCATGGAAACAGGTGTTCTGCTGGGCTGCCCCACTGGATGCACAGCTCACTAATTACCAGCTCTGTCTCAGGACTACTGGCACTAATTGACACTGCAGTCTAATTAATCAGAAATTCAAACCCCACTGAAGAGCCTTTATGCAGCTGTTTCTGCAAGGCACAGTGGAGGGCATCTTTTGTTGTTTGGTTTGGCTTTTTTGACAGTTTATTTCGCTTTGAACTGGTAGCAAGCAAGATTAATGGTCTTGATATGAGTAAAATTGATTGCTCTTACCAAACTCCAACACATAGCCTTCCCTTGCCTTTTATTTTATTCTCAGAACATGGTTTGTTTTTTTTTTTTCATATGGCAGTAACCAATACATTAAATGTTGCTTGCTGCAGATCCTTCCATCTCTACCCTACACACAGGTTGGGCTTAACCAAAGAGTTATCTCACCACAGATTGCAAAGACTGCAATCTCCATGCAGGTTTATCATAATCCTCAGTCTTACAATCTATTATTAAGATGCTTCATTAGCTCCTTTGTACTTTGCACTGTTTAAATAATCCAAATGTAAGCGACTAGAACGTTACACAAGGTAACACTACAGAGATTTACAGCAGAGGGGGCTTCCAGCAACTTCAGCACAGTTTGGTCATACAGTATTTCACCAGTCCCCATCCAGCAGGACCTCCTGCCTGGCTGCACACCTAGAAAGCTTCCCCTGACTGAAGAGATTAAAATCTAAATGCATTTCAAACAGGCAAAACCACGTAGAGAGGGAGCTCCCTGTGCCTCTCCGTGAGCATTGGGAGGCACAAACAGCAAACCTCGTTGTGCTGGTGTCCCCCCTCCCTTCCCACCTGCACTGAGAAATGCCAACCCCAGGTAAGCTGCAGCAGCAGAACATCAGCAGTTCCTTCACCAGATGCACATTAACCCAGGTGCTTTTAAACTTGTACAAAAGCAGTGTGATGCAGGTCTCGTCCCCCTCTGAAAAACAAGTCGTGTTTTTCAGTCTCCCATTACACTTCCATGCTTCGCTGCACTTGTTTTCCAGGGTTTCTGTATGGAAGGAAGAGGGACTTTGCAATCATCCTGCTGATTATACCTACAGCTGGTGAAAATTAGGGACAGCCAGATGGTGTCTCACCAATTGTTCTGCAGCTGGCCACAAGGAAGGCAGCTGGGGGAGACAAACACTCCCACACTCATCATAGAGAACAGCACAAAAAAAACCCCCAGAACTCCATGGAGGAGAACTCCAACTCATTATTAAAAAAAAAAGATTTCATGTAATTACCAAGGAGAAAAAGGGAAAAATATCATCAACCTAGTTCAGCTGCATGATCAAATCAGTGCAGCAAAACCTCATGATTCCCACGACATGGAAGTGAGGGATGTCCTTTGGCTGCAGACCAACTGTGTTCCTTGTGACGCTGCCCATGTCCATCTGCAAGCTGTTGGTTTCCTGCTGCCCTCTGAACTGCTGAGATTTCCCCTCCCTACAGAACACCACTGAGAACAGATGCAAGCTCTGAGGCTCACAAGCTGAACTCTCCATTTTTGAGCAGACACATGCTGGCTAACAAAGAGAACTGTTTGTTCGGTGGTGTCACGGGCCACAAAGGAACACTGCTCTAGTGAAGGGCCTCCCCAAAAACCCAGGCCTTTGGTTTCATTGTACGTGGCACACACAGACCTCAGTCAGCCATCCTCCCACCTGAACCAGCCAAAAAAGGAATCTGGACCTAAAGCTTTCCATAATGCTCAAGCACCAGCTGACCGTAAGGTGGGAGCTGTCACTCTGATGATTTCACAGATGATTTGGAAAGGCAGTTCCTTGAAGGGTCACCGAGTTGCCTCTCCACACCTTTGCCTTCATTGCATCCAAGGGCTCTCCAGTTGCTGAATTCATTCCCAGAGCACTTTCCATTCCATCTCTCCAGCCAGCCATGCCTTTTAGCCTTGCAACCCTGAGCTGATAGTCTCATAGCCCTCGACAAATAGTGCTTCTAGGCTCTGATTTTTTTTTTTTCCCCACACAGAGTGTGATGGCAGCAAGTACTCTAAAATGTCTGCAACAGTTGTGCACATCTTATTATTCCCTCGCCCCCTCCCTTCAGCAGGTTCTCTTAAGCAGCTCGTGAACACTCAGGAGCATTTACACACCTGCTGAACCTTCACTGTGTCAAATCATTGGTTGGGATCCATCATAAAAAGCAGGGAGAATAAACAAAAAACAAACAAACAAAAAAACCAAACTAAACCAAACCAACCAAACAAAAAAAAAAAACCCCAAACATGATTTCAGTCTGTGGCAGACTCAAATCAACCAACATTTGTCCAGCACAAAAATACAATACTGAATGACACCTCTTGTCTTTGGCAAAAATTGCAAAAGACTGCAAATGACCCTGAAATGCTCATTTTCCTGAGAAGGAAAACCAGAGCCATCTCCAGCAGCAGAGCAATTATTAGATGCCCCAATCCTCGTCTGCTGTTAGGCATATCTTCTTTCAAGACAGGTTACAGAGGACTAGACATTGGTTTGCATTTATTTAATCAGCTCAAAATAATATGTGCTGAGTGTTTTCACTGAGTATCAAGGGTATAACTGCATGGGCTTTACCTGGATAAGGAGGGAGAGAAATAGGTCAAATGTTGTGCTTTAAAAGTATCCTAAGGTTTACTTTTGTTTAATTAATGTTGCTAAACTATGTATCTCTGTAATGAACTTGCAAGGACAAAAAAAATATTGCCCTATGAACTCTTCCCTCTAAGCTTACTTGAGTGTAGGTATCAGTAACGACCAAGAAAGTTTCATGCAAGAAACCTAACACACTGTAAACTCGAGCCTTTCTGCACTCATTAAATCCAGAAACATTTTCAGACACTAAAGCAGAATAGCATATCTGTGTGGGCAGGTGGTAACCAGAAAACTGAAGTGATAGATAGCTGGAAATGTTCAGATACTATATGAAGAACACGTATTTATGACCAGAGCTGAAAAGGGTTCCAAATGTTTCAAAAAACAACTCCATGACTGTGTTTTGGCTGTATTTGATTGATTTTTCCTATGGATGCCACGTTTGTTAAGCTGAAGGGGGAATAAACCTCCCTTAGGACTGGAGTGCAGCCACTGTGTCTGTGAGCACCCCACAGCTTAACCACACCCTGCTGGCTCTTGCAGGCTTTGACAGCCCTCAGTACACTCTGGGAAGGTAAGGACAGGTTTATATTGTGTGCACACACAGAGCAAGATTTTTCTTTTTAAAATCGAGGTAGGTAGAACAGAGAAATACAATAAGCAAATAAATAAAAGCACCAGAAAGGAGACCCGGACTAAACTGGTGCTGGGACTGCGTGGCTGCAGCTCTGGGCTCTGCTTTCAGCAAGCCACGTCCCCAGGGTGCTCTCAGCCCACGCTGTACTCTGCCATATCAACCACACCAGCTCCTCATCTGGTACAACCTGGCACTGCTCCAATGACTTAATCACAACTTTGCTAATTAGCACCAGCACACGACTGATGGCTTTCTGCCTGAGAAGATGGGAACATTTTTCCTGCCTGCTGGCCTGTGAAAGCTTTTGCTAGCATGGGGATGATCTTTTCTGATGTGGCAGAAACACAGTTGTGCGTGCTGCATTTCCATTTCTGGAAGGAGCTTGCTGCTCTGATGAGACAGCCCCGAGCACGCTGAGGTCCTGCAAGACCAGTGATGTCAACCAGGACGCTGTGACCACGCAGGTCAGCTGGAAAAGTTGCATTTCTGACACTGTGCCAGAGGAAAGGAGCTGTCCTCGCCCTGCTGAGCCAAGCAGTGCCCCCAGTGCAGTGAAAAGCCAGCATATGTGCAAAGTAATTAATTAACAGCCACCCTTTAACTCAGGAACCCCCATGAGCAGGGGCAGAGCTGGAGAATGTGAGGGCCAAGAAACGAGGGGCTGGTTCTTGAGGGGGGACAGGGCACAGCTCTGCACTGGGGTCTGGGTACACACACAGGAAACGTAACTCCTGCCATCCTGCAGGATTTATTGTTGATGTTTGTGACAGAGAGCACCTGTATAGAGCAACAGGGGTGGAACCCAACTGTGCCACACAGAGACCCTGCAAAAGCGTGGCACACAAACACACCAGTGACAGATAAAGCACTTGTTAGTGAGGCACGGCCGGGTTAAGGGATGTGACCAAGGTTACACCAACAGCCAAAGGATGCTGAGAATCTGTCACAGTCCCCCTTGTCTCCTACATTCACAGATGGAAACAGACAACAAAAACAGAATCAGTAGTGCCAGGAACCTTGGGCTCAACCAAAGCCACTCAGATTTGCATTGGTTCTAACGACAGCACGTAGAAAAGCTCATCAGTTTTACTGAGTGAAAGTTTCATTAGATATAAAGAAGGTGGACAATAATGGCCATGAAATGAACAGAATAAAACCAGCACAGGATCATATAAAGTTACAGCCTGATTCCTGTCCAATAAAAAAAAAAAATTACATTCAGAAAATGGTAAAGGCACTGCTACTAATTAACTAAATGTGTTTGATCACATCTTATTCAGAGAGACTCAAGTGTGTAGTTGCAACTACACTGGTTTTAAGAATCAAGGCAGTGGAAAAAGCAGCACAGTTGTTTCAGCTGACCTGATAGTACAGTGCTCCCCCTCTCAACTTCAGCTGCTATTTCTTTCAGTGCTGCCAAATGTTAAGCAGACCCTAGAAGCAAAGAGCTCAGCAGTTAATGTGGCATAATTTACAGCAGGAGCTTCACCCATGTAAAATACAGCCCTGTGTCTCCAGCCTCAGCTGCATGGATTCCACACAGAGGCTACTCTGACTCCCAAAGTTGTAACTCAGCAGAAGAGCTGGAGCAACAAGAGTATTTTATTATGGGAGGCTTGTTTATTTATCCAGCCTGTGCAGCAGGCAGGTGCTAGAAGGAAGATGCAACCTTTCCCCCAGGCTCACCCAGATGGGCAATGGCACGTCTGAGCACCTCCCTCCCAGGGAGGGTGCAGCCCCTGCTCTGAACAGCAATCCAGCCAAAGCAGGATGCTGGGGGAGTACAGGGGGGAATACAGGACAGCACCACAATCCTCAGCCCTTTCCAAACTCCTCTGTTCCTTACCCAGCTGAAAATCAGTGGCAATCCAGAACCACATGTAATAAGTGGATAAGGCTGCCAGAAAGAAGCCCTGAGCCAACAGGATATTACTGATCTCCCCATCTCAGAGCAAACACAAGGGGTGAGAGCCTTTATGGTGAACTTCTATAACCACACAGGCTGCTTTTCACGGCAGCTCTGGAGAACAAACAGCGCTTGAGGAAAACGGTTCCTTTCTGGAGCAACTGGTGGAGCTGCTGCAGGGCCCTACAGGGGTTGTGCAAGCTGGGACAGGCATGAGAGGTTGCCTTTTAAAGATCAGGCCACACTCTGGCCACTTCCAACATCAGCTGTAGAAGTGCCTACAGTGAGCTCTCGTTCCCCAAATCATTAGCACACACCATGACAACGTGACTTCGGCCTGCCAATTAACGTGTCTTTACAGCAGCCCTTTCACCTCACTGGGACGTTCTGCTTGTAGAGTTAAATGTCCATTTGCAGCTTCCAAATGGAAGTTGTCAGCTGTGTAAATACCCTTGGCCCCGTGGGAGTTTCCAGCCCTTGTTCCAAGCGGCAGAGAGGATGGGAAATCTGACAAACTCAATTCTTTGCAGCTCCCTCTGCAGCGTGTCTGCAAATGATAGTCCAGAGGGTCCTTCCAGGCTTTCCATTTTCCTTCCTTCTTGCATCTGCAGGCAGCACATGCTCAGCAGCTGCGTCCCCAACTTCTTTACAGTGCCAGCTCCTGGCACCAGGAAACACCAGGCCCTGGAAATGAACTTCTTTGAACTCTACTACAACTGGGGTAAAATTCAACGCGATACACAAAAATCTGAGTGCTTGGTTTGTTTTTTTTTTTTGGTCTGGTTGCAATTTAAATCTCACGAGCTGCAAGATCACCCGGGGGGTTCTAAAATGACTTGTGTACAGGTGAGAAAAAGGTTCATTTATTTTCTGGCACTCTCTCCTGGAGAGTTGGGGTAGCATCTGTGAAAGGCAGCGAGTTCATTCTGATTAACGAGAAAGGTTGGCCGAGCGCAAATGGAACAGACCCAAAGCCACTGCGAGCAAAACTGCTGGGTTTGCCCACATCCAGCAGTCAGACCAAGCACAGGGCACTGGCCTCACAGCCAGACATGGGCACATCTGTGGATGCACACGAGGCACAGTCCAGAAGAACTCGGTCTGGAACACAACTGCCACAGACCTTCCAAGGCCGTAAGGATGGGCCCTATAGCCAGAAGAATGAAGTCACCATTATTAGGGGAGGATTTGATCTGTCACAGGCCTGCTTTAATGAGGGTGGAGCTGTTCCTGTGCCAGCTGCTGCCCGCTGTCACTCGTCCATGCACGCTGCAGTGGCACAGTGCATCTGCAGAAACTCTCCCCCAAAACGCTGCTCCGTCCCCGGTGGCTCTGGAGCTGCCTTGTCCTGGCTGTGCCCTACAGGTTTCCTCTCTTGGGACATCCACTTTCTCAGGTTTTGTCTAGAAATTATTGCCTGTCCTTCCTTTGAAAAATCCACTTGATGCAGTGGTTTTTCCTGTCTCCTCCCATCTCTGTGCTCAGTTTCAGCTCACATGCTATTTCCAACTTGCTCCCACACAGCTTCGGCTCCCTCCACCTTCCCCAGAATTTTACAATTCAATCATCTCCTCTCTCTTAATCTCCCATCTTCTAATGAATTCAAGCCTAATTTTCTTAACCTCTCCGCATGGCTCTAAACCATCGAGACCTTTTATCCTCCTAGTTATTCTCTCCTGCACCTCTTCTAATTCTTCAACGTGCTTTCTGTAATAAGAACAAACTGCTGGAGGTAAAAGCCTCTCTTCTGGCAAGCGGAAAGAGATTAGAAAGACCAGAAGAACGCAAATAGCAGCCCCATTTCCCCTCTGTGAGGACACACAGCCTGCCTGCAGCCTGAGTAGACCCCCAAGGATCAGTCCTGCAGCAGTGGCAAAATGAGAGCAGGGGATTCTTTGCTTCTTCGTTTACTCCCCCTGCACAGACTGCAGCTGCCTCTCCCCCAGGTAACAGAACAGCCAGAGTCTGATGCCACTTCAGTGGGTATTTCATTTAAAGGACTCAGAGCACTGTTGCACAGCACAGGGACCCCACAAGATCCTTCCAGCAGTTTTACCAGTTCCCTTCTATCTTGACCTGGAGGGATGGGGTCAAGCACTTCATTTTGTGTGCAGGTCTATCAGCCTCCTCATCCGTTTCTTGGCAGTAAAACCATGGCAAACTCACAGGAGAGATCAATGTGAAGACAGGAGGGATCTTTACATCCTGGGTGCCACCCACAGAGTGGTCTAAAGGTTTATTCATCCCTAAAATAACCCCTGGACTCTCCTGGAGTGGTTACTGCGGTGTCACCGCTACTGGGTGCAAAACAAAGCAGTTCACAGAAACTTCCTAAAGACTTTTTTTTTTCAGACATCTTCAACCTACCAAGTTAAGAGAACGTGGAGACAGAGCTTTTTTCCTCCTCGCCTTCATTAAGCCAGGGGAAACATTCTGCAGTGACATGCTGCCAGCTGTCATCACATTCTGCCTGTTAGCCCTCACAGCAGGAGCAGCAGCAGTGTCTCCAGAGCACAAGTGCCTCTAATCTCAACAAACAAGTCTGATACAAATCTCTGAATTGCTTTGACTCTTCTGAATTATCAAAGCACTTAAGTTCAGCTCCTAATTCCCCATCTGACTCACAGCATGTAAAATCTGAAAGCAGACACGCAACCAAACTTGGAATTCAGATCTGGATCCGAGTTTTGCCACTTTTGCTGGAAAGGTCTGGAGCAGTTAGAAGCTCCATGAAAAACATTTGCAGCAGCAGTAACCCATGTTGCTAAGCTACTTTTTATTATTATATGCTGGTATTACCAACAAAGAAAATATAGTAATTATGTTAAGTCATTAAAAGATTTTTTTTTCCCTTCCATCCTTTTTTTTCCAAGGTGTGTACAGAATAAAGACAGTGCCCCAGTTGTAGGAGGTGCTCTCAGAGTGCACCCCCCTCCTGATCATTAGCTCAGCAATCCAGAGTGAGCAGATTGACAAGGCCAAGAGGAGAATTAACCCTGGAAATACAACCCCTGCAGGAAAATTTAGGTTTTTTTTTTTTTTTTTTCATTTCTCCTACCCTTCTAAAAGCCTTAGTGTTTCTTCTACCCAGCAACCAGCAGTCCCAACTGCATTTTCAGGCTGCTCCTTTGGTAAAAGTACATCTCCTGGTAGAACACAGGGATGTGAAATGATACATTAAGGACTCCTCCCAGAGCAGTTGAACCCATTACATTTCATGAGCTTTTCTACATTTCATTTAGCCTGAAATAAAACAAAGCTCGTGTGTCTTTCCCAAGTCTGCCGAGTGAAAAACCAAATGTACCTTTAACAGAGCTGCAAAAATTAGTCTCTCCTTATTAAATCATACTTTAACTACAGCAGTGACACAAGTTAATTGCAGAGTTATCTGGAGGATGGAAGAGTTATCGTGAGTCACTCTGTAATTAGGAGCAGAGCATGATTTCTAACAGTTAAAGCTATCACACTGGAAGAAATTCTAACTGTGAGATGATGAACAGTTGCCTGTTCTGCTCTAACACGTTGCAGCCAGGCCCCAATTACACTGCTGCCATCAGTATCTGCTCCAACAGCACCGAGCAGAGCCCAAGTGCAGAGCAATTCACTGTGCTACCAAGGTGGGACTGGTTCAAAAACATCCTGGGGGGAGGAAGCAGAGCCTGAAAGGTGAGAGGCTGATGTCACTGACACAGGGAAGAGAGGAGCAGCACTGGTCAGCACAAACCCTGTCTACAGCCAAAGTTAACCAGAGACACGATCCCATTGCCAGGTCCATCCCTCTCACACATCCAGCCACATCTCTGCTGTTGAGATGCCCTGCCCAGACCTTGAGTGTCAGGCTGCCATCATGAGTGTGCATAAACATGGAGAGACCCAGAAATATTTAATCAAGTTTAACTGGGCAAGGTTCTCTCAAGGAAAGTACCAGGAGCTGTCGTGCCTGCTCAGGGCCATTCTAAAATTGCTGCAGAATTTCCTAGAGCTTTCTGCCTCCGGTATCTCTTGGGTGAGAGAGTACCTGCTGATAAGAGGCTGTCTCAGCGTGGGGTGCTAACAGGCCCTGCAAGATTTAGTGCTGCATTTCACTAACAGCCCACAGAGCAGTCGGTGAAGCTTCCTCTTTAAGCTGCTTTACCATAAATCAGTGCTAAACTGTAATTGCAATTTGCTTTTCAAGAACACCCATTTCTCAGAAGTCTATAAAAGTTGGGGCTGAACATCAACCACGCCAAATTTTGCACTCCAGCCCCTTTGTTTTTTTGGGTTTGAACTATCCCCGATTACCTTCCTTATATACCCCTGACATTTATGAGATCTATGGCCAACGTGTTCTGTGCCTGCTGGCAGGAGCACAGCATCATTCACAGCACAGATACCACTTTCTGCAGTAACTCAGTGAGGGGAAGGTGCAAGCAAGGCAGCCTGGCCCACCTGCAAAGAAAAACAATCTATTTCCCTCTCCTATGCTACAAAAAAAGCACGTGTTTTTCCACTCACATCTACAAAGGGAGCTTTGGGAGACAAAGGTCTCATTTTAAGCCCTGTACCCTCGAAGGGTATGGAGAACAATCTGAGAGGCATGAAGGAATGGGGGGGAAAAAAAAAAAAGGGGGGGGAAAAAACTATGGTCAGCTTTGTGTGCAAGCCTGTCATTTGCTATCACAGCCAGACATGCCTCCCCCACGTCTCTGGGATCACATCTCATTAACCTGGGGGGTAATCAGCGCTCAGCAGAGAGCCCATGGGGTGTGCAGCCACACACTGCCACGGGAAGAAAGGCACTGGAAGCCTATCCCTGAAAGAGATGTGAACAGCCCTTCCCAAGGCTCACAATCCAGAGATGCCCCTGCATTTCCTTCCTCACCAAACAGATGCCCCCATGACGTATCTGCAAGATACGTCCTGAGCCAGCCTCTCCCACAGGGGTCCTGCAGATTCCCTGGTAGAACCATCTGCCCTTGGGACTGGTTTCATCGACAGCCAATTCTTGATCTCTCTGTGCCAGTGCTAGTCTTTGGAAAAGACATCTGGGCCATTTACCCAGCGTTAAAACTGGCAGTGCTCTCCTGGTGGAAAGCTGCAGCTCACAGAAGGTGAGTGCAGCTCCGCGGGTAGTTGGGAAAATGAGAGCTGGATGGTGGATTCCCATTTTAGAAAAGGCTCTCTGGGGAGCGCTTGAGTGGAAAAACCATATGCCCTTCTTTCACATCAAATTCTTGCCGCTTTGGAGCATCAGGAAAGGGTGCTGTGCAGGTTGGCACGACGTGTAACTCCTGCACCAGCAAGACAGTGCTGCAGAAATGCTGCAGCGCACAGAGGGACAAAAAGTGGCACTAAAAAAAAATGGATGGTTAATTGGACCTGGATGGCATTTGCAGAGAGCAGCCAGTCACCATGCCAGATCATCAGCACACAGTAGATTTTACCACTGTCGTTGCTACATTCCTGAGAGCAGCAAATTCCTCACTTTGGGCAACAGAACTTGCTTTTGGCAGTCTCACCTTCCAGTTCTACTGGGCCTGGAGATTAGTTCTGTGAACTTCATGTTTCCAGAACACAAACTGGATGTTTCATCCTTTTTGCCTGATTTTTTCCCCCCTTCTCCATTTGTGCCTTAAACTTTGTAGGATCAGAGTCTACTGATACTTTAGGCTTATTCTCAGTGCCCATCCAGTCAGTCCTTTCTGCAGATGCTTGTCAATTAAATATCTATTCCTCATTTTCAGTGTTTAATTACAAGGACTTTACAGCAATAACAATTTTCAGGATACATGTAAGCAAAGAAAATGGACTGCTGTTACACTGCAAATAAATCATAGTCAACCCAGTCGGCTGTTTCCAGAAAAATTTGGTTTCTATCTTCATTAGCTCCACTATCTGCTTATAAAAGGAACAAACCAATGAATTCTACTTAGAGAAAAAGAAGGGGAAGAGGAAAGATATTTCTCTTTGGCACTGACTTTCTGATCACTAGAGAAGCAAGTGTTGCAGGAAGGATCCACGCCACTATGAGTATCTGATGGAATGGATTCCTCTAATTTGTGCTGTGGACAATTTCACCTCTAGAATCTTCAAGGCTAAACTGCATGGTAAGATGGCAGAAGCTGGGAGATCACAGGGGAATTCCAGATCTGTTTAGGTTTTGTCTACCACAATGGAGCAGCATCTTTCAGTCCTGCTCGGTATTTATCATCCGTTAAATCTGCTTGGGAGGTTCGTCCAGCACTTCACACACACTCCATCTGGTTTCACAGAATGCTGCATCCCTTGGTGACCAGTAAAGCCAAGGAAATCAGGCAGTGAAGAGACTGTGTTGCCTCAAACAGCCCAGGAACGCACATAATGATAAGTTACATCCATTTAAGTTTACCCTCTGCACTACAGTGTAAGATCAGGCACGAGTGGTTTATGATGCAAGAATGGAAAGGATGTATTTGTAACTCCCCCGTAACAGCTCAGAGACACTTCTGCCTTTCCTGAGGAATTATAATGCCCTCGTGTCCCAGTCCCAGGGAGCTCATTGACAATTCTCTCCCAGCACTTGGTCCTGTATTCAGCAAGACAGCACAAGCCAAGTAGGGGGGAACACGCTGCCAAGGGGGTAATGAATAGGCCATACTGTATTTTAATTATGGAGGGCAGAACAAGGTATTCTGAGAGGGGATGGCAGGCTGCACTGATGGTTTCTTTGATGGAAGCCTGTCCTGGTGAATGAAGTGTCTTTCAGTGCAGCGAAAATAATGAGCTCCCTAGTGTAGGCTCAGCTATTTTTAAGAAACCATTTTCTTCCTGCTCCACACTTATCAGCCAAGCTACACCAGCCCTTTCAAGGCTGGCTCAGGGTATAAAATAGAATAGCTGGAAATGCATGGCAGCCCAGCCTATCATTATGGATAACGAAACAACCTGTGCCGAGCAGCGCTTAACTCCCTGATTTAGAAACCCCACAGCTTGATCAGCAAGGCCCTTCACAGCCACAGGCAGCACAGGGTTCATACACGGACAGGATCCAAGCCCAGCATCAGCTTCATTTACCATCAGATTCACCCAACATTCTCCCTGCACGCTGAGCCCCTGCCACGGCACCTTTGGGTTGGGGCACCATCAGCTGATCTTCGTGCTTTAGATCCAGCGTTTCTGCTGGATTCCCAACTCCTGTCACCACAGCTCAGCTCTCTGCCACAGTTCCAGCCTTCCCACAATTTATTTAGGATTTCCCTTCTCTCCAGGGACCATCAGGCCCTTCTAGCTCTGATTTCTTTAGAAATACTTCACAAGGCAGCTCTGAACAAATCCTGTTTGACCCCAGCCTGTCTTCAGCCATGGAACAGGACAGAAGAGTTTCTTGTGACACACAGTATCCCATCTCCACATTTCCCACAGATGCCAGTGTTAAGGAGGTATCATTTTTGGATACTTTTAGCTAGGAGGGTTGAGCACTTGTTATCCTAAAAATCAGATTACTCCATCAACAGGCCCAGTATAACCCAGGGCAAAGGTGAATGCCTTGTACCCTGGGGAAAACAAACCAACACCGGTGCCAAGGCAAGTGTTTCTTGCAGGTGGCAAAATTATAAGCAGACAGGAGGAGAAATAATTAAACACTGAAATGAATACTGACCAGAGTAAAACAGGCTAATAAAATGAACATCACATTCTAATTATGAGAAGGAAATAACTTTCAGTAGTAGCATAGCCTTAATTAACCCCTACAAAGAAAATGCAGTGGTAAAATAAAAGTAAAAAATTGGAAATCTGGAGTTAAGTAATATTTTCCTGGAGATAATAGGAGGGTTTGCCCCCTCTCCCTTTCCACACTGTTAAATATAATATACCCCCTAAAATTATTCTGAACCTAATTCTCCTCTGGAATGAATCAGCATTGCTGCACTAACTTCAAAAGTAGAAGTACAAACCAGAGACCTGATGCTGAAACTTAAATGGGGGGTAAAAGAAAAGGTCTTCTCCACTATCATTAATCTTTCATGAGCAATCTCCGACTCCTGCAAATTTATTCATTATTTGAAAGTATTTCCCAAATAGTCAGCATGAATCATTTCCAGACTTTGGGCAGCTCACTCAAATGTCCATTTCAGCAGCATACAATTCAAGACAGGCACTTCTGTAGCACATTTCTGCCTCTGCTTCGCCACCGGAAATGTTTTCAGCAGGGATATAATGACAGGGAGAGAGGCAGGGCACAGCCAGCACGAGCTGCTGCATTTCAGGAAATGGGGAACATCCTTCATGGAAACCAGGCACAAAGATGAATTTCTTGTACCCTGCAAGCATCCCTGAATTATCATAAGCAAATTATTCATGAGCATAATTGAGAGGGATGTGGTGAATTCAGCCGCATCTTTCAGTCGGAGCTGGAACCCACTGTCCGAGTCCCAGCCCGAGTATGTGAATGACTGACTGAAGTTCATTAGCCTGAGTTATAATCAAAGGTAAGATCAGATTATGAAGTTCTTAATTTACTACAAACCTCTCTCACAGTTCTCTACTTCTAACACCCACAAAGTCTACAGAGACATGGCCAAGCAATCCCGACAGCCACGCTTGGACAACCAGCACGTACCCTGCAGGACAGCAGCTCTGCATCACCCCGGGAGAGTAACTCCAGGAAAACCCTGGATGCAGAGCAGAAGTCCTTCCCTGCACAGCTGCTCTGCTTCAGCAGCCAGGAGGTTGTAAAATGAACCAGATTTCCCATGAGTCAAAACTTGCTCATATATTTCAAAAAAAAAAAAAAGAAGGAGGAGAGCGTGTACAAGGCTGCCTTCAACTGCCACTCACCCAAGATGGATGCACTCATTTAGTTCAAGGAAAACCTCCCAAAGCCCCTGCCCTCTGCAGATCATCCTACAGATCACAGCCTTGAGATTGCTACTTGGCCTGAATCCCTTTAACCAAATCAGCCTGAGGAATCATTCAGTGAAAGCAACATCTGGAGACACGCACTAAATACCCCTAACAGAGGAGTTTGGTTGCCTCAGATCCATGTGACGGTTTTCACAGCTACTGTGAATTTAAGAGGAACATTATTCCTTTAACCACAGTCGGTGCTGTGGAGTCATGCTCAGCCAGCAGCTTTTTGGCACTCAGATCTTTCCCAGTAGTGCAGAGATCACCAGAATCTCTTTAGTGGTCAATACCTGGGCCAACCTCAGTTTGGAGGGAAAGAAACTGGCATTGAACGGACTAACTCCATGATGACAAACCACAGAACACCTCCTGTAGTTCTTGCAAGAAGTATCCTGTATTTCTTCTCGCTCCCTTTGTGCAGGGTAAGGATTTCACTGCCCACGAGACAGACCAAAGCCCTCCTGCAAACCCAGCTGGATCCTGTCCCTCAGTAAGGACCATTCACCTTCCTGACGGTGCAAATCACTCAAGTCTGACGGATCATAAATCGCCACCGAGGGCAGGATGGGATTTACCTCGAGTGTGAGCACAGCTCCAGCACGTCAGAGCACTGCCACAGGACACTGAGTGGTACTGACAGCAGGAGCCTCCGTGCTTGTCATTCCTGACACTTGGAGCATCCGACAGCTGGAGAACAACACCCGGCCCAGCGCTGCAGGGAGGGAGCCTGACAAATCTGCCTGCACTGCTCCAATCACAGGAGAGTGACTCTTCCTCTCTGATCCCGAGGACAACATGAGAAACTTGAGCTGTACGTTCTGCAGTGGAATTGGCTGAGACACGACAAGATGAGAGAACTGCAGTCTGTAAGAGAGACAGAAGCACAAGGCTTCAAAGCACAGCTTCCACCTGGCTCTGCAGGAATGAGGTATTTCTGTTCAGGGTGATCAGGACTTCACAAATGTTTTCTTCCACTTTTCAAAAGGAAAGTTTTGCTTTTTAACTGCAGTGTTTTCAGTCTGCTCGATGGAGGGGAAGAGCTGAGCTCAGACCTTTGACTCACTCTAGCCAAGGATTCCTATCACCCTGAGCTGCAGCATCAAGGGAGCCACAGAAAGCTTTTGAAAGGCAATACTGCTCTTTTTTAAAGCCTTGCAACACGCTGTGAAGGAGGCAGGTCACCTTTGCTATATCCATCACCACTGAGGGCTGTGTTCCCTGGAAGGGAGGCAATTCTGCTGGCAAGCACAGATCCCTCTGTCTGTGTAGCTATTTCTAAACCAGCTACAATGCAGATGCCAGAAGTGTTTTCTTTGGATCAGTCACCACGTTATAAAATTTGCTCTGTTGGTGGGGAAGCAGGTCCACCCTGGGTACATGCAATTTAGCTTGCAGCCTTTTCTGCTGTCACTGCTGGCCCTGCTTGCTGCTCTGTACCATCACATAACAGTGACTGCTGGCATTCTTTGTTCCCATTGCTGCAAGAGCTTCAGAGCAAAGGAGAGCTGAGCCCATTAACTTGGTTCTTTTCTTATTTAGACCAATCCGATCCTGGCTCCCACTACATCTGTGGCATCACTCCCTTCAAGCTCAAATCTGCAGGTGTAATTCCTATGGAGCTTTATCAATAGCTATTAACTTCCTCCCAGGAGTTTCTAAGCCTCCAATTGACTTCCAAGGCACCAGGATTCATCACTGTTTCTCTCCTTAATATAAAAAAAAAATGTATTGCTCCTGCAACTGGCCCCAGCTCCACTCCTCCACTCTTCCCAAGCTGAATCCTTTAGAAGGTGTCGGTTGGGACTGCAGATCTCCTGGCACACCACCAGATTTCATCTTTACAGTCTGTCCAGCTGCCAACCCTCCCTTTCCACGTACACGTAAATAAATAAGCTGCTGAGAGACTGTTATCACTGGATTGGGTGTTCCACACAGAGGAACCTGGAGCAGCCACAACTCACACTTACTTAATATGTATCAACGCCAACCACTGTCTAATGGACGTAATGATTGAACACTGACAGGCATATTTCTCCAGCCCAGCTCTCCTTTGGCAGTAATGCCTGACCAAGATTGATGACTCTAATACCAGAGCAGGCAGTTTGTTTGTTTCCTCCATGGGCTTCATTTTTCAAACAGCCTCAGATTCCCCTTCCCTCTCTCCCGAAGAAAAAAGGAAATGGGAAATTGTGGTGGCTACTGAGACACCTGTACCAGCTCAGCTGCCGTTCCCTCAGGCCACCGAGGCGCGAAGGTCAGATTGACTGAATCCCTGACTGGGTTTATCCTGGCATCATTCACATGGGTTTGTATCAGTGGACAGCTGGGCAGTCACAGTGACACACACAGCTCCCTGGCTGAGGATTCGCTCGCCAGTGTGGAACGACACCTGAGCAGGTCTGGTCGGATCACAACAGGCACGTTTCACCCACACAAGATCCAAGGCAGGTCACAGGAATAAGAGCGTCAGCAGCACGAACAAAAAGAACAAGAGAAGCTCCACGTACAAGGCAGGGCTTTCATTCTCATGCTGGCTTGAGGAATCGGCAGCAGATCCCAAGGACATCAGAACAGCAAGGAAACATCGACATGCAAAGCTAAGCCAGGAGCCATTTTACAGCAGGGAGCAATACCACAGTGCATGAGACTCAAAAATAAGACAGTTAAAATCTGTCTTGCCTAAGGAGAATCCACTGGGAGGCAAAGTGTGCTGCTGGATGCTACAGATGGCAATTACCTCAAAAAGAACAGAGGAAATGGGGGAAAGCTCTAAAACAGGGACTCAATGGTATATTTTGCTCTCTAAGGAGCCACCCAGCAATATTCTATTCTTAGATCAACTCTGTGTTTACACCAAGAACACTTTGAACTTGGCCTACTGCTTACTTTTGTTGTTCCATGACTTGAATTTCTGTATGCTTTTTACAAAGGAGTCTCCTGTATTTGGGGGTATATTAAACAAATTAAGGTGCAGGTTTTGCTCCTTCCTGGCAGAGCAAACCCACAAAAGAGAGACACTCGAGGGCTGGGCACAGGAATGTATCTGCAGGAACTGCTTTCAGTCCCACAGCTGTTGAGAGAGTCACTGTGACCAGTGTACACTTAAAACCCAGCTGCCTCTTTCTCTGCTCCAGTCAGGACACAACACATTCAGAGGCAGAATTTCTTGTGAGCCACAAGCAGGAACAGCCCCTCCTTAAAATTTCCTGAGTCCCATTTCTGTGAGATCTCAGAAAGCAGCACTACTTGTACTTCAAAGCCAAAGACAAAAAGCAATTGTGGAGATGAGTCCCCAAAGGGATCTTGGCTCATCCTTAGGCTAGAGAACTTCTCACTGTATTACACTGTTCCTAATTTGAAGCAACGTGTGTTACACAGGAAAGGTTAAACAGGACTGATCAGCAGCAGAAAGTGCATTTTACACTGAATTAGGTAAAGGTAAACAGGAACCAGCAGCTGTGTTATACCACAGGTCTGTACTACAGTGACCCCCTGCTCTCCTGGATGAAGCATCACCACACACTCACACACCTGAAAAAGCTATGGCTGCATCTTCAAAAACAGATCCATTGAAGTCTCGAAGAGACAAGGCAGAGATTTCATTCACTCTAGATGACCCTGAGCCATGATTCTCAGCCATACAGCCCCAATACCATCACTGACAATTTTCATTCAACCCTCTGATTCTGCCCCCTTTCTTTGCCTCAGTTTCCCCTTCAAGTCCCACCAACAATCACTGAAAAGTTCTTGAATAGCTCACAGTCCTGTAACCAAAAACTACAGATTAGACAATTTAAAATCCTGGATTGAGGGCAAAGACATTTGGCAAATGTCAATTAGAAAACACAAGAACCACAAAAAAATCCCAGACATTTAGTGCTCTGAAGCACCTTTTGCTCTCAGTAACACCTAAATCCAACTCCTCTGCTTCTCCCTTAATTTATGAGGTTTTTCTGAGAGCAGAGGTGCCTTTGAGCAAAGGCAGATCAACCAGGAACAAACTCTTCCTGGAGCAGAAGCTGAGAGAGGTTAAATGCTTGAAAAAGGGGGCAGCAAAGTAGGAGATGCACCACTAACATGTAAATACACAGAGTAACTTATGCAGACACTGGAAATAAAAGCAAAGCAAGCTCTCACTGTGTTGCTTAGCAGTGCAGTTGTCAGGGTTCTCCAGTGAACAGCTACAGAGACATCATGATGGACGTTCTTCCATGCCCTCCACAGGCACACGTGTATTCCTACATAACCACATGGATTTAATCTGAATTTTAAGGCTTGAAATCAAACCAGGAACTATATCAAAACGTTTTTATAACTACGAATTTAAATATCTCTTGTCCCAGAATCCACAGCATTTGCACCTCTCCAGAAACATCATAAATGTTAACATAACTTCCTTTACCACGTTGCAAGACTATTTTGAGTGGAAACAGTCTCATGACCGCTGATGATAAACTCGTTAAGTGTAAATGCTGTGTAATATCCTGCTGAGATGGAACATCACGCAGCACTCCCACCAATATTCCATGGAGAACTAGCTAACCACTTTAATAAACCTATTTTTAATTTATAACCTGGCTCAGGAAAAAACCTTGCCTGGGTGTGTTCCTTCTCCATCCAGGTACATCTGGGAATTTGTTGCTAGCAAAATGCTACTGCCCAGTCCTGTGAGAACACAGATAATCAGCACCTACAGTATTTGATAAAAATGGAGCTGCGTGAGAACGTCCAGAGACTCACAAGTCGTTGAGGAGAGTTTAACATCAAGCAGAGGTTGGGCTACCACTGACATTTGCAGATGTCATAGAAATGGGTCTTCAAGATACAGCTCTCATAAAATAAGCCCTTTTTCCTCAAAAAGCTGTTCCATATTTAAAATAACTTGCACAATACTGGGGTTAAAGTACAAATTCCAGGATCTTAGATCTCCATGCCTCACTGCCGGCATCTCACTTAGTAAAGTAAACTCTGGTATCTTCTAATCCCCCTCCAGCTTGGTGCAGCAGCCTTGCCCTCTGCACGAGGTGGCAGGTGGTGCATGTCACTGGGAACTGTAACTCATGGAATAACTGCCTTATTCCAGCTCCTTGGAAGCAGTGTGACTGTTCTTGGGATATTTTCTACAAGCCTTTGCTAAATGATCCATATCCTCTACTGCAGCTAAACAATAATTGATTTTTCTGTTCTTTCTAAGCACTGCCCCATTGCCAACATATATTTCTCGTTTAAGTTCCTGGAGCATTTTGTTGCCTCTCCAGCTTAATCTTGCCTTTCCATAAACTTACTTTATGAGCCTGCCCATCTGTTTCCGAGATGTGTGTGCATGTTGTGTGTGTGTGCATCTCTCTCTCCAGCCATTACCCAGACAGGTGTATGTTTGCTGACTGCACGGCACGGACACGCAGCCTGTCAGGAGCCGCCGTGACGCCGCCGTCAAATGAGATCCTGAAGCTGCTTCACAGTTGATCCTGCTCCCCATTTAATATCTGTTGACCATGATGAATCGTGCTGGACACCCAGGCTTGTCCTTACTGAATCACAGCCTGCACCACAACATCTCTTGGCCGGTGCTACACAGGTTGTTTGGAGATTACGAGCTCCTCGTGTGCGTTAGGAGTCCATTTTTGACCCACTGCTACTGTGGATTTTATGCTGGTTGTAAAGCAGGCTGTTAGCATCACGTTCCTCTTCATCTGTCTGCCAGAAACATGCAATACTGAAATACTGAGAGAGCAATCTCACTGCACTGCCCAACCCTCCTGCTTGATATTGGTGCCTTGGGGAGCTGCATCTCACATAAAGGTCAGTCCTGGGTCTGGCCCTGAATAAAATGGATCCCTTACCTCTTTAAAAAGAAAAAACCATCATTAGTGTCCATAACGATAACAAAGAGCCTCACACTGACACGTCCCTGGTTGCCAGGGTCTGAAACCAGCCCTGCCACACCCTGGGCAGCAGCTCAGTAGTCGTACAAAGCCTCAGGAGCGAGATCCAGCTGCAAGGGCTGCTTTGCTACTGCAATAACCACAGGATGCAAACCCACAGCATATTTTAATGTTCTGGGGATGGCTTTGGGAACTCGAGTTAGCTGAAGAGAGCAGCAGCCAGGTATCTTCTGCTCGAACCACTGGTCCTCTCTGCCTGTAACCCATCACATTATGTCCTCACAGCACTGTACTTGTCATTTTTACTTTTTTTTTTTGGCTAGAGTTTAAAAAGAACGTACATTAAGCTCTTGTTTCACAGAAGCATCACACAAGAGCACCCCAACACCACGAAGCAGGGTGCATGCGCTGCACTGCACCCCCAGCTGCTTCACCCTGCATGCACACTAAGGGTTAAAACACACCACCAGATTTTGTGTATTTTCCTGCCCTTTGGTGATTTTTCCTAACAGAAGATGTGTTTCTCTTCTTAGGTCCTCAGCTGGGAATTTCCCCTCGCTAAGCTTCTGCTGTTGCAGGGACCTGTGACCTTCAGCTTGCCTTGAGGCCCTCCCGCTCTTCCAGCACACCAGAGCTGAGTGATTTTTACCTCAAGTCTTAAATCTGTGCAGGGGAGTATTTTGTGCTCTATGACTATGGGAAGCCACGGAGGGTGGATTCTTTTGGGCCCTGCATTTATCCCCACTCCAGTCTCTTTCCAAACTCGCCTTTCTGAAAGTTGAAAGACAATCAGCTGGGGGCAAAGAGCCAAAAAGAAAAAGCCCTCCTTCTGGGAGTTTGCAGATCAGCCTGTTTTCCGAGGAAGCGAGCAGATGAAGCGCCAGGATGGCCAGCAAATATCCCTTACTCATCAAGGAAGCACACACCCACACAAAGCAGCTCAAAAGCATCCAGGCACCGGAGCACAGGTCAGGTGCCCACTTGCCCAGACCTGAGCGCAGCGAGGTCACAGTGCCAGCGAACACACTGCACCGTGACACCTCCTGGTGAGCACCTGCAGGGAGCTGCTCCTGAAAGCACCGACACAGAGTCCTTAAACGCAGCGCAGGGGTCAAGTGCTTGACACCATATTTAAGTTCAAGTATTCCATGCTTCAAAACACCAAACCTGCCTGCCCTAGAAAGGCCAAGATTCCAGTCTGTGCCTGGTACTCAAGGCAAGTGTTGTTAAGCAACCATTTCTAGATACATTTTCCAGAGACCTTTTGCTGTTGCAACAGCCACTGACCTGGGGTGCCATCCACCACTGACCTGGGGTGCCATCCACCATGTGGCAGCCAAGCCACTCGTCCCCAAATGATGGGGGATGACAAAAAGAAATGGGGGTGCATCTCATTTACTTCCCTTGCTCAGATTATTAAAGCCAGGGTGTAAATGGGAAAGGGAGGGAAGGCCATCAAACTAAAAGCTTTGTTTTGCTCTTGGCTTTTTTTTACCCCCCCCCCTTAACAAATTAAATAAAAAGTCTAAAGACTACAGCTTGCATAATTTAACATGCCTGTAAACATGGAACATGCATAATTGATGTTAAACAACATGCTAATCACCTCATAATGTGAATAGAGGGGCAACCTACCCTCAGTTTATGTATAAGTAACAAGACAGAAGCCTGCTGAGCTCTGTATAATAGGGGTTTTTTCCCCCCCTCTCTTACATTTGTGTCTCAGCATGATGGTAAACCACAGCTTAGGCAGGAAACCTAATGTATTATTTATGCTAAGCTTTGAACTGAAATGCTTTTCTCCATGTTATATAAATATATATATTACTCCTTGAAACACAGTGATTGATTCTGTCAGGTCACTGTAAGAACACGTTCCCTGCTCCAGTGGAAAAGGGAACAGCCACACAGCAAACACCGGCAGAAAAACGAGGTGCTGATTCCTCAGGGAACAGACCCAGCCCCAAACCTTCTCCCACCCTGCAGCTGCTTTGGAAACTTCACAGGAGTCCAAAGGGTTGTGCAAGTGCTGGCCACACCAGGGAGCACTGCAAGAGAACCCTGCAGAGACATCCTGCAATCTTCTACCTCTGCCAGCTTTAGTTCCTGAATCCACTGGGAAGTGAAGTGCTGTTCTTAGACCCAGAGCTGTTACTACAAAGACCAGAGCCCTGGTTTTCTGGTGACTAACAGTGACCTGTGCAGGAAGCATGCCAGAGCAAACTGTTTGGAAATAAACTCCAAAATTATCCTCTGGTGGAGATAGGCACAGATCCCGAGCCACAATCCACGCTGTCACAAATACAGATGCCCTCAGCTGTGAGACAGGAGGACCTTTCCTCCCGGAATTCCCACTTGGAATGAAGGAATTAGGTCTGCCTGCTCTTACAGGAACTGAGGATTTCTAATCAGAGGAGGGCAGAGATATTTATCAGGGAAATAAGGGGAAAGCATCAAGGAAGTAAAACCCAACAGGAAAATCTCTGAAGCAGGAATTGCAGAGCAACAGGCACGCCCTGCTCCAGCCAGCAAGCCACCAGCACCAGGGTGCTGAGAGCAGGGACAGAGCTCCTGTTGGCTTCAGAAGGAACATGATTGAGCTTAGAAGCAAATTTGAGAAGAATTTTCTCTTCCCAGGTCGATGCAGATGGGGGCTCAGCTGATCTGAGGGGTATGGAGCAAAGCACAGCAACGAATCCACAAGCAGCTTCCATCTAGCTAGCACAATATATATGACTTGTGCCTTGTCAGAGCTCTGGCTTTAATTAAAATCAGTCTTAAATAATTTATATGGCATTTCATTAAATACATGCTGAGTTAGACCAGGGCACTACCAGTGCCAGCTGATGTATCCAGGATATGAGCTGAGAAGCTGAGGTCATAACAGTGCATTCCATCTCTCCATTTTGGAATCTGCTGCTTAAAGACAGAACACCAAATAATTTTTAACCTTGCTCCAGGCAGACCAGCTCTCTCCCATGGAATATGTTAGCCAGATAATTAAAAGACTACAGATAGCCACAAACAGATGCAAGGCATTGTGTTTTAGTGCCAGAGCTGTTTCACCAGTGGCAATTTAGAAGTTTGACATGAGTCCCAGCATGCCCAAACTGTGCTCTCAGCTGAGCAAGAGGTAAATATTTAATGCTGCAGGGAATAAATGAGGAAAAAAAAAATATATAAACAACAGGCTGAATGAGAGATTTGAGTAAAAGCCCCAAAGGAGGCGGCCAACATAGCCAGGACCAGCTGTACTGAAGAAAAAGCTGCTTTTCTGTCTCTGAAGGTATTGACACCTCTTCAGGGTTATGGCTCTACTGCTGGAAAAGTCAATTGTGCAAACTCCAGGCTCATTCCTACTGCCCACTCAGATATATATTGGGGTGAATCCCCTTTTTAGTTTGGTTCACTTGGACTTCAGAAAAAAAAAAAAAAAAAAAAAAAGACAGGCTTTGCTCGGTTCAAGTTAATCCTCCCAGCCTCTTCCTGATTAATACTAATGACTAAAAAAATAATAACCCACCAGTCTCTTGAGCAAACCCTGCCAAATCCTGCAGTGGGGTCTCTGCAAAGATCCAGCTGTAGAAAGAGTACTTTACAGCCCTCTTACAACTTGCTGGTGCCTTATTCAGGCTGTAAATTGAATTAACAGGCCAAAAGCCCTGAAATGCTGCCAGGGGATTTAGAGACCTGAGGATAAACGGGAATGTTGTTTCTCCTGCAACAGCTGAGCAATCCTGACTGTAACCACAGTGATGCTGAGGAGAGAAGATATATCAAAGGGCAGAGAGCCTTTAGGAGATTATTCCCACAGGTGTTAACAAGTAGACAGATAAAAGAAACCCCCTAAATCCTTGGTTTTGCAATGAGCTGCTGACAGGCAATAATAGACGGGGGGTACCGTGGCTCAAACTTGCCCATCAACTGAGATGGCTGAGGGCCATTGCATGGTATTCCAGACAAGTTCTCATGGTCCAAACACCTGGTATAATTACTAATAATGGAACTAAGTGAGGGCACCCAAAATACATCCTCAGCACTGGTGCCACAACTTTGGCAGCCTCGTTTGTCTCAAGTGATGCAGGCTCAGCATCCCGAATTTAAACAGAATGGAGGAACTGGAAACAAGTGCCCTCCTGTTTGGTATTTGCAGTGAAAACTGTCTCTCATTTCAGAGGGGAGAATAAAAACAAAGCAAGAACCTTAAGGAGGGCAGAGGTGGTGGTTGCTGCTTCTCCTTCTGCAGAGCCTGCCCGTCCCCACTGTGGGTGCAGCAAATGACCCCGCAGGAGAGACAGCTCCGTGTTCTCGGCTCAGGGAGAAGTCCGTGGGACAGCACCGTCATCTAGTGGGCATCTGCTACCATGGCAGAGCTCTCCCACCAACTGCTTCCTAATGAAGCTTCCTAATAAAGCCAGAGCAAGGAACTTTCAGTGACGCTAATCCATCACTGAATTCTCTCTTAGGGGAAGAAAGTAAAACCACCCAGGGCTGCACCTACTCCTGAATCACAGTGTTTAGGTCTGCATCCAGATCTCATTCCTCACGTTCATCAGCTCTTCTCCAGCACTCACTCCTTCAAGTCAACTCTCCTGCCTTCTTCTAATTTCCCTCCCTGTTCTCCAGACAATCCTGTCACCCAGCTGTGCCTCCAGGCTCCTGAGCACTGGGCCTTTCTTCCAGAGGATGCTGCCCCTCCTGTCTCAGCTGAGAGAAGCCTTAGCAAAGTAATGAATTTTAGGAACATAGTTTTACATTTTGTCCTTCTTTTGTAATCCCTCTCGGTGGCACTCGGAGCCTGGATGAGGAAAGAGCGAGGACTAGGAGTGTTGTAGGGAAGTTCCAACACTTGGGAGTCTCTGATGTGTTGCATTAAGCTTCTCTTTTAAGGTTGAGCCTTTGCTGTCAAGATATCTCCCTAGTTTTGAGTTTTGGGGTTATTCTTTCATGTTGCCATTCATCTCATTGTTCTAGCAGTCCCCCTTTCCTTTTAGCTTTATCTCCTCATCAAAATTTCCCTTTATAACACAGTTTGCCCCCCCCCCTCCAGAGATATTAACCCACTTCATTTGCTGCCTGCTGGGTAAAAAGACGAAAGGGTTCCACTTGGGTCAATTTAAACTCTCTCTTAATAAAGGGAACCAGAGCATTTATGCCAGCAACTATTTACCTCATTATGTGGTGCTATAGCCAGGTATGTGCTCAGAGTTTAAAGCAAGCAGCTAAAATCCATCCTCAGTTTCTTTCTGTGAGAGAGGGAGTGCAATCAATTGCTAATGAGACTCCCAAATCTTCATTCCAGCTGAGGAGGACGGAACTACATTTACAAGCGGAACAGCACAAGAAAGAGTGGAGCCTTAATCCCAAAGCAGACATGTGCAACACAAATTAAACAGCCAAGATTAACTGTGCCCCGTGGGGATCATCGAGTTTGCTGGGATGAATATGTTATACAACCTTCCTCAGATCCTGGGGGCTTTTAGGATGCAGGAAGGTCAGACACACTGTCACTGTCCTCTGACAGAGCATTTGATTCTCCACTGTGCACAGAGAAGACAGGAACACTCAAGCACCATCCTGAGCTATTCACACAGACACCTCCTTTGGAGGTACTTGTGAAATACCTGCAGCTCTGTCAGCTGCTTGTCTTGCTCAGGTGAACCTGGGAGAGAAATCTCCCCGTTCTCTTGAAATAAGATACCATCACAAATGCCAATTCCTATTTCATCCATCCTCTGAGTTCTACCTTTTGCCAAATAATTGACTCTCAGGACCTGAAAAAGGTGCACTAATGCCTGTAAAAAATGCTTTACCTGAAGTTCCACCTTTTAGTTCAAATCACTGAAAGCAGTCAGGGCAGGCTCACTGGGAACTCTAAGAAAAGGCATCTTTCTTCTCCTTCTACTGTGTAAGAGCTCTTCTGCCTATTATTACTTCTGCTCTCATCAGATAAATGTGGTGCTAGAAACCCCACAGTCATTGCCTTTACTTTCCCTCTGACTTAAAGAAGTTAAGCAAACACAAATTATCAGTTTAGCTCTGTGGTGCAGGGGCATTAATTTAGCCACAGAGCAACAAGTGTTTCTAAGCTTCTCAGCCTTGCTGAAACTAAACTGAAGCTGTGACCACCAAAACCAGCCACAACAAACCAAACCTGAAGAACAAGCATTCAGCTTGCAGTAGTTTTTTTTTAATGGGTAGGTGGCAGTGATTGAAAAATCAGGAGTTGGCTCTCTCTAGCATAAGAGACACTGCTTTTAACTATTCTTACACAAGATTATCCCAGAAGTCTCACTCGATGCCACTAGATGTCATTCTTGGACTTTCAGTTGAAACAATTGTTTGGGTTGTATTTTCTTCCCCTGGCTGTTGTGCCAGTTGCCACAAAGAATGAAAACCCTGCCGTGACTTTACATCTTCATTTAACATGATAGGTCCAGAAGAATGAATTGGGGTTAATGTTTATGGGAGGAGACACGTGCCAAAATTCTCCTGTATGAGATGGGAACTGGTCTGCTCCTAATTCAGCTCAATACATGAGGAACCCCAGCTTCAAGAACTTCTGGTTTAAATACTGATCCTACCAGCCTCAGCATTGTTTAATCCCTCCAGAAACATGAGAGGAAAGCAGCACCTTACTGTGGAGGGGGTTCTCTTTATTTGCAGGTTTTTGGGGTCATTTTCTGTTTGCCAAAGCTAGAGGCGAAAATGAAATTTTGTTTCTGGAGCTCTTGTGATTTTAAGAAAACTCTGATGGAGGCAAAGCGCACCACTAACCACACTGTAAAATCCTTAAGGGGTTTTCCCTGGGAAGAGGGAACATGAGGGGTGGAACAGAGAGGCCTTGAGCAGCAGGGTGAAAGAGGGGCGGGAGTGCAGTGGGAACACAGCACAGCAGGGCAGGACACCAGATTACAGGCAGTTTGAGAAAACAAACTCTTCAGATTGCCAGCAGCAGAACTCCTCAGAAAAGACACCTACACGTGGCCACAGTGACCACCATGGCAGAACTGGAGTGTGTTCAGAACCAAAAAGTGTTCTGGAGTTTGACCCAGTCCTTGATGCCACAGAAGCTCAAGACTCCAGACAGCATTATTCCAAGTCCAGGGCTGCAGACAGCCCTGCAACACACACAGGCTGATATATTTTGCTCTGAAGGTTACTTAGATGCTTGAGCAAATCCATCTGACCCTCTTTCAAGGTTGATTAATCAAAACACTGGATAAACACTCCCTTGCTAGCAGCAAGTGCACTCAGTCAGGGAGCAACGTGCTGCTCCCAGCCAGGAAAGGTCAGTGCTCCACCGAGCACGGCCTCCCTCGCTCAGGCAGCAGCTCTGACACCACCAGAGCTCAGCAAAGCACAGGTTTAAAGCTGGTTAACCCAGCTCCTCACCTTGCAATTCAACCTGTCCTCCCTGCCTCACTGAAGGGACAGCAATCATCAGCGTGCACGAGGTAAATCCCCTTCCTCCCGCTCAAGTGCAGAGGGAGGAGGGTTCCCATTGCCACCAGGACGTGCTCCTGTGAAACCCATCACATTTCTGCTGGCCCTCCCAACAGCCCTTTCCTGTTCCACTTCCCACTGTCTCTCTGATACTTAGGGCAGGTGGAAGCGATGATCTAAAGACCAATAGTCTCGTTAATATTGAAAACATAACATTTCTAATCTAGTCAGGAAATGGAAAAAAAAAAGAGCGACTCGCACAAGCAAAGCAACCTGACTGCAACAGACTCACAGGAGAAAGCTGAGCACAGCCTTTACCCAGGGAAACAACTGCAGGGCAATAAACAGATCTAAAAATGCAATCTGTTTGGAAAGAGAGTAGGATTTTAACTGAAAGAAAATCATACATAACACTGAACTTGAAATAATCCATCCAGCATCAGTGAAAGATCCCACTCTAGCACTCCTTCTCCTGAGGCACATTCAGAAGTGAAACAGCTCTCAGGGATTATTTAATTTATTGCAAGTTCTGCCATCAGCCATGGAAAGCCTGGTGACCACTGACCAGCAGCACCATGTAAGACTTCAAAATGCAACTGCACAAAGACATTTCCCCTGGACACAAAGTCACTGAACTTAAACCCACACACTGTGTAGCTGAAGAAGCTGCAGCCATCCTTATGATGGACACACAGCTGTAATTACAGCTAAGCAGCTGCCTGCTCTCACTCTTGACTCAGTCTTTTTTATCACATGAAGCTGCTTGCTATATAAGCGATCAACTTGACAAACAACCCAGATGTTTGCTCCCTCTCCTGCACTGGAGCAGCTACATAAACTATGAAGTCCTTCAGCTTCAGCATTCCTTCCCCTGACCAAGAAATAGGACATCTGCAGCAGGAATTTGGGACACAGCATTACATACCTCTCTTGGAGGCTGAGAGTACGTCCCAGTTCTGCTTTGGTGCTGCAAGAACGAGGGGCAGAGCGGCCTCACTGCCTGCTTAAAGCAGCCTTGATTTATGCAGAGAGCAGACTGGAGCTACAATAAATAGATTTGTACCAACACAACCCAACCATATTACAAGGGGTGGCTGGGGATGAGCCCAGGACAGGTGTTCTGTGGAATGCACAATCCACATCTGGACTGTGAAGCAGCAGGCAGCTTATTCAAAGTGACAAGGCTGTGGAGAGCCTGAACCATCCTCCTTTCCTTTTCCTTTTTAATTTTTTTTCAATGCAGAGGGTGTGGGGGGGAGGAACTCAGCCAGCATTTACACCGAGCCAGCGGTCCCACTGTACTTCTAACATGCTCAACACAGGGGAAAACATCTTCAGGGAGTCTGAAGTGGTAATGGGCCATGAAGCATATGGCAGTGCTGTGGCATCTCGAGAGCCATATGCACAGGCCTACAAACTGTGGGCATGTGATACACTGCAGATAATATCCATGATAAATTATTCACTTAACCAAAAATTGTACATCAACCCTCAACAGCTGGTAAAAGCTGGATCCTTGCCCAGTACATTAAGGAAGTTTGCTTCCTCAAAGCTCTACTGTTCTTCAGGGGATTTGAATTATGCATGTTACCATGAAAGCTAATGCTGTACATATGCATTCAAAGTTATTATTAACCTCATCAGGCAGGGAAGGAGTAGAGCAGGCAGCTGTTTTTCTAGCTCATGAGCTTAGGATGCGGTGATGTTTTAAAGGACTTGCTGAGTGCAAGGATATGGGGGAGTTTATTTTTCCCCTCAGAGCAGCCTGACAGTAGCCAGTTCAGCCTGAAGGGTCTCTTTAGGGTGCTCACTGCCAGAGCAAAGCCTCCTCTGCAATATTTTTATTCTAGGAGAATTAAAAAGTAACTTTTTTGGGTTTTGTGACCTCCGTTATAGCTGTACTGTGCTTTTCACTTGAGGATCTTACAATGCTTCCCAAACATGTCAGGGCTGACCCAGGTCCCCAACAGCTGAGCTGCTACTTCTAGTGACAACACCAAACACCACTGCAGCTCCCAGAGCCACCTCATACAGACTGACCACAGCGGCTTTGCTGGCAAACACATCAGCAAGTAAGGAACTGAGCCTTAAAACTTCAGCACACAAAAAGCAGCTTTTCCCCCACAGTGCAATATCCAGTGTTTTTCCCAGTCACTGGTTCATCAGTCCCTTCTTTCTCAGCCTCCCCCAGCCCCTGGGACTGCTTTCCCCCATCTGCTTTAGGGAATTGTCTCCTCATGACAACACCACACACCTTCCCCTCAAGCGTCCAAATTCACCCGGCTCCTTCCATGTTTCTGTTCCATTACACAAATTCAGAGTTATTATAGATGCAAACCCAAATTGGGCAGAGTCAAAAACCTCTCCTTGTCCCCATCCCAAATTCCCTGAGGAAGCCTGACTTCCCCTTTAAGAAGGCACTGACTTTCCCTACGTAACTTTAAGGCTGCATCTTCAAACAGTGCCTGCAGGACTGACATTTTCCTCTTGATCCCCAGCAGCAGGAGCAGAGCTGTGGCAGGAACTGCAGATGGGGAGCCCGGGACAGGGAAATTAGCACGGTTATCTCCTGTTTGGCACACACATGGCTCTTGGCATCCATCTTCCGTAGCACCCCCAGTCTCTCATTTCTCTCCCTTTCAAATATTTTGCTCTGCCAAGAGATTCCAAGCCAGGCTATCTGGATAAATGGCCAGCTGGTGCTACAGCACAGAGTATCACTGCCTGAAAATGGCTTTGCATAACAGTTTGGGGGCAGTTTACATCCCTCAGCCAAATTAGAAAGGGGAGGCAGACCAGACATGCTGCTGGGACCTGCAGTAAGGTTTTGCAGCATTAACTGAGCTATCCTAGCAGCTGCTAGATAGAGCAATAATCTTTGAATGTGACTTCTTGGTCTCTTCTTCCAGAAAGACAAGCTAATTAAAAAGGGGTTACAGAGAGATTATGTGGACTAAGGGGAGATTTCTGAAACGCATAAAGAGCAGCTCAGCAACCAGATCTCCCCGAAAGTCAATGTGAATTAGGCAACTAACTCCCACTTGTCCTTTGAAAAGCTCTGCTTGCAGCTTTTAAAGCTTGTCCTCTGGTTAAAAAATAAATAAATAAATCAATCCCGACTTCTTCTAGCAAAGGTATTCATCACCCAATACAGATTTCTGATCCTTCAGGGGAGCAGTGCCCACACACTGTACAGCAATTTCCTGCTATCTCAGGTGATCAATCCTTTAAACACACCCCATCGACCTGGGCTGGGTGTTCAGCAAAAGGCATTGGAAAAATAAGGCCAGGACATCCCTGTGCTGCACTCACTGCCCCTGGCTGAGGGAACACAGCCCTTCAGTCACCGTGTCCCCCAGCTCTCCTGGGGACACAGAGGGAAGGGGGAACAAGGCTTTCCTCCCCACACAGCCCCAGCAGCAGCTCTTTGCTGCAGGCCCTTCTCCTGGGCACCCTGGGAGGAACCAGCAAGCTGCTGGGAGAGCCAGCATCTCAGCTTGAATGTCACTGTCATTTACACAGCAAATGTCACTTAAAGCCAACACCAGAAGGAGCCTGTTGGTGTAGCTCACCGAGACACAGCAACAGCGGTTTAGCAGCTCTCTCCCCATCTACATGTGTATATATGAAAATATACTTAGCTAAAACTGGATTTAGCCCATGGAAGGTTTTCTAGTGACGGCATCAGACTGGTGAGTTCAACTTTAGAGCACCAAAATTGACAGGGTACAGTCACATACCACAACCCTGAGGTTTTTTAGACCCCATTCCTACAGATGCAGGCAGTTCACAGTCAGCACTGGCAGCTCTGCTCAGATAAGGGGCCAGCTCTGTCTGTGGTCCTCACACTGGATAAACTTGTCCATAACTGGACTGAAAAGGGTTAGCACATTCTATGCTAATCACTGACAGTTCTGAGCAGATGACAGTCACTGCCAGCCTGGATTGTAGCTGGGAGCTGGAAACAAGAGGACAGTGTCTCTGTACCAGAATTCTGCTGCCTCAGCCAAGTGTTAGATCTGCACCTCGGTACCTTAAATTACCCTGATCCCAGCACAGCAAACACGGCCCATCTTCTTGCAGAGGTTCAAACAGACACTTGCATTAGTGCTGCTGATGAGGGGAGGGAAGAGGAAGGAAGCCCAGCAGACACATCTCATCTTTCCATGCCCACAGTCTGCAGAGAGCACTGCCACAGCCCATTTCCCCTCCAGAGGAGGGAAGGAAAGCTGGCACTGTGCCTGCAGAAGCCATTTCAGATGCTTACTGGGTTGATTCTGACCACAGAGTGGGAGATAAAGGTATTTACAGCGTTTCACATGGACAGAATCTGGAATTTGTAATCACTGCACCTCTGGAAGCTCTAACTCATGTGTTGGTGTCCTCTAGAACACGCTCATTCCCTCTCCAACTCTTTCATGCAAGTTACCTGGGCCCTGCAGAGCAAATACAGAACTGTTCATCATCAGCCGAACACATTTAGTCACTCTGACACAACCCACGTGCCTGACACCTGCAGACCAAACATCCACCTGCTAATGGCATCGCCCAGAGTGACGAGCAGGATGCTGTTACGATGTAAAACACAGACTGGAGCCTTCATGCTCTCCTTCCTCGACAGAAGGCAGCTGCACAGAATAGAGACATAAACACGGGAGCCTCACGAATCCTGAGCTGCGCTGCGGGAGACCAGGAGCAAATAAATATTTCACAAAGTGTTAGCACGAGACACGACAGCATAAATAAGTGTGAGGATAATGGCTCCAAATGCAATTTGGCTTAAGTCATCTGTGCCTTCAGCAATAGGAAGATGATTTATTTCAAGCTTGAATAACCCGAGAGGGAAGCAGTGGGGGGGGGGTTTCTTCGGTTATTTATTTATTTTTAATCGTTATCTTTGACCTTTATGCAGGCAGCAAAGGGAGCAGGAGGGGTGGGTCGCTGGTACAATATGCAGGTAACGTTTCTCAGTGGTCTGACAGATAGCTGAGATGATCAGAGCAGTTCCCAAAGCCCCTCTTGCAGGAACCTGTTAACTGTGTGCCTGTGCTGTGGCCACAGCTGATGAGAGCTTTTATATTTAACAGCTCTCAATGGACATTTCTTCCTTTGGCTCATCCAGCTGCTTTTTGAGACTCACAGAAACTCCACATCTCCAAGCCCCGTGGCAGGGCAGGCCACAGCCTGGCAGTGCCCTGTGTGAGGAAGGACATCCCTTTCCAGTCAGGTCTGGCACCTCATTGTTACATTTGATGCCCCTTCAGTCACATCCCGGGAGAGAAAAGGCAAGGGCATTCCCTATCCAGTTTTCTTGTTTCACTCAGGATTTCACAGCCCTCAGTGATGCCCTCTTCAGTTCTCTCTTCCCTAGGAGAAGATTTCTGGATCTACTGAGCCCTGCTTGAGTCAGAGCAGGGCCCAAACCCAACACACTTGTTGTGCAGCAGATGTCCCACGGATTCAAACAAGTGGCACAACAAGGCTGGGTGTGCTATAGCCCAAAATGAACTGAACTGCTGGAGTGAGGAGCAAAACTCCCCAAGCAAAAACTTGCTGAAACAGTGCCCTGGATCTGATTCACTCCAAGACCCAGCCCCAGGTCAGAGGGCTTGGCAGTTACAGCAGAGAAAAAGCATCATAAATGCATTCTTTATCTCAGGGCTTTCCCTGTTCTCTTATGTTGCCCCAGTTCACACAGAACGAGGCAATATAAAAACAGTGCTAAATCTTTGGCAATTCTAAAGCCTTCAGCAAGTATCAGTCCTTAACCTGAAACAAGCAACTCCAGAATTCACAAAATTTAAATTAGCAGAAACCCTGACCTGCAGGGTCAGCTCATGAAGCAGAGCAGTTCAGGGTCTGTCCATGGACCAGCACGCCGGGATTCCGAGGGAAGGTGAAAGCCACGTCATGCTTTGGGTAAGAGGGAAGGTGTGAGTCATGCAGAGGGCTGGCAAGGGAGGTTATTTCCATTTAGCCAGCTGGAAGAATAATAATGGCAAGTCAGTCAACACAACCATCTTATCTCTGGCCCTAATTCCCATCAGGGGCTGAAGTTGGCTCTTGGAGGACAGCCCTGCTGGGGAATGCTGGACTTGGCACAGCAGCTGCTCTGGCAGCTACTTTTAGATGCTCTCTAATGTTGGAGTAGGAGGCAGGTTTGAGGAAGAAGTGTGCAGATAATGATTTCCTCCTCCAAAATCCCTGCTGAAGTTGGCAATCCTGCAGCCTTAGCGAGGCCCAACCAGAGGCTGTGCCTCCTTCCATCTTCCTGCTTTGAGTGACTGGCAAAAACACATCCAAACCCTAAACAACCCCTGGATATAAAAAAAAAAAAAGCAAAAACCAGCATTCCTAGAAGCACAATATCTGGTCTGGGAGCCAGGGACAGCCTGCCCTGTTCTCCACACGGACACAGAGCAGCAGTGGGCAGCTGACCATCTGCAGAAGGGCTGCAATGCCACTCGCTACCAAAGGGCTGCCTGTACCCACAGGTCAATCCCTGCAGGCCCAGCTCCAGCAGGACGTGGCAGGGCCATGCCAACACCTGCCAGGCCACTGGAAGAGCAGCCAGGAGGCAATGCTTACTCCTTGAGCACTTGCTGCTTGTCCACAGCCATCCCAGGGGATGCCAGACCACAACATCTCCAGGTAGGGAAGGAAATGCCCTGTTGACATGAAGGAGGCAGCTTTCCCTACCATTTGCCAGCCTCTTTTTGAGAGTACAACAAGAAGCAGACTCAAGGCCCGCTCCTCAGGCAGCTGTGGAACAGCCCAGCCTTGCTGATTTCCATGGATTGCAGCTGGAATGTTTCCATGGAGGACCAGATCCTGAGCATTCCAGCAGCAGTCCAACTGAATCCAACCCATCAGACTCCGGGGCTGGGTGCAGTAACACAACAAACACCCCTCTGCTGCAGAGGGAGTGGAGGGAGGCCAAGGCTGGCTGCTTCTGAAAATCCCACCCTGCAGCTATCCCAGACCCTGGTCCAGCTCAGGAATCCAGGGGCACAGCAAGGGTTAGAAATGTGACTCCATAAAAACAACAGTCACATTCCCAGCTGGCATAACCTGGCACGACTCCACTGACTTCTGTGGAGCAACAGCCATCTAGACCAGCTGACAACCTGATCAAATGGCCCTGCTTTGGGCTGAGAGAAGGTGCTCAGCTCCCAACTGCAGGATGCAGCCACATCAGTGAAGGCCAGGAACACACAAATAGGAAAAAAGGAAACTCTGTCCAAAAGGAATTGTCAAATTTTCAGTGAGAATGCTGCCTAACTCATATTGTCTGATTCATTTAAAGATGCTATAAAAGAAATTCAATCCACTGTATTTAAAGAGTGCATAATTGGAGTAAGACTAGAAATCTTTTTAAATGGTACAACCTACTAATCCAGTTAACAGGACAATTACAAGAAAAACCACACACACAAGAAAACCCACTAGATCAAATAACGTTCAATATCCAGAATTATCTGCATTACAAATATTGTTTTATTCAGTGTCATGATTTATTGGTCTCCTCCCCCCGTGAGAGCTTCTATTGACCTCACATTCACCTCAATGAATCTTGATTTTTTGAATGAAAACAGCAGTCAATAATATTTACTTCCTATTGACTTCATCCTCAACAGCACATGGAGAAGACTGAACTATTCCTGACCTCCCTGTCTCAGTTCTAATCACAGCAGTAAGATCCAAGGCATAGTCCCTGCAGGTCATGGGGAGAAGTAACACCCAGCACTGACCCCACCGGGAGGTGAGGGACGACTAACACATCCAGCAAGCTTTATTTATGCACAGAGGGTTTCCTGGAATCTCAGGACCTGTTCTGTGTGACAAGAACTTTAGTTCAAAAACAATTACCCTGCTCCTTGCTGCTCATCTCTGTTAAATCTATCACCAGGGAGCAGGAGCTCGAAACCACGCTATGAAGACTTGCCACGAGCATCTGGCAGTCAAATTGGCGTGGCAGGAGCGATTCAACTGCATTCCAAGGTTACTGCTGCTGCTTATTTACAGCTTTCCTGAGGATCCACTGAGTTTTAAATGGAAAAGCTCCCCATTTGCTACTCCTCACCCACTAATCCTCCCATCATCACTCTGACAGTCAGGTGTCTGTCAGATGGTCAGAGTCACAGCTTGGCTTAACTGGGACTGTCAACAGGAAACTCAGACTCTTTCCATCACACCTAATGAACAGACAGAAAGGACTTTTCAAGTGCCAAGTTTGTTCTCTGCCTGCAGGATTATCTGTAAACAGACTTGTTAGCCCTGATTCACACTTGATGAGCCCTAAGGAATGCATCAGGCTGGCTCAGAAACCCAACCCTTGTATTTATCAGCACTTTCCTTAGCTATTAGCCACGCTGCGGTTCCTAACTTTACTGGACTCACTCCTTCAAATTCAGCTTGTTCTTTCCCTGACAAATCCAGCCATTGCACTGATGATGAGCCTTGGGTTCAGCACCCTCCTGTATTCCCATGACAGATTCTCTGTGTCCAGCCACAACGTTTCAAGCAAGATCTTGATCAGGTGAGTCCAGGTACATTCTCTACCCACCTCCTAAATCACTGCTCCTGTTCTCAGCCTCCCCAGTTCTGGTGCCACTTCATAAACCAGATCTGCCAGACCCACAGCCCATCTTTGCTCAAGTTGCCTCTAAACCACCTGCTTGAGTTTCCACTCCTGACTCATCTGCCTCTGTAGAACTCTCTGTCTAGACACACGATTAGTCCTTCTCTACAACCACACACATGCAGAGAGCTTTAGCTTACATCCCTAATTCTTTGTGCCATGGGATGCAGGCAAAGCAAATGTCACAGTCAGGGAATGTGGGAGAGTCCCACGTGTCCAGCAAAGCCAGTTGTGGCAACAGAAATCAACCTGCATCCAGCAGGCACCAGCTAAAAGAGGCCAACTGACTGCAGTTTTTTTTTCTTTTTCCCCTTGGTACACTCAGGCTCAGGGAAGCAGTTCCAGGTTACCCCTCATTAGGCAGATGTTCTTTAAATGATTTATGCTTCTATCAAGCTTGATATCCCCACAGAAGATTGTTAGTGAAAAGCTCTGTGTAATCATTTATAGTGGGATTTATGATGTTTAACTTAGGAACTCTCTGCAGGCCCTCTAACAGGATGGAGGTGGGCTGTGGGCAGTAAAAGGTCAGTCCCAAAGGAAGCCAAACACGATGCTAAGAGGAAACCAGAATAGGGCTCTGAAGGGCTTTGTTCACATTAGAGGGGAAGCAGCACAGACTTTAATCATCCTTGCCAAAGGCATGCACACGTGAGGAACAGAGGAACCAAGAAAGATTTTGCCTCAGATTGTCCAGGTTGGTGGTAAATGCGGTTTTAGACTAGTTTTTGGCTTAATCTTACCCTCCTTTCTTCCTCTGTTTATATTATTTATGTTGCCTCATTGCACTCCTGTACTAAGCAAGCAGCCAGTCATGCAAATGTTTTTGTTTGTTTTAGTGTTGTTAATTCATTTTTAGGCCAAAAAAACACACTCAAACTAGAAAAAAAACACACCAAAATGCAGGGTAAATAGAGAGTAACTAATTACATCAGACTTTGGTCCCCTCTTACAGCACTGTCACACTCAGAGGTGGAAAGAGCTGTTAAAGTCATTTCAGGGACATCTGCAAACCACCAGGACACTCTGGAATTAGATGTCAGGTTTTAGTTATCTTTGACCTTCCCTGTTTCTTCCAGAACTGCGAGGTAAAGTGCTAGAATAGACCTCAAAGAAAACACCACAAGAAAAGCTCCATAATTCCAGAAGCAGGAATTACTGACAGGCTCTTGGGAACGTCAGGAGTTTTTCTGCTCCAAAGTACAGCCCCCTCAACGCTCCAATAATTCAGCTGTTGGGTTTTGACCTACCCAGGCTAACCTGAACCACCTGGAAGTGCCTGCTCCTGCAAGCCAGGAATCTCACAGTCATTATTCCCAGGCATTTTGGCCATCCTTTCTCCGCATGTCTGACCTAATGTCCACCCAGCCAGAGCCAGGGCAGCAGTTCTGACCCAGCACAGGAGGAGAACAGCAGCTCACCATCATGGACAGCATCAGTGGGGCAGGCTGGGATAATGTACCAAAGAAAACTGAATTAGAGTTCATCTAAGGAGTGTTATCCCAAAGAGTGTTCCCCACAATATCCCTGGGGAAGGAACAAGCAAGCCCAGCATCCTCATCCTCCTCCTCCTCCTCGGCATTCCCACAGAGGCTGCAGTGCTCTGCTGAGCTCAGTCACCTGCTTTATGTCTCAGATTCTTCACCTGCACGATGTGGGTTTGTTTCAAAGCGTTTCCAGAGCGTGCTGTGAATGCTCCCGGGGCAGCAGCTCTCACAGGGCTAGGAAGGTCACAGATCTCTTTCTGCTTTGATGCAAAGTAGCCACGAGACACGGACTTTTCAGCTGATCACACAGTAAGGGATGCTCTCCACCCCAGGGGGGTTGCAGGCAAAGGAGCCTGGACAAGTCCCCCAAGGGTGGGAGGGGCAGCACATCAGCAGCCCCAAAGCTCACCCGCTGAGCATCCCCAGCACGGGCTCTGACGTGGGGGCAGGACATTCACAGGCTTTTCCACGGGCTCTACACACACCCCGAGAAAAGCCTCGCTGCTTCCTTCCCACCCACTCCTCCCCCAGGGCCAGCTCTGCCGGAAAAATCCCAATCCTGCTTCCCTCCCACACAGCCCAGAGCAGGGGTTTGGCAGCTCCTGGAAGATGTTTTACCCAAACTCTCGCACCTGCACGGCCTCGCCTGTCACCCAGCTCGGAATTAAGCGGCACAGCTATTGTAAAAATGAGCTACAGCAAAAGCTCCTTCATCTCAGTCATCACGAGGGCTCTACCCCACACTCCTGTTTTGGTACCAGATGGCTCAAGGTCTATTTTTCAACAAGTGCTGTCTGCTGCACTTGCAGCAAGTCCTTTGAGTTACATGCTAAATCTCTCCCCTTAATATCTTTTTCATCCTTTACCCCCCCCCCCTCCCCTCTTTGAGCTCACAAGTACATCTTTTCTTAAGAAAAAGAAAAAATCTATTATTCTTCAAAGGCCCAGTTGTGTCCTTCATTTACTGGAGTAGTCAAAGAATATTATGGGTCATTTTGTCACCATGGAAACCACAAATAGACCTTCAGGGTTTTGGAGAGGTGATATTATTTTGGATAGGCCGTGCAGGGCTCTCTGACAGAAAATAATAGGGATGGCAAATCAAGGAGACCTTTTATACAGACTGTGTGAAATGCAAAGGGTATCAAACATCATTTCTCTGCCACTGAAGACTACTCCAGGCAGCAGTTTAATATGGTATCCTCTGACAGCTGAGCCCAAATGGAAAATTAATGAGGCAGCATGATATATGAGTCTTTTTAAATCTCATAACCAGCCTCCTTTATAGAATAAAAATGGCCAAATCAGTTTAATATTAGTGGAGAGGTTCTCTGTGTGTCTGTCTTCTGAGCCTTGTCAGTGCAGTGCTGAAGAGACAGTTTTGGTTTATTGACTGTGTAAGTCTGGCTGTTTTCAAGTTTTGGACCTGTCTAAATCAAAATAATTCGGAGCTTTATAGGTTTATCAAAACACAGGAGAGAGATGAAAGTCTAAGGAGCAGCTGGGATCTCACAGGGGCTGCATCCTGCCATTCAGGAACAGCAGCACTCGAAAGCAGCCCAAGGGTCTGGTCACCAGTGGGACAGCAAGCCCTTCTCTGCCCCCAATCCCACCCACCAGAACACCAGCTCTTGTCATTTGTGTCTGAAAAGAGGGACATCTCCACAGTGACAGGAGAATGCCCTGAATTGGACATGACCCCCCCCCCCCCCAGGCTCAGCCCATGCAGGTGTCTCCTGTCCAAGGTATTCGTGTGGAAAAGAGCCAACCTGACCCATTTAAAGCCCAAACCCTCGGTCTGGGTACACGATGTCACCCCCTGCTGCTGCACCTTGGATGGAGCCCCTCATGCTATGGGACCAGAAACTTGGATCTCCTTTGGCTCAGAGCAAACCGAGCCATTCAGGATCAGGCCCAGCTTAAAAGCTCAGCCCAGCACCAGCCCACCAAAATCCTTTGAGCATTACATTCCATAAAACCTGATCCTTTGCAAGCAAAGCTCTTCACTGCATAAATATCTCACCCTATGCAGCTCCCAGGTCAGAAGGCCCTTCCTATTCCCTTCACAGCTGAGCCCAAGCTCAAGACCTACAGAGGTGAGAGCAGAAGCACTTACAAAGTTTACACAAGAAGATGTCGTATCCTACCTGCTGGTGGATGAATCCTAAACCCTACAGGGTATATCTCAACACTTCCAAGGTTGCTGCTACTCTGAATTAGGGCAAAACCTCAAAACCTCGAGTCATTCTTGCTCGACAGAAATTTCAAAACAGGAATTTCTGTTTAGAAACAAGCACCCACTTCACTGAAGCGCTGAAAAAACACCAGCTCAAACAAAACAAAGGAGTCAAAACAAACATTCCTTTCCAAACTTTCCTGCCAGAACATCTTTGAAGTAGACACCTTCATGCAAAATGTTTCAAGAGCAGGGAAAAAAAGAGCTTCCTGTGGGAAATTGCATTATAAAACATATTGACTCTCTTAACTTCCCCCCCCAGAAGAGTTAAGAGCAGATCCATGACATACAACCACCCACTCCTCCAATAAAACACAGCGCTCTAAAGGCTGGAACTTCAGAACATTCAAACAGGGGGATCAGCAGAAGTTAGAAAAACAACACCTTGCTAAAATTCAACCCTCAAGAATAATAATAAAGGGGGAAAAAAGTCATTCAACACACAGCAACAGAAGGAAATTGGTACAGCCTTCATTTTAGCTTCCTGCCTTGTTAAGACACCCCCAACCCCTTTGAAATCCTGACTTACCCAACTCCAGCCAGGCTGTGCAGGGACCACACTCCAGGCAGGATTAGAGAAGCAGGAAGAGCTGGACCTGGCACCGTCTCACCCACAGCCTCTCACTCCCCTCAACTCCACCACGGATGTCCAGCTGTTTTCCTCATTCCTGCCCCACTAAAATCCATAATCAGAGGGCCCAGGTAAGCACATGCCAGAGCAGCAATGCAGGGCAGCAGCAGCAGCAGCAAACAGGAGGGAGAGGCAGCAAGCCCTAATTAGCTGCTGGGCCAGTGCAGAAGGAATTGGATGAAGCTGCATGAAAAGGGGTGGGGAACGGAGCACCAGCCAAGCCTCAGTGGACTCAAAGATGCCCAATTAATCTGTTTAAGAAGGATGATGAGGGGGAAACAGAGATATCAAATTTAAAAAAATAACTTTTCATGATTTCCCTCGTTCCTCGGCCCTTTTTGAGCAGTGAGTGCTTCACCTTTCCACAGTGCTAAAAGTTTATAGTGAAATTAGTGTCTGATGCACAACAGATGGCCCCAGACTCCTGGGGCACTTTGTGGAACCTCCTGCACCTGTGGCAGGCAGAGCTGATCTCCCCCCTCTGCAGGTGCAGTTTTCTCTCAGAGTTAAGGACACAGGTGCTGCGAGGTTGCCCAGGTGGATGTGGAATCGCCAGCAGAGAGAGAAAAATACTGGTGTGAAGGTGCAGGACTGCAGCTGTGCTAACACTCCAGGTATCAGAAACACTGGGATGTCTGGGAGATGAATTCCTGTGCCTTTCCTATGAGTGACACGAAGATTCTGAGCCGTTCCATTTCTCTGATGAACAGCATGACAGTACCAGTGAATGCATTTACTGGCCTGGTGATATCTCCATCCCTATTTCACTGAGACTTCACTCAGTGGGTGGGAAAACAAGAAGGTCATTTAGTATTTCATGTGAAAATAAAGTTCATTGCCCAAAGCAAACAGTAAATGTGGAATAATGTGTGCTTGTTTCCTTTTATCATCTGCTGCTGTGTTGGTTTTGCCCAAGCTGTTGCAAGTCCTCCTGCTCTCTGTAGCACTATTTTGGCTGCTTTAGCCATTTCCACCCAAGCAGCACCATATCCAAGGACCAGGACTCTGACTGGCATGAAATACAGCCCAGTGTCAGCAAGAATGCAGCAGCCCAGTGTTTAAGTTCTTCCTCCACTAAGTACTTGGAGACCTTTTCTTCCCTAGGCTCCCTAAATGCTTTATAAACATTTATAAACAGGCAGAGTGGAAAATCAATGCAGAGATACTGTGGGGAGGAAGAGGGAGCAGGGAAAGGAAAGGCAGACTCAACGAAAAATGAAATAGTGCCCATATATTTGCTACCATCAGCCCTGCTGTTCCAAGGGCCTTTCCCTCACTCCTGCCTGTCCCAGGTGTTCTGTGCAGGAGCAAAAAGCAGACATTTTGTTCCCATCAACTGCACAAACAATGTGGATTTTAATAAGGGGAGTGTTTTCTCCCCTCCCTTAAGCTGAGCCTGGGTTTGGAAACTCAGACACGCTTTGAGGGTTCTGCAAATAATTCTGCCCTGGAGCCCCGAGCTGGAGCGATCCCTGCTCGCCCCACTGCACCTTGTTCTGCTGCTGCACTGCCCAGGGGGATTCAGAGACTTCTTAAAATCAGAACATTCAATAACTCAGCCACACAAGCTCACAATCTCTGCCCAACCATGGTCTTGCCCTAAATTAAACTGATTGGAGCTTCCCTTCTGCCTTCATCAGGAGCAGCAGAAGGGCCTGAAACAAGAACATTTGCTGGGAACTTGCTCGGTGCACCTTGCCCAGGTGCTGTGTTTTTTTTGTAGCCTAATCCAAACACTGTTATCTCCCTTACTCTGGCAGACTACTAATAACAAGTTTATACAGTTCATCTTAAACAAATATTGGGCAAGCCAGGCCATACAAGGTCTGTTCACTTGCAGAGCTGTCTGTGCAATTGCAGCTGATGACACAGTGTTGAATTATACAGAGGAGAGGGGTCAGTGCCAGTCAGGCTCTTTCCCAGAGCAGATTGCATGGAGGTCTCATTTAACACTGCCAAGCTCTGAACGTGTGCCCTGTATAAAGCAGAGCTTTTATTGTTCTATCACAGGTCCCTAATTTGGCTCTAGGAGCCATCTGCTGATTTAATAGGGGATCAGGATTATTAGGCTGGTTTGTTTTGTTTTGGTTTTTTTTCATTCATATAAACACCTAAAGCTTAGGCATTTAATAGAGAGAAATATTGCAGGAAGATAATCCTCTGTGCAGTAAAAAAAGGGGAGAAATAAACGCGTTCAGCTTTGTTTAATTTTGTCTCCTAAGCAACCAACATATTGGATATTGTTGGTACCAAACCTGAAGTGTGTGAAAGTCATTAAATCAGCCCTTCCTAGACTGCTGCAACCATATTATTAGGAAATTTTAGATAAATTACACTGTCAAGACTGTTAAGTATTACCTTGTGCTTTTATCAGCCACTAATTAAGACTGAAACAGAATGTTAATGCCCATCTTACTCTGGCTAAACAAACAGAGATAATGCACACAATGCTGCCTATATTTAGATAACAGGCCCAACACCCACTGTACACACATTCTCCCTCTGCCTGGGCTGCACTGGACATGAACCCTGCGGAGTGAGGGCTTCATCTGCTGCACAATTAATGCACTGCCACTGACACCAGCCCACCTTCACCGGGGGCTCCAATTCAATCACATCCCCTCATTTATAAAGAGCCTTGAACAAACATTCTGTGCAAAGGTCTCAGATTTCTCATTTCAAGGGCTGTGAATCTCGCAGGCAATTCAGAGAGCACAGAAACTGGTTAGAGGTAATTACCTCTAACTGGGTTGCACCTCAATTCCCCTCGGAATTCAGGGCAAGGAATGAGCCTGCAGCTGAGCACTTCCCAGGACATTCTGCACAAAATCAGGGGCAGCTTCAGGAGTCACACATGTTGAAGCAAGATTAGGAATGGCCACTGCAAATGACAATTCATCAGTCTCTCCAAGATTCACTTCAGTAAACAGGCTTTACTCTTTATTCATGCAGTTGTTTGCAGGTCAAACATGTTCATCTGTTGTATTTCCTTAAGTCAAGCTAATTGGTAGGAGCAAAAATAAGCAAACAAATCCCTCCAAAAATCCAAGACCCAAACCTAAATTTTGTTGTTGTTGTTATAGCAGTAAAGATGAGAGAGAAAACAATTTACCAATCAATTTACTTAAAAATTACAGTATCTCTCCTGCTACTTGCCTAATGGAAAGTGTTCTGAAAATGGGTTTCCAGATTTCTCATTTGTGGTGGGCTACGAGCACATATGGATTTAATATCATGGGTAAAATTGGTAATTAGACAAGAAAAAGTGTGCCTTGAGTTCCTAATATGTTGTGAATCCTCCTCATTCTCAGTCCATGGTTCAGACAGAGAGACCTGAAGTATTTCTGGGGCTCAGGGGGGAAGAGGGTCCATCTTGTGCAGCATCTGAACATATTCCAGTTCAAGGGAAAGGGGTTAAATTAGTTATGAATTACACCCTGACTGGAGTGCTTTTTTTGTTGTGGCAGCATGGACTGCAAAGAACGTGAACTGGACCTGGCCCTGAGAAGCCAAAAGGTGGGTGTAGGGGAAAGATAGACCTGACAGGGCTGCAATTCCTGCAGTCAGGAGAGCGCAAGAAGGAAGCTGGGAGAGGTGGGAGATCAGAGGAGAGTCAAGTCCTGGAGTGGGGTCTGTAGGTACGCAGGGACAGACCAGAGAAAGCCTGCTGCAAAACCTGGCACTGCAGCCTGGCACTCTGATTGACCTCTTGGAGGAGATAACTTAAGAGACTCTCTGGTTTTGTTCCCTTTAAACACACGCACAGTCTGCTCCAGCTGCTTGGCTCCGCTGCCGGCTCCCGGTGCCAAAGCCAGACATGCTTGGCTCTGATACAAAGCTGGCCCAGCCTTCAAATAAACCCAATAAACCACTGCTGTCCTGTCGTTGGGAAACAGGAGCTCTGGAGTGATTTCGCTGGAGAGGGCCCGGAGCCACAATCCCAGTGGGAGCGGGGGCACAGCCCGGCCCTGCGGCACAGCGGCACTGGAGGCAGCACACTGCTGAGGAGAGAGCTCTCCTGCTCAACATCTGTTGTTTATTCCTCAGTTCTCGCATGATTTGCGACAAACTGAAAGCAAGGCAGTGTTTGGACAATCTGTATATCAAACGTGACAACCCATCAGGGTCCGAGTTCGTCCTGATTTACGGCGGGATCTTTACGATAACGCTGCCCGAGCCCGCGGCTGGCGACGCTAAATCTGAGGTCTCTGATGAGTTATGCAGGAGCTCTGCTGATTCATTCACTCACTTAGACTTGTGTCAACCTTCAAGGCCGGGATTAGCAGCCAGGCTGAGTGGAGGGATGGGGAGGACGCCTGTTCCTATTGCTACGGTTGATGTTAGGAAAGCCAAAGCACAAGAGTTGGCGATTTGCACCGTGTCCATGGTCCTCTCCCACCCCCTGAGGGGATCACACCTTGCACACTGGTAGCACAATGTCTCCCTTCTGCTTGGCACGTGCCAGACATGAAACTTTCTGGGAGCACCAGCCAGCTGCAAGAACCTTTTGGGATTGGTCTCACGAGGAAGACAAATCCCTCCTGACATCCCAGTGTGACCATTCCCTGCTCCTCGGTGCACCACTCACCCCAGGACATGCCCAGGGGTCTGACTGCAGGAGCAGCACTGGGAATACACTGGGATACTCCAGGAAAGCGTCAGCAGAACAGGATCAGGTCAGAAACCCTTGCCAGAAGCCCACAGCGATCCTGCTTCCATCTGCTGACAAAAACTCTGACAACTGTGTATACTCTGCCTGGTTTTCCCTAGTCCAAATAGTCTTATAAACAGGAGTAGTTGAGCTTTTATGGGAGCTGGCTCTGGAGAAGAGAAAGTTGACTAGACAAAACAGTGACCATGGAGGAAGACTCCTCACTCTCACGTCTCTTCAGCATAACAGATCCAGAAAAACAAACACATCCACCAGGTCCCCCTGAAGATGGGAAATGCAAGAAGGGAGGGAGAGAGGAAGAGAGAGAGACTTTGTTCTATTTTTAAACACTTGAGAATGGCTCCAGAACTCCTGAGAATGGCATGGAAAGCACTTAGATAGGAAAAATAAAAAAAAAAAATCACCCAAGTACACATCCAAACTCCGAGTGACTCCAGGCTAGGCAGGGATGTTTTCTCTCCCTCTCACTGGGCTCTCTGCCCAAATTCCCTCTGCTGCTCCCCATCACCTCCCCTCTGAGCCCCACACAGCAGCACAGCTCCCCTTTCCAGCTGACCCCTCTCCTTCCCTCTGCCTCCTGGACACACTGGCATTCCTGCTGCAGATTCCCAACAAACTGCAGGGCAGAGCAAAAGAGGAGAGGGAGAAGGGGGGAAAGAGGTGTGAGATCAGCAGAAGTCTAGAAAGGATGAACTTACACTGCTGTTCTGAACTGCAGAGGACGTGCTGGAAATCAAGGGCAAAATTCAGAGTGATGTCAAAGGGTTCAGCGTTTTTATTCACTTTCCTAAACTCCTGTAATTATCACAACAGCCTGGCAAAATTTAGGAGAAACCTATTTAAGATGTGAGAGTAGGCTTTTTCAATCGTGGTCTGGGATTTATGCAGGGCTTGGGAGCTAAAAATTACAGCTGAGTTATGGATTTCATCAAAGAATATTCTATTGAAATGAAAAATGAAATAACTATCCAGATGCTAATACAAAGCAGGTGTTGGGCTTTAGACACGAGAGCATTTACTGGTTTACCACATTAATATTATGGTTTAGACATACTGTACTGATTACAACTTTAATTTAATAAAAGTCAGCGGTGCAGAGCATCACATCCTTTATTTACACATGGCATCCTTCCTCCACAGAAGAAGGAAACCAGAAAAAAAAAAAAAAAAACAAAGGACTTTTACCAAGTGAAATTCACCTCAGATTAAAGAAAGCCCTGGAAAAGTTAAGGTTTTAACAAACCCCGTGATACCTTGCTGGGCTAATGGCAACACTGTTTGGGGTTTTTAGTTTCAAGAAATAGGAAGGTTCTGATTCAGTGACCCCACACTGGCCCTTCCCCACCACAGCTCACTGTTCATTTTGCCTTTTTTTCCTCCCACTGCCCGCTTGGGTCAAGAGGAAAAGGCAAAGACAATAAAATTAAACAAAAAGGGATATTATTTTGCAAAACTGGGGGAAAAGGTGTAATGAAATCCTGATGCAGCGGATTAAAAAAAAAAAAAAAAGAAAGTTTCAAGAATTTTTGGAAGTGCTGGCCAACCTGAAAACCAAATGTGAGGGAAAGAGGAAGAAACAGAGACCATAAAAATAACTTGGACAAGAAAAGCAGCCAAGCACTGCCAAGGTGTGAGTTTAATCCACAGCTGAAGTTTCTTGGTATGTAAACAAAACTGCCATTTGTGATTGGGCTGTGGATGCCACCAGAGACCCCCCAGCGAAGCAGAGCTGGGGTTTAGGGCAGAGCAGCTGGGCTGGGGCAGCCCCACAGCCCCCTCAGGGAGGGGGAAGAGGTTGATGGCTGCTCCCAGTGGCGTTTGGAGCGTCCTGCCTGCCCAAACCATGGCAACAATGGCAATAAGGTTCCATTGTCTCCAGGTCTGAGAGCCACTAAGACTAATGAGTTCATTTATAGCCCTGATGGAAGTAATTAAATCTGAAAATCAAAGCACAACATTCTTGTTTAGTGCTCTCTGAAACCAATATTCTAATGGAATGCTATCAGCAGCTAATTGAAGCGCTAATCTTGCCCAGGGTTGGGCCCATTGCCCAGATGGCTCATACATCATTTTCTAGTCTGGCAAGCAACATATTGCACTGGCTGGATAAAGCTGTGATTAGATACAGCCACAGGACACAATGGAAGCATAAGAATTTTTCCAATCAATATTTTGATAAAAATTGGCATTTAATGTCAATCAGCCAATAAACTTCTTCCTGAATGCAAGGATGCATCCTTGGCTTTATAGATAAAAAAAAAAAAATCTGCTGCCTTATCCAAATAGAAGTTCCCACCAACTGGATAGTAACAGCAATGCAGAAACATCAGCAAGATGTTTTAGTTATTCAGCAGCTTTGGCCTCTGTTCTCTCCCCTCTTCCCATGGCCTGCCCATTCAGGTGTTTTCCTCCAGCCAGCCCCTGAGCTGGTGTAAATGAGCCCAGCCCTGCAGCCTCAGAGGAGCTGTGCCAGCTCCAAACGGGCTCTGAGCGCCGTGCACTGGGGAGCGGCGAGTCAATGAAGCAAGATAACTGCAAGAACATCCTTAAGGAGCCCAGTGATCTGTGTCTGCGCTCTCTGAAAATGCTGTTTGAACTTCAGCCTTGAGCCATGAATTAAGGACTATTCCCAGCACATGTTTTTTTCCTGTCAGGCACTGCGTGAACCCTGGAGTTTGCGGGGGCACCGATGCTGTTACGCTTCGGTACTTGAGCTTGCTGCTCACACAAGCCTTTCAAACTGTCTGTGCCAGCACCCAGTCCTCCCCAGAAGGCATAAATAATCTCAGCACTATCCTAGTTTACTGATATTTCTCCTGCAGGCTGGTCAGATGGAACATTTTGAACATTTTTTTTTTTTTTGAAATGCCAACTGAGGTATGGCTTAGTGCCAGCAGAAGTCCAAATGCAGCGTTATCTGGAGACCTAGCAGCATGATAACAATGCTCTGGGACTTGAGAGGACAAGAATCTGCCTTGAAAGGTAGTAAAAGTGAGAGAACAAAACATCTATGTCCACCTGGAACTCCTTTTTTAGTATGTACATCAAATACTGGATATTTCCGGCCCTTCACCCTTAATACTCATTTGATTTGTTTCACTCAGTGCACCAAGAGGAAGCATTTTTTTCCCCCAGAATCAAGTAAACATACAGAAACGACAGCAAACTAAAACCCTGGGGTTTTTCTAATACCTCAGATGTGAATCTGACATAACAGACCCAAAGCAAAGTTGTCAGATGGCCCAAATGACTTCTTGCTCTGCCTGTCCACTCTGTACTTGGGTAGTTGCCACCACGTGAGGGACCATCCAAAGTGAAACCTGAGGCACAGAAGGATGAAGTCGGCACTAAATACCCATCACATGCTCCACTTCTTCAAAAGAAAACGAGATCACATGGCCCCACTCGACTGGGGCAGGATGACCTGGCAGGGCACTGATCTGATATATCTGATATATCTGATATTAATGACCGTGGAACCACATTCTCAGTGTAAAAGAAACTCGAGAACCAAGTGACAGGTTGAGCAGTCGGGGATGTGATCCTGCTTCTTCAAAGCCCTCCTGAAAAGGAGCAGAGATTAACATCTCTGGTGGGTTCAGGTTCCTGGGAAGCCTGGAGCTTCCAGGAGCAAACCCCTGAGGAGTCATTTAGCATGGCCGGTGCACAGTCCATTTCTTTCTGTTGGATTGAAGGGTGGTTTCAGATACAACAGGTTCCCAAACACTGGCATCTGAAGATGTCAGAGATCCCCTGGCTCTTACTGGCGAGGCATGGAACTGTTCCCACTGCACTCCAAAATGCTACGTTACCAGGACACGTTTCTTGTTACCGCTTCCATTTAACTTCTTAATTAGGCAGAATCATTCCACTAATTTGCACAGAGAAAACAACCCCACAGGTGATTTTTTTTTTCCCCCTAACCAATAATTAAAAGGCTCGGGGAGTGACCCTTCAGTGCAGCTCAATACCAAAAGTATTAAGGGGTCAAAGTGCTGCAGGTGAGGCGTGAGCAGGTCCTGTGGCAGGAGCCCCACGCCCCCAGCGTGCAGGGGAAGGGATGGGAGGCAGAGCCGCTGAGCTGGGGATGGGGAGAGATGCTCGGCAGCTCAGCGAGAGCTGTTAAGGATAATGAACTTGACCTTGTCAAAGGCCGTCATCATTGATAGTAACAAAGTTCAACAGCATTATTATGGGATTTCACAACTGCTAACCTTTATTGCCGGAGGGCTAATTGTGACCTTCCTTGTGTCTCCTTCACACCTAATTAGGTTTCTGTTGTAAAGAGATAAAGGAGTGTTTGTATCAGTGGGGCATCTTTTTCTGCAGCTCAATGAATTCATGAAAGAGTGAGATTGTTAAGTGAGAGACAGAGAGAGGGGAGGAAATACAGAAAAAGGCAGGAGGCATTAATAGACTTTAGAATAAAATCCTGACAGATCCAAATTGATTCTGCTGCCTGAGAAAATTGAGTGCGGAGGGAATTAGATTTATGCACTGTTAAATGTAACTGCCTGGCAGTATCCATACAGAAGGCTGTTAAAATGGTAATCTTTAGAGATGTATGAAAATTGTGTGTGAATAGACCAATGAACCATCACTCGGAGCATGTCTCTTCCAGCCGAATAACACAAGACAGCATTATTATTATTAATAATGTATTACAAACACTATGCATTATGTATGTAATTTAATCACAGTATCTAAATGTATAAACAACAGCACAGGCACTCGGTAAGGGGTTTTTTTTGTGCTTGTGGTTATATATTCCCTGTTTCTCTTTTAGGACCCCCTGAGGACATGAGAGTGCTGCTGGTGCAGTTTGTGACCAGCCACACAGGGGCCTTTGCTCCCAGAGTGGGAGAGCCTGGAAAGGGGCTCCCTTCCAACCTTTTAACCTTCTCAGCTGAAAATACCTGCTTGGTAAACCTTCTAAAGGCGAATTTCTAGCAGGAGGCACAGAGCACACCAGGTCAGGGGGAGTTTTGAGTTGCCATCAAGGAAGGCAGCAACAAGTCTCTAATAAAGGTATCCCCGGCTGGGATTGGGGGGAAAAGTCTCTACTCTACAAATAACTTCTTGATTCCCCCATTTGAATTCAGATCTGGGGTTCTTATGTCAGGCTTATCCCTGGCATCAAAGCGACTGAGAGTGAGACAATGTTATCACTGATGGCAGGGACAATCACTGATTGATCTGGCACAATCTGATTTAGATTAGACGCTGTCCTGGGTTCTTTTTATAACTCTCAGGGTTGTACAGTTGTCTCCACCCACATCTGGAAGTGCACTCGCTGCAGGAAGGGAGCTATTGAAGAACCCTCTTCGGGTCTTGCTTCATCCCCTCAAGCAGAGGGGGCTGTGAGAAGCTGTTAAATCCAGAAATACTTCTGGGTGAGCCACACAGTAACTTCCTTTGGACCCCTCTGGTGCCAAGTTCAGGCTCCTCACACATACCTTCTTCCATTAAGAAGATGTCACTTCTACACAGAACAATAACTCACTGAAGTTTTGGCAAAGCAGCATCACCATTTCCCAGGTCCAACCCAACAAACCATCAGCCACTGCTCAGAGCAAGGGCCCTACCAAAGCCTCTCGCAGCCCCAGGCAGCTCTTATTTGCCAGCTGTGGGGTTATCTTGAAAGGAAGGTAGTTCATGTTATTTCATGAACTTTATTCCATCTGGTTCCACCTCAAACTGACAGGAAAAGCAAGTGCTCTGGGAATGTATTAAAACTGCTTGAATAGGCATGTGCAATAACATGTTGACAAAAACATATGGGGAAAATATTCTTGGGTATATTGCTCTGTGCAGATAAGTACACTGGCAAAAGCAAGTGTTGTTTTATTTACCAGACCAGCTCATTTTCAGACTGGGTTTCTATAACAAAAGGGTTTAATAATATTGTTGAAAGCAAGAAAGATGCCTATAAATAGGACCAAGACCTGTCTGTGGAACTTCTCCATGAAACTTTAATGGCAAGAGAAACAGCCTTAATGTATCACACTTGGCAAATTCTTTATTGCATTCCTGCCTGCACTAACTTAATGTGGAAGTGGGGAGCAGAATCAAGAAAAGATTCCTTTCATGTGTTCACAACTCAGTTTTCTTAAGGCTTCTGTACTTAAAAGCCTGGATACTGGTGTTGTGTTACCCCTCTTTGTCCATGCTTGGATTCAGGGACAGTAATAACACTGGCAGCTCGGTGTTGACTCAGTTCCCATCCTCCCCCAAGCACCTCTGCCTTGCCCTACACAGGGATAACTGGTCATTCTGGCCGAGAAAAAGGCAGTATTTTCTTCAAAAAAAACCCCCAAACAACCCAGCTCAGAGCTCTTTCTAGTAACCTTCACTCCCACCACAGTGACCCACTAGTAATTATTTTAAGTGGGAACACCCTAGGTTTTAAAGCCCTTTGTCTCTCCTTCCTCCTCAATCCCTCCCTCTTTGAATCTCTGCTGTGTCTATAACACAAAAACAGCGTGCCTAGCCCGAGACTCCTCAGGAAGAATCCAGAACTGCACTTCTATTCCTGGCTGCTGCACATGTTTACATGGACATCTGAGAAAGATTATAAATATCTCTACCTTTTAGTTGTTTGGCTTCCTAGAACTATACAGGAATATTTTTAGTTGGTGCCACTGCTCATCAGACAGGCACCTCGGTGACTTTATGGTGTGCATGTCTCTGGTCCCACAGCTCTGGTCCTCCCAGAGGTTTTATTTGCCTGTAGATACAAATGCCACATATCCCAAAGTGCTTCTACCACCCCACAGTCCTGTAAAAGACTGGAATTTGCAAAGAGAGCCTGAGGGAATTCAGCACCCAAATCCTCCTGATGGTACTCTCAGCCCAAAGGAAGATTGCAGTGTTGATGAATTCCCAAATATTTCATAGCAGAGCCAATAACAATATCATGTTACTCAATACCTGGCAAGGGAAGGGCTGGGCAAAGCATGTTTTCAGCTGGAATTTGGAATGCACTGGAAAGCCCTTGGCAGAGGGGCTGGGTGGCTGTTCCAGGCAGGAGCAAAGGGTGTTCCAGGTGCCTGGAGGCTGCACATGAACAGAGGAACGGGGAAAAGGCCAGGGAGGGAAAGTACATCCACCTGAGGGACTGAGACTTCCAGCAGCTGATGTAAATCTCAACCACGACAGCTCAGATGAGAATGTCTCCTGCCTCTGCCTCAATCTTATTTCATGATCAGTATTACAAGGCTGCCACTGCACCCACGGTGTTTAAAAACCAGCTCATGCTTCAAGGAAAATCACTTCTACGGGGAGTACACAGCGAGATGCTTTGGATCTCGGGCAGCCTGGGAAGAGGCTGGGAATCACCAGCCTGCCTTCCACACCAGGGCCAGGCGTGCCCTCCTCATCTGCAGACCAGGCACATCCACTCGGGGAGAAAAAAAAGGAAAAAAAAAAAAAAAAAGAGAATCACAGGCAATTTGTCAGAGCATTAGCTGATAATTCAGACAGAAATGTTAGATCTCGAGGCACGGCTCGGGGCTGCAGGGGGAATGTTATTGAGTCTGACAGATCCACTCCCTCTCCCAGGGGCAAGGCTACATTTAGATACACTTAAATTTTGATTCCAGTTCCGGAGTAACGCAGCGAGTGGACAAACAGGGAAAGAAAGGGAGAGGTTTGTGGAGGAAGAGGGATCTTGCATGATTTGGCTTCTCATCCCACCCCTGTAATCGTGGCCTAATTGTTTCCTTTAAAACTCATTGACTTCACCACGGTAATTATTACTCAAGCTTAGAAATAAATATTCCTTCTGCTCAGAGACAGCCAGTCCTGCCTACTTAATGCTCCTTATTCACTGTAATAGCTCAGAGTCCAGATTTAGACAACAGCGAATTCTTTTGAGACTCGCTGAAATGTTCCACAGTTATCTTCCCACCACCTCTGGCTTCCCAGCCAGTTGAATCTATTCATCGTCCTTCAGGGAGAGATTTTTAAGAACCTTCAGGTTATTTTTTTTCCTTCTTCTTCTTCTGGGTATTCAGAGCACAGAGCTGTCTTGAGCGTTCAGTGATAACTGTTAAGTAGCAAATAATAGTGACAATTGGAGCATTTTTAATTGGGCTGTAGTTTTCAAATTTGGGTGCCTAAGGTGGCGTGTGTTGTCACTGAGCATGGCTCTGCCCCTAATTCACTCCAATTGCCACACTTCCAATTGTATTTAAGCACCTAAAAAAAAAAAAAAAAAAAAGTCTTCATTTTTGGAGAGGATGAAAATAAATGTCTGTAGAGCTTGGGTCTGACACCTCTGAGCATCAGGACAACCTGTAGCCATCTTCAAGTGTATATTCTCAGTCAGATGGCTTTCTTCTCATCTGCGTGTGAAGGTACTGACTCTTTCTACCTGGAGATGATGTTCACATGTTTCATTTCCCTTTATCCCTGTTTCCACACCATTCCACCCTGGACCTCACTTCTCTGAGCTCATTTAGTATTTCTCAGCTCTTGCTTAAAATGATTTACTCCAGCCAACAATTCTGCTCTGAGTGGCAACTCACGATCTCAGATACAGCTTCCAACACATCCAGAAATCCTCCTCTGGGGAGTGAGGGAAAAGCACCTGCTAGGGAATGGCATTGCCAGGTGTGACTGGTGACTCCCTGCCTGGCTCCTGGAGCACCTGCAGCATCCCAGAGATCAGGAGGGGCGAGTTCCCAAGCACACACCTCCCAGGAAGGCCACCTTACAGGCTGTATATTCCCTTCACTCCTCCCGACACGACACGGTGCAGGTTAAACCAGAGCATCACTAGTCGGGGAGCTGCAGCCATTAACCTTTCCACTGGCACTCGCAGGGAAGAGCAGGAAGATAAACACATTGGGTAGGAAACAAATTGGTTCATTCCAGCGCTATTAACGGGCCTGCCCTTGGAGGCCACGTTTGTGCTTTCGGAAAATTACACGTTCGTGCATAATGAAGTGAGATCCAGCTCACCGACTGCCAGCAGGGTGCAAAGCCCACAATGAGGATTTATAGCAGGTGCCTAATTCTCTAAACATTTGCAAATTAAGTATTTACAGGCGCAGTGCTGGCTATTTTATTGCCAGTTTAAGTTACCATCATTTGGGCTTTTCATTTTGTGCTGAAACCGAGCTGAGCATTTAATACCCGTGATGTGTAATTTATTCAAGTATAATTTGGTGATGTTCCAATGGGAATTAAGGCAATGCCCAAAGACCCTAATTATGCCACGACGACACACAAACATAGGGAGAACTCCCCTGTCCTGAAGAACACGTTCTCAGCTGACAAAACCAGATACAGATTGTAAGGGACACTGCAGAGCGGTTGTAAGGAGAGTTTGAATGACTGGCCCAATGACACAGGAAAAGTCTGTTACTGATGGGAAAAAACCCAGACCTCCTTCTCTAAACCCTTGGGGCATAAAAGTCGGATTTTCCCGCTGCTCACAGAGGATGGGGGACTCTCCCAGCCTGAAGACCCTGGGCCTCAGCGCTGCTGAACACATCACAAAGTACACCTCAGTTACTGAAATAACTTGTTTGCTTGGGGAGTTGCCACGGCTTACAAATGAGTTAACACAAAAATTTCAAGGAATACTGCGCAGACAGAGCCTGCACAAGAGGTGAAAGTATGGCTAAAAGAGAATACACCACCTAAATATTCCTACAGCGTCTCTTTCCCATAGAACAGGCAAGAAAAACGCAGGAATTCACTCTGTTGTGAGATCACAAGAGAGATTTTGCACAGCAGCAAAGGAACCAGATTCCATGACCAAAGGGATCCATTTCAGGCTAATGCTGCTGTGAAAACACATTTTACAGTCTGTGCAAATGAACACGAGCATTCCTACGAGTCACCCAAGCGGTTTATGCAGCTTTTTTTTCCACAGAAGGACTGTTTTTCATGCTGCACCATTTTGTTCAGCTATTTCAAAGAGGAAAAACTCGCATGACTTCTGCTGAAAGGCCACCCCCGCTAGGACTGAGGTGGAGGATCAGCCCCAGGCACCTCACAGCCACTCCCTGCAGGTGGAAAGGGGACATCAGGAACAGCCCAAAGCCAGAGGGATGGCACAGCCACCCGTGTGGATGATGTGTGGTGATATCTGTGCCCAGTCTGTGGGGTGTATGCTGTCTGACCACCTCCCACGCCACACGCAGATCGATGGCTGTACCTGGAGGGGCACCAGCTCATCCCTGAAGAGGAGCTGTCAGTGCTCAATCAAACACCAGCCTGATGTGTTTAATGTTCCCCCTCTCCTGGCACAGCCTGGCTGGACCATGGCATGGGCTGTTTGCTTTGGAAGGCACCCAGTCCCCCCACACAGCTCCGTGCGCAGCCGAAGGAGAGCGTGGATGGTTGGTTGAGTTTCAGCCATGGAACGGCTTCAAAACTCAGCGTAAATGACCCTCAGGAGGAGCACGGGATGAAGTGATTCACGCTGGTGTTCTTGCAGGTGGAGGGAGCACGTCTGTTTTTCTCAAAGGGAAGGAGCGGGGTCTCTCTCTCCCTGCCCGAGTGGCTGGTGACACATTCAACCTGCCAACCTCCTGCTCTGGATCCACCGCTCAGCCCTCTGGCTGGAAGAGAAACAACTTCCCTGCCGTCCCCCCTCAGGCTTTGAGGAGCCAAAAGTTTGGAAAGAGAGGAAGAGAAAGGATTACTCATTGATTTAAAACGTGGCTTTGAACCAGGCCTAAAGTGTTATTCCAGGGCTCTCCTAATGAAACACGTAAGGGCCACTTGCTGCTTTTCCACTCTGCTGAGCAGCCCTGGAGCTCTGGGGCTGCTGCCCTTTGAGAGGTGCCTCCCTGTGTGTGATTCACACCCCTGCACATCCAGAGAAACCCCCTCCCTGGCAGATCCCAACCCAGCCCCTCTGGGATAGGTCACAGCAGGAGCTACACACCCCAGTAGGTACCTGGAAGAGGGAACTGCAGCACGTTTTTTGGATGCCTAATCCCTCAGGTTTCTCTCCTTAGGGAGGTCTCCACATACCCACAAGAGTGGATTTCCCTAAAAATGGCAACTACTGTGAAGTCATTTCCTCAGGCAACTGGGGGAGGACCTTACTTGGTGTAAGGATTCCTCCCCCCAACTCCCATGCCAGCACCCACTGCCAGCACTATCCTCAGCAAATTAACTTAAGGGACATGATTCACACAGACAGATCACGAGATATGAAGTCTCTCTTGGCCACACCACCTCCTAGACCAAACCAAAATAGAAAACCAGCCTCCTGACATTGTCCAGGCACTTGTGAAGGGAGCAGACCAGTCCCTGCTGCACATAAATACAGGTCCCGTGAATCAGGATAGAAAAATCTGACACCCTGCCTACCAGAAGGTTTTTAAAGATGAAGATCAACTAATTCAGATGAATTCATTCTATACCCTGGGAGCCTCTAAACATATTAAGTATTTCTGGTCTGCTGGAAAGTGGATAAAATTACATCATTATGGGAAAACTGTTAATGCACAGTGGTTCAAGAAAGAGGTGAGGAGGTGTAGAAGGCAGACAGGACTGGAACAACTACCGAGCACTTGAGCTGTTTTCCAGCCAACACATATTGAGAATGTGTTTTCAAGTGCAGCAAGGGATGCTGTCAATAGCTGGTGAGTAAGCCCTGATGCCAAGTGCTGCATGTAGGTTTAGAACAATTGACATTTGCAGAGGTTAAAATGGAGATTTTTTCATCCATAAGATGCTACTTTGGTTTCTTTTAAGATGCTGAATGGAACACGGGTACCTACAATGGCAGATTCAGAAGGGCTGTTAACACAAGAGCAGCATTCAACAGCACCTGTTTTCCTGCAAGGAGCTAAGTGGGGAAGCACACATAGGTCTCTAATTGTTTCCCTTAAACCAATAGTACTGCCTGTCCACCTATTCTTGTGAATTCCCCCCTTCTGGGAGAGCCAGAAATAGAAAGGCAGGCAGAATTTTCCACACTGGAGTTGAATGTGGTGACAAAGGGAACAGGTCAAGGCTGTGTGACTTTGAAAATCCCATTCATCACCTGGGGCTGAGGCAGTGACAGGAAAACAAGTGCAGAGATGGAAGACACAAATGTATCCCCGTGCACCAGCAGAAAGCTCATGGACTATTTACAGGCCTCAAGCACCTTCCCATATTGATAAATATGTAGCATTCAATTCCCTCTGTTTAAATCTTCCTGACTTGAAACTGTTCTTAAGTTACTCCTCCAGAGTGTCTGTTTTCCCTTCACAACCATGATCCTCATCTTCCTGTCCCTTTACACATGTGTAAAACTTGGAATGGTGAAGAGCTTGACTTTTAACCACAGTGTGTTATAAAGACACAGGGAATTATCTTATCTCCTCATTCTTTCCACCATTAATCCGGATTTTCATGGAACTTCTGTGTGGATTTATGGCGGATTTAGGGAATCACCTCATTAAACAACAGCACATTGTCCTGGGGGGGTTGGAAATGAAAGTCAGAAGTGTTCAGGGAGGTATGGGCTGCGCATCAATAGATGAGTTCTTACACCTCATCCAGATCAGGTCTGACAAAAAGGAAGGATCCACATCAGATCCACCACACGCTGGAGATGCTGTTTATCTTTGTTTTCAGCATCTCTCTGTCATCCTTGTGATGTCTGAGGATTTTCACAAACAGAAAACACACTGAAGTCGAAGACTTGGTTTTGGCATCCTTTCAAACCACTTCTACTTGTTTGACTTTCAGGGTAGATACAAGCCAAGCATTACCCAACATTTTTGCCTGTTTTCAATTCTAAAAAGCCTTATTTGTCAGACACAGGATGCTCAACACTTGTGACATCAGATCCCGACGGCAGATCCAGCTGGGCATCCTCTGAGATGGGGGCACCATCAGAGCCCTCTCTGGTGGGCTTGCTGGCTTCATTATCATCAAAGAAAACAATTTGCTGTCAAACTATGAAGAAACAAAACCAGAAGTGGCTTCACCTCCCATTTACCATCACTTGACACCCTGACTTTGGCATCTTGGTGTCTGCCCCAGCCAGTTTAGGGTAAGGGGGTTGTTTTTCACCACTGACAGGGGGAGCCTTCCTGCATCAGGCTGAGTACAAAGCCAGCCCAGGCTCTGGGTGTGGTGGTGGGAGGAGGCACAGACAGTTGTCAGCCCAGGCGCGGCTCTCGATGGCTGAGTTACATCTCTTAATTATCACCAGCCTGGCTCCCCCAGTGCTCACATTTTTTCACAGTTACTAAATAAGTTAATCACTTCATGAACAAGGAAATCTGCAGATGCCTTTGAGGCTTTGTTAACATAGTGCCTAAGCCAGCTTTACACTCTCTTCTAATCCTCTTTAAGACCGTATGAGGCAGTGAAGTAGCCTATAATCAGTTTTTAAGGTTATAGACAATATCCCCACTCAAGCTGGTTGCCTAGAGCAACAGTGCAGGAACTGAATACTAGCAATGAGATTGGATTACTTGCCTTGTTTATTCATCCATATATATTTATCCTCTGCTCTGCCTACAGCAGAAGTAGGGATTTTTGCAGCCTGTGCCTTACACGGCTGGATGCAGAGCAGAATTTATGTAAAAAAATGCAGACAGGCTTCAAGAATTAATCTCCTTCCATTCCTGATTCTCCACTTTCCCACTCCACCTCAATACCTGACGGTTCAAAACACTCCCAGAACTGAGACTGCCTGCAGTGCCTCAGCAGCAATAACAGCCTCCCACTGCTTCCCATCTCCACGTGAAAACCCTCTTCAAGAGTGACCAGCAACGTTTCAGCATCCTCAGCAGCCTCCTGGCCCAGTGCCCACTCACCAGCAGGAGCTGCTTCTGCACCTTCATGAGGACCTGACCCAGGCTGACCTATCAGGAACCCCCAGACACCATTTGTATAAAGCAAATTGTTGTGTGTTTGAGATCCACTCATCAGAGGTCAGCCCATGTCCCTGTTTCTCTGTTCCAAATATTCCAACTTGGTCTGCTTTTCCTTGACAAGGTGGATTTTCCCTCTGCCCCAAATCACTTCCCTTTCGTACTTTAGGCTGAGGCAGATCTTTAACTTCCCCAGACCGAGCAAAGGTTCAGTGCAGAGGTTTAGAGAAACCCGTGAGAAGGTCCAATCAAGTTCTGTGGAACAACATCCAGGAAGATCTTCTCCAACTGCAAGAATAAATTTCAGTGGGGTTATCCCATCAGCCTCCTGGAAAACCCCAAAGTGCACAGAGAAACTTTTCAGTTTGCAGTGTGTTTTTTCCTCACATTAAAAGTCACCCAAATTAGGAAGAAATGCAGGAGTTAAATAACCCTAAATCAAAACTGACATTTCAGCCTGACCCAAAATGAAAGTTTGGCGGTTTTGATTTCACTGGAAAAAAAAAGAAAAAAAAAAAGGGGGAAAACAAAAATATGTCTCCAACTGCCACGAAAACCCCTTTCCCCTCGCACGTCCCACCTTGGAACCTGCCTTCAGTCTCTGCACTAACAGAAAACACCAGCGATTCTCACACATCCACAGCCCGAGCTGGTTGTGCCCCTCCACCACCTGTCAGTGAAGTGTCTCCCACGGGGGGGTTCCACTTCCCCATCCTGTCTCTGCCGTTCCCAAATCCTCGGAAAACCAGCATGCCACAGTGGGAGACTCTCTCCTGCCCCTGTGCCCCCCCGTGGGTTCCCCTGCAGGTGGCACTGCAGGAGCATCTGAGACCCCCACGAGCCGAGAGGAGCCTCCACATCCTCCTCTCCCTCTGCCTTCTCCCTGCACTCACATCATTTCCTTGGCCTACTTTCTATTTAGTGTTTTGGGTTGGTTTTTTTTTTTCCTCTCCTCCCCGAGAAATTATTTATCATAGGGATTGCCAGCGCCTAATAAACATCCCTCCAAGAATAAATTTGTTTATCTAAGGTATTTTATTATGCTGCCTCAGATAAAAGAGGGGGGGGGGAGGGAAAAGCCTCCCCAGAATGTTTCTGCCTGTGCAAACAGTGGAAGAGCAGTGTCCTTGAGCACGGTTTTCAAAGGGGAGGTTTGTCAGAAGCCATTTCAGCTGTTAAGGAATGAGTTATCTTCCAAATGAACAAAGAGAGGTGGCGGCACAGGGCCCTGGCAACCGATCCAGTGTGACAGAGACAGATTTAGGAACCTCAAAGCATTTTGTTCCAGGGGCTGCACTGGCTGTCCTCCTGTTTCACCTTCTGTTTTCATCCAGGCTGGGTGGCGGGGGAGGAAGATGGAAGCGTTTTAAATTCAGGTTGCACGGGTTCGAGCAGCAACACAAGACAGCGGGTCGTGGAAAATCAGGCCTTCTGTCACTCAATCCCACGGTGGTTCCTGCCTCTGCTCATCCCTCTCCTTCTGCCTGTTGTCTCTCTGCTGATGAGCAGCACAGGAGCTCACGGATCCGCTGCACCAGTCAGGCTCCCCACGCCACAAAGTCATCGAGTCACACCAGCTGGGTCCCTGGCAAGAGCAGCCCTGGGCTGTGCAGGGAGATAATGCAGGGAAAGGAATGCTTATTAGAAGCAGGAAGCCTGGCAGTAGGATTTCTCATCCCAAATACAAGGTTTGCAGCAGTATAAATAATGCATGGCAATTGCCAGCATCCTGGAAATTAGTTAAGTAGGTTAGAGGGGGGGAAAAAAAGAAGAAGAAAAAAAATTATTCACACTGCAATGCTCTCCATTCAAAAGGAGTTAACTGCTGGTAAGGGGCTTCTCAGTATGGAAAGAGGGGGCTGGAAATGAAACCTCAGCTTTTTTTGTATGAGATTGTGCCCAGCAAGAGACAGAATTTCTGTTTTCCAAGTTGTTGCACCCAACCCTTCAGCTTCCTGCCCAAACTGCAGAGCGTTGTCCTGTCTGGAACACGTGTGGCAAATCCTGTAACTTGGGTCGCAGCAGGTCACCCAAAGGTGTGTCTGGCTCTCCCTCCCAGCAACAATTCCCCTTCAGATCTATCCAAATTCCACTGTACCCCCCCTCCCGTGGCTCCAATCCTCTGCCTAATCTAATAATAATTCCAGCAGCAATAAAACACAGCCAAGCTGGTAGAATGCTTTCTTGTTGGAATGACTCAGTGCACATCAGCAATGACCCCAGTGAAACTGTTACAGTTAAATAAATATCCTAAAAAAAAAACCCAAACCTGAAAAACCTGCACCTTTTTTCCATTTCATTTTGATCACCATGGCTAACTTCCAGCTCCTCTAAGCACACAGGCCTTTAGAAAATACCAGATATCGTGAAAAAATGGTCCCAAAGGAAAGCTAAGCACTAAGCCAGTGATTGCCTCAAATAATCATGGTATGCATGAAAACATCCATCCTTCTGCACATGGCACCGAACCCTTCACTCCTGCTGGACCACACATTTGTCTTCCCAGAAGTTTTCCAGGAATGAACTCCCACCCCAACATGCAGGATCCCACTGTCTGCTCCACCAGGCCAGGACATGTCTCCAGCACAGGGGCTGGTAGATCTGTCAGCATTACAGGAATTAAAAGCTCCAACTCCATCCCAGCTGGGTTCTCCCGAGACCAAAACTCCTTGTAGCATGGGAAGCAATTTGACTCAGAAAATACAGAAACATCCCCATCTGGCTTCCTGTCTATCCTGACCCAAACTTTGGATGCCATTCAAAAAAAAAAA
>NW_020955554.1:203299-218883 GCF_003031625.1 Empidonax traillii
AGGCCTGTAGGTGTTCACAAGGTCCAAACTTTTTTTGCAGTCAGTATTTTGGCTGTGCTTTGCTTCAAGGTCAAGGAGCTCTTTATGAAAACTGCACAAAAAAAGGGGCAAAGCCCCTGCAGGTTTTGCTTCTGACCACAAAGGTGTGAATGACTTACGGAGCAGGGGAAGCACCTGATTCCAGAGACAGGGAAGGGTTACAAAATAGTTACAAACCACTTTTTATACATTTTTTAAGGATACTTAGACCCTGGTTTTAGCACAAGGTAACTGTTAATGCATATGATCAAGAGAACCACCCAATCCATCAGCCACACCAAGAACACCAGTGTGAGACACCACAGGGCTGGTACAAACCAGCAGCAAAAGTACTTATTAAGACACTAAGAAATCTAACTTAGGGGCTAAGGAGAAGCCCCAAAAGAGTAGGCAAAGGCACGTTCTAGGGTGCATTTACTGACTTCCCCAAATACTTGGGACTAGTCCTGAACAGGCTGCACTTTTCATGTCCTTCAAGTTTCACTTCATAGGGCTCACACCACCAGGGAGATCAATCAAATCCTCACACAGTGCTTTGCAGTCTTCAGTCCCAGGGGGGTCTGTTGGGACGGGGGACCTCGCCTGTGTCTCATTTTTGGATGGCACTCAGCACAGTGGAGCCTTTGTCCCAAATGGAGCTTTTCCCAGGGAGGAAAGCACCTGGATTGCATCTCAGTTCCTGGTTGTGTCAGGCCTCCCAAGAGACTGTGAGTAATTGTCTGTCAGTTCTTCTTCTCTGTAAGACAGCAGTAATAATTCCTCCCATGTCCTTTGCCCACTTCTGTTAAGACTGAGCTGTGCCTGGCAAAGAGCATCTCTCACAATGGGTGGGAGATGGAGCATCTGGAATAATTCACCTTCCCCACTTCTCTGCTGAGATGCTTTTAAGATAAAACTGAATCACAACAGCATAACAGAGTTCATTTTCCACGTAGAAGTCTCTCATCACAGTACAGTAAAGCTTTGTAATGAATGTGCTTCCTGTGCTATTTTATAAAGACAGCGTTCAGGGAAATGCCTAACTAATAAATACACCTTAAAATGACATTTATATGTTACTTTGTGACAAGTTCAAAACCAGAGATTCTAGCTGTGGGACCAGACACATTTCACAGCACAGACTATATTTAAGGGAGTTGTAATCACAAGAAAATTCTGTGGGATTTGGAACAGAACATGGATTATCTTCTACAGGCAAAGAAGAACCCAAACCAGCTTAGCTGGACTGTGCTCCCCGTTGCCAAACAGGCACTGGGGGCTGAGCAGGCTCTTATGGTTTTTCTCTCCTATTTCCTTTGGGAGCCTGGCTTGAATTTTTAATTTTCAGTGATCAAGTGCAGGTTTTTTTGCTTAAGCAGAACAAATAAAAGAGTAATACGAAAATTGCTCGGCTAATAGAGCCTCACAGTCAGCAGAGGGGTAGGATTGCTCCTCGCTTGTTGCAGACTGGTTGCCTTACGTGCCCCTCCAGCGCTGTGTATCGAGTACAGTAATTACAGCACTTCCTTCCCATCTGGGATTGGGTCCAAAGGCATTTACCAAGTAACAATGCTTTCTCTATTCGCCCTCCTCGGCACAGAATTGCATTGTTTAGTTTAAGTGGGCTGCCAGCCAGAAGAAGGTCAATCATAACAAAGCACTGACATTAAGATAAAGGCTGAAACGATGCTTTATGAAAAGTATCCAGCCCTTGACAGTTGGCCCTTGAGTGACAAGCCTGCACCGGGGGTGTTCCCATGTACTTAGCTGCTGTAATTTGGGCAGTGTTGGGTTTCACGCTGATGTTTATTTATTGCAAACCGCTGAGTCGCCCGCCAGGTTTTCTCAATTTTCTCTTAAGGAAAATACAATGTTCTATTGCAATTAAGTAAACAAAGTTGGTTTTAACATACACTTTAAAAAAACATTGCTTTTTAAGCCTGACAGTGGCTCGGCCTTGTTTACAGTTGGCGGTCTCAGGCATTTCCCTGTGGTTCTCTACACGGCAATCCAGCCGGAGAAAAGAGCTGGAGTTGGCTGCTCTCCTTTTTTGGTGTTGTGTGCAAGGAAAGCTACCCCTAATAAAGCTGTAAGGGTGGGAATATCTTTCCAGCTATCACCCCCCTACAGACTAATACAGCTTCTTTTATTTCTACTTTTCTTCTCTAAAACAGCCCCCCTTGACACTTGATCCCGACAACCCTCGTGCCTCCCCCTGTGCTCTGACACACTCTGCTTTCCTATCAGTTCTCCAGCAGGTCTCTGATATCTGGCTGGTATCCTCCAGAGTGCTTGTTTGAAGTTCTGCTGTGTCTTATCTTTCAGAGTCTCTGTAACTGAGCATTTTTTTGCTCTTCCAGTGCAGGATTAGATAACCCTCCTTGGTTAATCCTCCATCCACTCTAATGTACTGGATTTCCAAAAGCAAGGAGGACAGTAACCAGTTTAAAACCCTGCATCAGAGCTGGGGAGATCAATTTTCTCTGTAGTTTCTTGTTCAAGCTTAGGTGTGTCACTTGACAACACCACTGCTCCCATTCCCATCTAGAACAGAGGACAATCCTTTATTTATTCTAACCTTTTTTGGTTTTTTAAGAAGGTAAGGGGTTATACAAAGCCCTCCACTGCCTCTCGTATAATCCACATTAAATACTCTCTGTACACTACACTGTCTAAGGTTTGTCCCTCTACAGCCAGAAAAGGAAGAACAAATCCTTCAATATTACAGTCAAAGGCACAGTCAGACCCAGATTGCTGGAAATTTTAGGAGGCAACTCCTACTCATGTCAACTGCCTTGTCCCCAAGAGCTGCAGCCAAGGAAGAAACTGGTAACAGCTCCCAGGAGTCCCCTGGACTGTCACTTCATGGACATCCCTGCTGCCCCCAGGCAGCTCTCTCTCCAAGTAGTTCAGGGTCTGGCACTCAAACCAGAGGTGTTAAGGGGAGAGGTACTGCCTCTTGTTATGACAAGAGAGGAGAAAACAAACAAACTTCCAGGCACGGAGTCTGTTCAGACCTGCCAGATAAGGATGTTTTTGTGAGCCTGTCAGATTTGGGTAAGTGCTGTCAGCTGATTTAATGCAGGAAGGAAGGATTCCCCACAAGCCTTACAGCTCTTATATCCTCAAACCACTGCAGCTCATTTTTAATAATTTATTCCTCCCTCTTCCTGGAAATCTAGAAATGCACTAAAATATTCATTTGAAGTATCTATATTGAGGAATGGGGGAAGAGAGGAGAGGAGGACGAGCACGTGGGCACTGGGGACAATCAGCCAACACCAGGAACTGCAGCCTGGGGAGATCTGCACCCTTCTGTCTTGCACTGGCCTCTCATCAGCCAGGGATTTATCAGCACACTGTGCTCTGCTCACTGCCAGGCAGACACAAATCCTCATCACACCAACAGCCACACACAGCCCAGAGAAACTAAACCATCCTCCATCCTGCACGTGGACCCTTCCAGAGGCCGGGCAGGAGGGTGTTAACGAGGCTGTACGTGCTGCCTGGATGATAATTGCAGCTCGTGGCACCGCTGTGTGTTGTCTGCTGGCTTCGGTCTCCCAGCGAGTTAAACTGGTTTCGTTTGTCAGAACTAAAATTAACTCGCACACACGCTCTCAATGTTATCTTAATTTGCTAAATTTTACAGTTCAACCTAGATTAGCCAAACTTCAATTATCCAAAACTCCTTGGTATTCAAAACAGGGTCAAGTCTCTTGACATCCATTAAGTACGTTGAAAATTCCCTCAGTTATCAGAGACCTCATTTATATGAACATATTCCATATCCCCAGTGGTTTTTACATAATTGAGGCTGAATGTCAGGAAGGTTTTGATTTCAGGATATTTTGGCTGATAATTGAAATTTCCAGAGATAGCAATTATTTCACTATATTATTTTTGGCTGCCTTTTTTTTTTTTTTTTTTTTTTTTTTTTTTTTTTTTTTTTTTTTTTTTTTTTTTTTTTTTTTTTTTTTTTTTTTTTTTTTTTTTTTTTGTCCTGAGACATCCATTTTATTAAACACTCAAATCCTGACTCAAAACTCCTTCTGACACCCCGCCAGGCCCTCCCAGACCTTCAACACCACCTGAACACAACACACTGCACTGCAGGAGCTCCTTGAGGCCCTGAGTGAGCTGGGAGTGAAGCACAAGGGCAGAGAGTGCCTTGAGGGGTTCCTCGAGTGCTCCTCCACTGGGCAAGAGGTGGGAGCTGGAACTGGGCTCAGACCAATCCCAGAATTGTGGTTTGAGGAACACCAGCTCTTCACCACATCCTCATCTACATCCCTAGGAAGGAATGGGTGCTGTATGGATCTACCAGAATTAAATGGGTGCTCCCTCTCAAACCGGCTCATGATTATGCAGGCAGATGTCTTCCTTCATAACTCACCAAACTGTTGATTAATGGCTGCACTAACAAATCCTCAAAGCTCCCAGACAGGTCCCAGAGCAGAAGATTCAAGAGGTTGTTCATCAATATTCCTTTCCTCCTACCTGTAACATCATCTGGCTCACAGCAATTCCAGCTGATGTTAAGCCAGTGAGCAGTGACAACCACAAGAATGTCCTTGTTAGCAGCGTCCTAGAAAACGAATATTCTTTTTGCTTACAAAACATTTGGTTAAAAATGGGTGCCTTGTCTAAGCAAAGAGCCTCAGCACAGCCAATTCGTTTGCACTGTGGGAGGACAGCTCATCCTTCAGTATAAAAAAGGAGAGAACAAAGTGTTAACAACGAGAAAGGAAGCAATAGAAGTGGAATATTTACAGCAACAACAAAAAGAGGCAAGGAGGGTTGTAAAAGATCTCATGAGGGAGCCAGGTCCAGGAAGTTTTGGGAAGGAGAAAGAGGGACTGACTGCGCTCTTGTAACAATCAGATCCCTCCTGAACCCTGAATCAAACAGCATCAGAAAAGACAAAACATAATGCATCCTGTTTCCTGGGTTTAAAATAGAAAGCTGCCTTTGGGCACTGTCTGTAGATTTGTCTAATTATTGTCTTTTTATACTTTAAATAAAACCAAGATATATTAAGAAATTGTGGAAGAGCCATGAAAAGCCTCTCAGGGCTACACATGCAAATTGACTTCAGAAGTATTTCAGGAGAAGTGTGTGTGTGTTTTGATGTTATCCTGAGGAGTAAACCCTGGATCTCTGAGAGGAGGAGGAAACACTGAAAATCAAGTACTTGTGAAGCTCTGGCAACTGGAGATCCAGACATCTGCCCGCCCCTTGTCCACAAAGTCACAACCTTCCAAAAAAAGAGAAGTTTCCTACATTTGCACATTTCAGACAGCACCAGCCAACCCCTACTCACAGGAGGAAAAAAAGCCTTTTGGATCATATCCAAGGTGTGGCGTCAGGAGGGGAATCCCAGTCCCTCCCCTGGAGCTGGAAAACACCCCTGCACTCGGCAGCACTTTGTAAATAAAGAACTGCAGCCACAGAGCCAGGGGAGGAAGGGACACTTTCCCCCTGCCTTGGGTCAGTCCCCAGCGCCTTCCCCCGTCCCGACTCGCTGCCTTCCCAGGCTCTGCCCGGCAGCACCCGCAGAGCTTTGACCTCGCTGAGCTCTCAAGTGTCTCATTCAGCAGGGTAAGAACAAGGCTGAGTGATAAAAGCTTGCAGTGGGTACAGAAAGAGCAGCCAAGATCTCCGGGGAAGGGGGACGAGAGGTTTGTTTTCTTCACGCGGATTCTTCTGGACGTGCCAGCTCAGGAATAAATCAAATTCCATGGGCTGGATAACACCCTGGATGTGAGACAGGCCAGCAAAAGCTGGGGATGCAGCGTTTTTAAAGACATGTTGTTAAGTAACTCAGGCCAAGAAGTTGACCTGTCAAACGTGATAAGGATTATCATCTAGATATTAACCCACCAATAAAATAAACCACGCTACTTAGGGACTCAGATGTTTTTAAATTAACCAATACACTGTCAGCAGCTGCAGAAATAAGTTATTTTCTTACTGTTTTGGTTCTGCATGAGTAGTCCCCTAACGAAAACAGGAGCAGTAAATACACCCACCCAGTGCTCTGCCCCCACCCACAAAACTGCCACTCCATCCACCCAGAGATCCACCTCCACTTTTCCTTTGTCTCCAGCAGTGCTGGAGCACGTTGCTCATCAGGATTCAGATCCTTCTGCTGGTCTCATCAACGTAAACTGCTTTTCATGTTTTGAGCTCAGGCCTCACTGATTGGAAAGTCCCATTACAGATCAAAGGGGATTGTTCACCTGCAACCCAACTGAAAGTAATGGAAAGTTCTTCAAGCCTCTACAGATGAAAGAGTCCAGACTTTAATCACTTAGATAGCTATCTCACCCCTCCACTTTCAACCAGCCTGCTTCAACCCAAGGCAATTGCTCCCAGACAGCTGTACATCAGTGGCTCATTTCTCACCGCTGCACATTTGTGCTCTTTCTCCAAGAGGTGGTTTCAGGTCTAACAGTCTGTTTATGACCATGTCCTGCACTCTCAGAGCAGATTCAAACCAAGTTAAAAAAAGGACAATTTCCATAGTGCTTTTTTTGTTCTGATCACTTGCAATAGAAACTAAAGTGAACAAGGGAAAAATGCTCACAGAAAAGGCAGAGCTCTGGCTGCCAGCTCCCAATCCTTACAAACCATGCAGGTGGTGTTCCTCCTGCAGAACAGGATCCAGGAGAGCCGTGTGTGCTGGTGAGGGGAGAGCGTGGGCTGAGCTGGCACCACACAAAGGAGATCTCACGAATATTCCCCTTGGCAAAACCCCTTCTCTTCTGCACAGTGGAGAAAACAGAAGTCCACAGTAATAAAATGGTGGGAATACCTTCAGACCTACGTGATCCCTGTTCTCCTGCAGACAGCAGAGCTCTCACCACGTCTACACCCCACTGCCCGCATGAACCTGCCTCCCAGGAGATCACCAAAGCCAGGCTCTTGTTACAGAAAAGAAAAAGTGCTTTAACGTTTTCATGAGTCTTCAAAAGACTACCAAATCTGGGGAGTGCTCCAAATGGGATGCTCCACTGGTGGAGCAAGGCTTGGGGATGTCAGCACTGCCCGCCAGTGGACCGAGAATTTGGCTGCTTTGCAAATCAACAGGATGAAAACACTCAGAAGGGTCAAGTGCCTTCCTCTTGCTTGTCAAGTGCCACGGGATCTTTGGCTGAAAGCAAAGGGTGAGATGCAAAGAACAGAGACAGCAGAGAATAAACTAGGATTTTCTTAATATTTTTTAAGCAGGATGGGGGCTCACAAGAACCCCATCCCTGCTGCCACCCCGGGAGCTGTAGGCACTTGTCTGGGAGAGCAGCAGCTGGTGTTGAACTTGATAAGCTTGAATTATCACAGTCTGGTGGGATAAGGGCTCAGAGCCTGGGTTGACTGTCAGTGCTCACACTGCTGCAGCTCCAAACGCTCCCTGAGGCTCTGCAGGGACCTTGGCTGCAGAGAGCCAGGGATTTAAACCCTGCAGAGTCCACTCAGCTACCTGGGGGAGACTTTAATCTCTGAGAAAACTGACTAAGCACTTGGAGTGACTGCAGGAGAAGCCTGTGGGCTTGGGCTCAGCAAGGGGAGCTTTCAGCCACCATCCAGGCATAGACAGGGCAGGCTCCATCCTGCTGCACAGCTGGGGGAGAAAACCAATCCTCTCCAGCTTTAACAAGCATGAAGAGTCACACTGACTGCCAGTCTCTCCCCTTCCTAACTCCCCCTGCAAAACCAAAACTGGAAAAACAGGGAAAACCACGGATCAGAACACTCCAGCAACCCTCTGCTGCTGCTGCAGCTCCAAGATGCTTCTCCTGCATGCCAGGAGTTCAGACAGCTCTGCAAACCACCCCACAGAGACTTCTTCAGCTGCACCAACGAGTAGATTTTCAGGTGCTTCAGCTACTTCTTTATACTCCCTACTGCTCTGTTCAAACACCACTTAGCAAGCTGTGCCAGTCTCCTGCTGGCCCAAGACTTCCCAGACCCCTGGCTCCACACTCACTGAGGCTGGTGCCAGGCAAACACGTGGTGAGCAAGTTCTGGACACTGGTCTGTTCCCTGAAGGTTTCCCCTGCTAGGGGTTGGATGGGGTTGGGTATAGATCGCTCCAGGAGCTTCGGGAAAACCTTCAGGTGCAGTGTGTGGATTCCACCAGAAACTTCAGCCCAGAAGGAATCTTAAAACCTGTAACTTTGGCTTGTTCTTCTCTGCAGTGTCTGGGCTGCTGCACTGCAGGAGTTCACTGCTAACTCTCCCAGAAATACGAGTCTCTGGTGGGCACTGCTCTCAGGGTGCAGACCCTGCACGGGTCAGGCTCTCAGTTAAACCTCAGGGACCCTCACACTGCAGGGCTCTGGGGGCTCGAGAAAGGAGATGGAAGCAGAGAGTGAAGAGAAGGGAAGAGAGGAGGAGGAATGAAGATCTTGGGCATTAAGATCTGACTAACTGAATGAGACAAGATTATTAAAAAAGCGGGAATGGGAAGCAGGGGAGGCAAGTAATTTTCCCTGACCTGCCCCATCCTGCCATTAATATTTAAATGTAAATGATGAATTACTGAAATAGCCACGGTCAAGGCCTCCATATCCTCCCCTGTAGTAAGTACCACGATGCACTGTCATGTGCAAACAGCTCCTTCATGAGACACCAAAAGGCTCTTAATAATGGATATTATACTTCTGCAATGATCACAGCGGAAAGCACCCAAAATTACCAGCTTTCTTTGCAGAGTAATTTGTTATTTTAATGCTGTCAACCTGCAGAAATAGATTTATTGTTATTAATAATAGTGATTTGCCACATTTTGCTAGTTAAATTACAGTGCTGTATAGTTAGTTCCACAATAAAGGACTGGAAGTGTGCCAGGAGATTGCTCATAGCTCAGTGTAACAGCAGTTGGCACTGTTCCCATTAAGGCATTAAAATTTGAGTCAGAAACATAACAGATGCAAAACAAAACATGAGGTCGCTCGCGGGGATTATATAAAAACAATTAAAACAAATTAATTACCAGTTATGTTAGTGTTTCTCGGTGTACATGTAGAATGATTACAAATCCATGCAGAGGTCTTTTAAAGACCATAAAAGTCAATAAGGATCCCTGAGGGACTGTGAGGGAACTTTTTGGTTTCCAGCACAACCAGTGGGTTTAGGGAGATGAAATGCAGGGCTGCACAGGGTGCAGAAGCAGCTTCTGAAAGCTTCTGAGGAAACCCAGGTACGAGGGTTACTGGTGGAAACCAATTTTCTCCCCATCTTCCTCTAAGCAGCCTGAAGATTTCTGGTCCTTGCAGAAAACTCCCTGAAAAGCTTCTCTGGGGAATCCCTACGGGGAGTCCACCTGTAACTGGATTCCTCCAAAAAACCAGCACTTTCTGGAAACAAATGTACAGTGGCTGCAGCTTTCAACAAAACAAAGTTCCCAGAACTGGGAAAAAAAACCTCCTCGGGCAGCATACAAGGTGTTAGGGTTCTGTTTGATTGTTGTTTCTAGATTTATACTGCCAGGGAAAAGAAAAACTGCGTTGGTATTTTAGCATCTGACTAATGGCGTGAAAACATTATCTTTCTATTGCTCTCCAAGGGGCGATTTGGCTCCTACTCCATCCTTTGGAAAGAAATAGGTGTGGAATAATCACACTGAGCCTGCTTACAGTGCATGTATAATACCTAATATTAAAGAAATGGAGTTCAGCCTCACTACAGGCCTCTCCTGCTGTCCCCCATGTGTGCACATCCAAACCATCATTTTTCTTATTAGCTCTTGTTAAGCATCATTTAAGTGCTTGATGCAGCACAGCAGAGTTCCCAGTCCCTGCCCTCAGGAGCACTGCTCCCTGTTTTTTTTTCAAGAGATGTAACAGCAGGCACCGACTGTTCAGGTAAGCACTGAGCCTGGGAGGTGGTCCAGATGCCACTTAGAATCCCCTGAAGGGGAGAACAACCTGATTTCCTTCCAACATTCCATATTATTTGAATCAGCCCACAGAATCCTCTTTTTCTGAACTGCTTTCGTTTGCACAAATACCAGTAAGGAATTCCTAGGCTTTAACTCCACCCCCCTTAAAAAACCGAAGTGGAAACAGTAAATATTGATGGGTATCACCAGATGTCACTGTTGCACAAAGCCATCCAAGATGCGGTTCTTGGAGAGCACATGGTAGACCTGAGAAGACACCTCCAGCTTTCCCCTTGTGGCCTCTCTCTCTCTTTCCTGGCTCTGAACAGCCCAAGGAAAGGTTCTACAGAGGGAGGAGCAGCGGTTTGTGCTCTGGGAGGTTTCAAAGGCAGTTTGAAGCCGAGACATGCTGTGCAGGACCCACACTGCATCACAACTGCAAACAGCTTTTGTTTCACGTCTGCTGTGTTTACCTCGAGCTTTATTGTTTCCAACACCATTCTTTCTGCTGGAAAGCTAAATTGCAGGGCTGCAACCACTGCTATCAGCTAGCAGGGAGATAACAATAATTAATATTTGGTAACACGGAGCCTGGAAGGTCTTTTGCATATGATGCTGCCTTATTAGTTTCAGCAGGGATTCTCTGAGATGATCAAACCCACAATTTGAGAGTTCATTTGCTTCGAGTCTGATTCATACAGATTTTGATGCACTTCTAAGATGGCCTGGAAATGAGCATTTGCCTTGCCAAGAACATTGTTCCCTATCCACAAGATATCTGTGGGAGGAGCAGAACAGTAGCCAGAGGAGCTTAGGTTTGAACATGATCTGCACAGAGCAGTGCCCTTTCAAAAGCAAATCTGCTGAGGAAATAATTTCAGCTAAGAAAATAAACATCACTGGCACCCCATCAGAAGAGCAGCAAAATAATGTTGATCCGCTGCAGGAACGCACTCAGTGTTTTAAAACAAAACAGATCCATGCAAGGAAGTGCTTGCTCAAAACAGGCGTGTTCTTATTCTGCAAGATACGTTTAAAAACAAAAAGGAGACAAAACATACACACTCCTAAGGCCCTTCAGCCCCAGCGTGCTGCTGCTGGTTTGTTCTGTATCATCTGCTACTCCCAAGGTGACGAGTGATGTCTGGATGCTGTCTGTGCAGCAATCCAGAACAAATCAGCTGTAATGGTTTTCAGTGAGGAACACTGGAAACGCAGAGGGAACACGCTGACTGACAAACACTCTTCTCCACATTCAGGCCTGCTGGTGGCACAGGCTCGGTGGTTCCCTGCAGCTCGTGCTGGCAGCAGGAGCCAGCAGAGGTGGCACTGAGGGGACTGGCCTCCCCGGGGCAGGGGGACAGCGGGATGTCACACCCCAGCCTGGTGGCAATGCCCCCCTGCCCACCAAAAACACGTGTGCTGACACCTTGAGCAGAGAGTGGTGTCAGGAGAGATGGGGATTCTGGTCCCCACAGAGGCACGGCCAGAGTGACTTGTCAGGGTTTTTGTTCCCAAGCTGAGCACTGATGGCCACCAGCCAGCTCCTCACTGCTCCTCCCTGTGCTGGACCGACACCTTCAGTCCTGAGCCATCCCCTCTCCTCACAGCTGCTTTCACCTTAGGCTCTTTTACTCCACTCCTCACTTCACATATGCAAAGCAATCTTTTATTACTCATCAGCTTCCAGTTTGGCTCAGCTACACACACCTCCATCCCCGTTTAAAGCCACCTCAAGCACAATGAACAAAGGAAAAACAGGGACCAGAAATGCGTCAGCTCGAAGGGAGATACTCGTGGGATACCACAGGGATTTGTCTGTAGCCTAACACAATTTAAATTATTTTTATTAATGTGCTGAAAGTAGAGCACAGAGCAAATGGCACATGAATTAAGTTCAGATCGTTCCAGAGTGGAAAGTGTTGCAAAGAGAAATCAAAGAAAAATAACGGGGCCTGGCGAAGTTCACAAAATATGAGCATGAAGAAGCAAAATGATATTCCAGCCAAAAACAGGCAGAGCTAACGCAGACCGTGGAGGCTGGAGGAATCAATCTCACGTGCAGCAGACTGAGGAAAAAAGGCTGCTGGTGAGGCACAGTAAGGGGAGCACTCTGGGCTGACACAAGCCCACGTTCTCCAAGGGCCAGCACGGTACTGCTGCTATGCTCTGCCCTTCTTCCCACTACCCCAGCTTTTCCAAGGGTCATACTGAGGGACACAAGGGCAGTTCAGACTTTTAACGACACAGCAGAAGAGGAAGGAGCTTTGGGAGAAAGACTCCTCGTTTTAGGATATAAACCAAGCCCAAGCTGCCCGAGGTCAGGCAGGGAGCAGCCCTGGAATTGCTGCTGCTGGATTTCTGACATTTTCCTCTTATACAGCTGGTGACACAGTGGGACACAAAATATTGTGCTCTGATCCAGCCCATGAGTAGACTTAATCTCTCATGCTCTCTCCCCCTGCCATCCTTCAGCGGTATTTTCTAATAAAGTGGAAGAAGCACTTGTGCTTCCATCAATCAGGGGTTCCAAATAAAAAAAAAACCCAGTGCTTATTTTTGAAACTCTCAAGCCAGAGCTCAGTAACACCAGCAGCAGGGTCAGCTGCAGGAGTTATCCCAAGGTCACCCAGGCAAGCCAGGGCCAAGTCAGCAAACCAACCCAGAGCTAAACACCAGCCCAAACCTGGGGAGGAACAGCCCTTTGTGTTTGGTCTTGTGCACATCTTTGCAATGCATCAGTTTGTGAAGGGCTGGGCTCAGAAAAGCTCCTGTGAAAAGCAAAGAGAGTGTGATTGTGCATCAAGCATTAATTGGCAAGCCCTTTTGGGCTACTTCTCTGACTAGAGCAGCATGAACAGGTCTCAGAGACTGCGGGGTCCCAAAATGCAGCAAACAAAGCAGTGAAAGAACAGAGTTTTTACTCTTTACTCAGGCAGGGGCTCTTTCCAAACGGGGTAAAGTTTAACTGCAGGGCCCTGAAGACAGAGAACTGGGTTGGCTCCCTCACATCCACATGTTCAGCTCTAGAGATATTAGCGAAAAGTACGTTCTAAAAAGCTGAGCAGAAATATGGGATATCACGTACGAGGCTCAGCCACAACACGAAAATTGGTCCTGTAGGAATCAACAGAAAATCCTATCGGCTCTGAGTGGATGAGAAGATGTGCTAGTCTGCAGAAAATCCCACCTTCCAACCATCACCAGCTGGCACGAAGGTACCACATCTAAGAAATGAGACACACTTTGCAGAGATTCCACATCAATTCAGCTCTCAGCTCTCAGTAGGAGCCCGAAAAATCCCCCAGACTTTCCTCCAGCTCATTAAGACACCTTGTTTAGTGCAACCACTCGTACACAGGATCCCACCAGTGCTCCCACCTCCAGCTGAGGGCCCTCCCCAGCAGCTGCTCTGGAGCACCAAGCCCCAGCACCACCAGCACCCACATCAGAATGGGCTCTGTAAGACCAAGGGTTATTCCTGACCAGAGGGACTGGGGCAGATGGGGATGAGGCTGTCACCTTGGGAGGTACAGCAGGGAAATGAGAATCTGGAACAGCAGTGGGAAGGAGAGAGAAGAGGAAAGGAAATGCCCTTCCTAAACGTTTGGACACACGAGACCAACAATTACCTGAAGCTGATCTTTGAAGCAATTTACCTCCCTACCCCTGCAACTGCACAGGTTTTCTTTTGCTCTCAAAAGATGCCAGCACAGATGAGCAGCACAAGTTTGGGAAAATGTGACCCACGAGGCACAGCAGCAGGGCTGCATGGGAGGGACCCTAATGACAAAGAGCACTCCAACCAGCCCCTACACAAAGGAAACCCCAGCCCTGCTGCTCTTACGAGGCACTGGGGACAGCTCAGCACTCGGAGAGCTCAGCCAAGCGCCGTGGAACGGCTGGAGCACCGACACTGGATAAATGCTGTCACCAAGCCAACAGCAGAGTCATCAGGGGCTAAAGAAAAGAGCAAATATTTGTAATCAGAGCTGCTGCGAACTCACTGGTTCCTTGCTAAGCCCTAGGAAAAACAAGGAGATGAAAAGTTGGCTCCTGCTCTTTTTAGCAGGCACTGGAAATGCCTTGGCTCGGCACAGCCCGGTGGTGTTTACACAGCCTCCCCCTGCACTCGCTCTGTGAGCTGCTTCTGTTGACAAGCAGCAGGGAATGGGATCTCTGTCCATGAAAATGGATGATGTCAGGGTTAATTAATCCGACCTGAGGTGACACAGCCAGGAGCAGCCGCTACAAGGCCTGGTAGGGAGAAGCTATATTTAGTTCTGTGACACGATGAGATAGATCAATCACGGAGCCAAGAAAACACAAAGGCACTTTGCTTTAACAGCAAATTCTGCTTTGCAATCCCAGGGAGGCTGGCCAGCTGAAACAGGGCACAGAAGCCAACCACAGTGCAAAATGTATTTTCAGGATGTGGCATTTCCTGGTGGCAGTTTGCACCTTCAGCGAAGGGCCCCGGTAGGAGATTTGTGCATCTTTAACAGCAAAATCTCCATATCAGTCTGGAGGTCACAGCTGTGCAAAACACCCAGAAGCTTTGCTTCCCCAGGGCATGTGAACGTGGGGCACAGTTCAAGCTGCAGACTTTGTCTCCCCCTAATTTCTCTTGCAAATCCATCTGAGCCCAGAAGGCAAAACAGAATTCAGTCAACTCTCCAGGCAAAGCCACACACAGCCATGAATTCCATGTGGTTCCTGATGGGAAGTTGTAAATCCATCCAGGCTTGCCCCCAAAAAGTTTCCCAAACCTTCAGGGGACTTTTCAGCTGTTTATTTATGGGATTCCAAACACAGGGCACAGCTGAGCTAAGGTGACTCCCTCAGGGTGCTGGGCTTGTTCCTGACCCATCTTCTGAACTCATGGGGAAAAGCAAATATCCTCCTCACTCTCTCTTCCTTCTCCCCAGTTTCCTGACCATGAATCCAGCTCACTGATCAGGGCCTTCAGGAGGCAGTTTTCAGGAACCAGTTGATGTTGTTGGACAACACAACAACTGGAAGAGGCTGGCGTTTCCCTTTAACATAACACAGTCCCACATGACTGTGTGCACTGCAGAGACACCCAACAACCCCAGTGTGCATCATCTGCTGAGAGAAAGGGCAGGTTGCTGCTGTCTGGGAAGATATCTGGCAGCTCAGAGCAGCGTTTGATGGGTGGTTGTGGTGCTGGTGTGGGGTGATTTGCCTTCATCACACCAAGGGCTTGCAGACACCTTTAAATTCCGGCAAATCCCACAGAGGAAACACGTGCCCTTGTTGCCGGTTCCTGCTCTAATGAGGACTCATCCCCACAGCCCGAATTGCAGCCAGGAGCGACAGCAGGTACGACTTTGTTTGCACTGCCTGCAGGCACCAGCAGAGGGGCCGGGCTGCAGGTGGGGCTGAGGCTGTTCCACAGCCTGCTGAGGGCAGAGTGGATAATGATAAACGCTCCCTCTCGGCCTTCAAACAGATTAATCCAGAAATATTGATAGCCCTGAAGTGCTCTGTTTATCCAAAAAAAAAAACCCCAGGTGAAATCTTGGCAACAGCCAGGCATCTTCCTGCAAATGGCTCCGGTTTATGAGCTTTCCCAGCCTGGGGAGAAGAAACCCACGGAGCAGAGAGCAGCTCTGGGCACCCAGAGACCGTCACCTGGCCCTGCCAGCGCTGCTGACTGCTC
>NW_020955554.1:218910-231652 GCF_003031625.1 Empidonax traillii
CCCCCCCCCCCCCCCCCCCCCACCCGAGCAAAGCCCCTGGCCCAGCAGATGGCACTCAGCAGCTCCCAGGAAACCCACATGCTCCCAGAAATCCTTGCCCTCCGAGGAAACGCCGGGGTAATTGAGATTTTGGCTGTGGCTGACACCATCTCAGGGATGCCAGTCTCTGAGAGCCCTCTGGGACTATCCAGGGAAGAGCTGAGGCTGCAGCTCTCCCCTGCCAGAAGGGTGCTGAGATCATGTGGGGGATGTAGAGCCACCCCAACCACTCCATGGAGCCCAGCCTGAGCCACGGGATGGTGTGGCACTGCAAGGCAGGGTGGAGCGGGGTGAATTCTGTACTGCCCTTCAAAAGCTGCCAAGACAACCAAGAGAGGAGGTGATACAACACTTCATTAAGTAGGAGGGGATGCAGGAACAGTCGTGGCAACACAGGACCACTTCTTCCCTCTAGCATGCTTTCCCTGCAAAACCAACCTGCGTGGGGCAGGTTGTGCTACAGCCTTGGAAAACGCCTGCAGGGAATGTGCCAGGAGCAGGATATGGCTGGCATCTGCTCTAGAGGGGAGGCAGCTCCCACCAGCACAGGGCAGCTGATGCCAAATTCACCAGTGCTCTCCCCGCCGGAATTTCCATGCAGCCACACAGAAGCCAGACCTGGGAATAACGAAGCAAACCCCGCAGTTCTGCTCTTCCCCAGGGCGCTTTCATTACGGGGACAAAAATAAATAAATAAATAAATAAGCAAACCTCTCCTCACCTCTGCTCTCCAAAATAACAAATCACCCAAAGGCTGCACACAAATTTTGCTTCTCTCCCTCCCTCCACTGCCACAGGGAACGAGCACTTTGCCTCCCAAAAACCTCCCCTCTGGCTCTGTGACCCACCCTGAGCGGTGCCTGCCTCGGGCAGCGAGTGGAACAGGGGTGTGGATGGCCAGGGAAAGCTGGCAGGGGGCTGGATTAACGAGGGCAGGGGGAGGCTGCAGCCCTCGCCATTAGCTCTCTATCATGTGCAATGAGAGCAGCCGTCCTACTGTGCAGCCCTTCCCATTCCCATGGAAACCACCGGTGCATCCAGCAGGATAAATAAGCCTCTCTCGTATGAACTTCATCCCGTGAGCTGCTTCACCAGGGTGATGCCTGACACTCGTGTTCAGGGGCAGGGGTGCCTGTGTGTTTGCAGGGCACCCACAGTGCTCTTGCCCCCCGTCCCCAAAGACAAGCCAAGGGGAGGACACACAGAGCCCAAGGAGATGAGGGACTGCACCAGGGAACGTAGCTCGTGGCCCAACACCACGTCTCACGACCACACACGACAAAAATAGCCCTTCCAGCAATTTTAATTGGTATTCAAGTGTCAAAGAATAGCACTAAAGAGACACTCAGGATGAGGAGCCGTGCAAAAACTAATCCTGCATCTCCCATTCCTGCAGTGCTCCCCACACTCTGCGAGAGGAGCACAATCCCACTGACTCCTCTAAGATACTCATGACTGGGAATATCTGTTCCAACCCCACCCACAAAACGAGCCAGGGAGCTTGGGCAGCAAGGCCAGCACTCAGCCAAATGTTTGATTTTAATTGGGGTAACTTGCAGATGAGTTTTAAAAAAATCAAGCCCTGTGGGGGACACGCAACACCCTTAACTCTACTTGTAGTGGTCCATCTTTTATCTACACACGTTATCTTCTCCCACCTTCCCTCTCCTGGCTTTCCATAACCATTCTGTCAGGGAATGGGGCCTGTCCAGACAATTTCCATGTTTGCTTTACACAAAGGATTAGACACTGCACAGTATAAGATCACCTGCTGCTGCACCTCAGGATAAAATCTGTAAGTGCTACCAGCTGCCACACGGGACTTCTCATCCCAGGGTCTAGCCCTTACATACAGGTAGAATTAAATATCAGAAGGAATGGTAGCAAAAGAAATGTCAAACCTTTCCAGGTTTTTTTTTTTTTTTTTTTTTTCAGCCAGGTCCCTCAAGCCTGCTGCCACCTGCAGTTTATCAATTATTATCTTTAAAAATTATCAGATTAGACTCCATGCAGAGGAACCTCTCCAATTAATTACAGCCAGAAATAGTAACAACAAAGCCCTGCCAGACCTAGACCGGGCTCCTCGATGATTCTGTGAACCTGAGTCTCTGACAGCAAGGGAGAAAGCCCTGCCTGACTTTGTTGGAGTAATTTTATTAACTCTGGCTGCTTCTGTTAGTTGACAAAGTGACAGGATCCTAGAGAAAATTTCTCTGTGTGTTTAGTACATCTTTGGCAGGTGTCAAGGTATATTCTCTGGCTTGTCACTCACTGTGCTGCCCTTTAGATAGTTATTATTTCATGTAATTATGATTATTACATGCTGAGATGCCACTCTTATGAATAGCCTCTGGTTGCTGTCACTCACTGCGATGTGATGCGGGAGGATGAGTTGTCAGGAAGGAACTGCAGGGTATGAAATTGCCACATTTCTCTATTTTAAAACAAATAATCCACACTTCTGCTGGTCATTCCTTTCCACTTAGCAAGCGGCATTCTCAGGTCTGAAACACTGGGCAGCACAGACAGAAAATCACCTGCTGTAAAGCACAGAGACACCCAGAACAGCACCCCCAGAATAACTGCAACGTGAAGCTTCCAGGATTTGGAGAAAGGATAACAACCCCTGAGCTGCACACTAGTGCTGGATTGTACATCCCCTGTGGTATTTCTCTTTCAGAGATGTTTTTTCCTGAGCTGCTCAGTACAAAATAACTCCTGCAAGGTGCCCATGCCCCCGGGTGAGATGGATTAGGGCATCCATTCCACCTTCCCACACTCCCCTGGCAGCTGAGCTGCCTTCTGGGGGTGAGCCACACTCCATTTCCTGCAGAGCAAGGGAATCACACAGGATTTCACACACCACCTCCTCCAACCTCCAGCGTTTCGATAAAAACCCCTCAGCTTTGCAAAGCTGGGTTTCTGCAGCAGACACACCAATAATTCCTGCTCTGGGACTGTTTCCCACAAACCAAAGCAAACTGTGATTCTTTCCCAAAGGCTGCTTGCTACAGGTCCTAATTGACCTCGGGCAAGTTATTCTGTATTCCAGGGGCCCTACTGTAAAATGGCATTTGCTGAAAACTCTGTGGCCAAGCGTTCCTTCACACAGGAACTCTGGAAGGTGCAGCACAAGGAGGCTGCAAACTTGACCAAAGCCCTTTGGAGTAACTGCAGGGTTAGGAAAATGCCCTCAGTGGATTTCAGACGCCCAGCACCGCTACAAGCACGCAGCTTCCACCGGGAGTTCCTCACAATTGCAGACAGATCAATATTCATAAACCGTCTCCTGACAACAGCTGATCAAATCACTTGTAACGATTCATTTCCTTGATGAATTTCACCTCTTTTTCAGTTTGCAAATTATGTGTGAGCAGAGCTGGATTGTCCAAATTGTTGGTGTTTTTTTTCCCCCCCAAGCTTTTTTCCATCCCGTGTAATTCCTGAGGACAAATCTAAGTCTTAAAAGAACTCCAGACCCCGAGTCCTTTTGCCTGCCCAGAGCTCCCTGCCAGGCCTGAGCCATCATTAGCAGCAGCCCACTCATCGCAGCCACGATTCCCCCACTCTGTTTAATGGGGCACGAGCTCCTTGGCTGCCTGTGCTCCTTGCCAGGACGAGCACAGCACTCACCATCGAGTTTCTAGTGCAAATACTTCAAATATCTCGCTTTGCAGTCCTCTTGGAGATTAACTGAGCAAATATTTCCCTTCTCCATGAACACTCCTGCCAGTAAACGTGCTCGCTGAAATATTCACAGAAAGCTAACACAAAAAGGACAAAGGAAAGGTAATACTGAAGCCAGGCCTGCTGAAGCGTTTGCTCAACTCAGTACCTGCTCCAGCTCAGGCACAGCTCTCCCTGCTCAGCTCTTCTCACATGTTTGGAGCCATGGACAACACACGAAGCATCCCAGCTCCCAGATGCTCCCCTGGATGCTCTGACCATTGCTGACAAATGAGGAGCAGCAGTGCAGATTTGCAGGCTGTGCATCCAGAGGGTGAGGCTCCCATCTTCCTCCTGTAGTGCCAGAAGCCATTGCCCTTCCTTCCCCTGCTTACCAAGCCCACCTCCCTTCTTTCCCAGAGCGTCCTCTGGTTTGTTTGAAGCCCTCCCCACCCCAGCTGGGTTACCCAGCTCCCTGTGGCTCAGGGCCCCCTCTCCTGCCAGCTCTGCACTCCCACACTCCTGTCAGGGCTCCTGTGCCGCTGCAGCGGGATCTGCTCTGCTCCGCAGGGGAAAGGCAGATTGATAATTAAATCCGCCATTGAGAGATTCACATTCTGTTCCCTTGCCATTTAAGCAGACATAAAACATTTTATTATTCTGCTGATTTAGGAACCTGAATTTAAATATTAGAGTATTAAAGCGATACTTAATTAGTTGACTGAATGTTCTCCCTTTTATCAGTGTTGACAGATCTTAATTATAGCATGGGCTGTGAAAGCTGATAGAACAGCTGATGGCAGCAGCACCGCCAGGAATACTAAAGTGTATCAGAATTACTTGTCTGTTTTCCCTCTTCCCTCTTGCTCTGTTCTTCAGGCACGCTCTGAAGTCCTTGGCAAATAAAGCCAACGCTGCAGCCAAGCCCGAGCAGTTTGGCATTTGCTCTCAAGGACACGAGAAACTGCTTGCCCTTGAGACAGCCAGCATAATCCACTGGCTCAGACTTAAAAGAACCCAAAACAAACACCAAAAAAATCACCCAATTGATGGGAAATTATCTCCTGGTTAATCATTTTTCCATCCACTAATCAAGCAGACGTGGTGATTACCGTGGAACAAGAGTGCCTAGGTGTTATTCACCTAAGCCACACTTTAAAATGCGACTTAGACACGTGGGAATGGTTCCCAATGACACCTGACCTTAAGGTTTTCAGTTGCTGTCATCCATGGCAAGCCCTGGTGACAGCGGGGGTGGCTCTGAGAACCAGCCATGCCAGGCTGGTCGAGGTACACCCCTGGTTCCCATCACCTCAGCCAAAGCCAACCCTCACTGTCTGCCTGCACGGAGCCAAGCTGTGGTCACTGCCCTGTTTTGTTGCCACCCAGAAGAGAAAACTGTCAGTTTTCACTTATTGACAGCCAAGGACTGTGCTCCTGCCTGGGCTGCACCGCAGGGATGATGGCTCTGGCAGGAGGCCTCTGCTGGAGGGAATTACATCCCACAGCAGCACATCCTTCACCTTCCTGGGATAATAACAAACGTCCACCCTCGGGGAAGGTGGCTGGCAGCGAGTGTGCCTTGAGGAACATATATTTTCCCTGCTCCCTGCAGAGGCCAAGCCACTCTCTCTGAAGCAGCAGCACTTAATACAGCTCAGCAGTGACAAAACCCAGCACAGCAACAGGAATGAAAAAATCATAGCTCGGGTTTGGGCTGTGAGCCCATGAAGTTGGGCTGCTCACTCGTCTTGGATTCCCAACTCATTAACCCACCTGCATGAAAGCTACCACCCAGTCCAGCCTAGGGCAGCAGCAGGATCTGACTGGGAGTTTATCTTCCTATCTGTTTCTTTTAACACAAATTAGGAGATCTGCAGCTTTAGTTAGATCCTGGCGTCCCACAAGGCCCTAACAGAAAAAAATCCACTTTGCCAGGAAAGATGTTCTGTCCCCAAATGCTCCAAGTACAGCAAATACTGTGCCTTGACTGCTCAGGCAGGGATGGGGAGAGACCACTGAGCTCCAGTCTCATTTCTGCAGGTCCACACCTTGGTTAACTGGCACAATACAACCTGCTCACAACTCTGCTTGCAGAAAAAACCTGCTATGATAGATGTGAAGAAATGAGGTAGGAGGAATGTGTTGGAGCCAAGTGACTAATCAGCTAAGGTCACAATCCTAAACCAGTCCCCAGACACCAGAAATACAGCTTGGTTCTCCAGTGCTGACTGCGTTTCAGCCCTGCATCCCCGCCCAGAATACCTCAAGATTATTAAATCACCCAGACACAATTTTATTCTGGGGAAAAAAAGTGTGGTAAAAATAGGGAATAAAATCACTAATTTTCATCAGTTTGTGTCTCCTGCCTTTAGCTCCTTCCTTTTAAGGCTGCAGGGGAGGAGAACTTTAAATCCCTGTGGTGCACTGATGCTGTGTAAGTGATTCCAGCATGAATGATCTCAACCTTGGGAATGATGTGTGCAGGCACTGCCAGAGCAGCAAAGACAGGCATGGAAGAACATGTCCCCTCTCTCTGGTGATGGCCTGCACTCTTCAGGAGCTCAGCAAGAGATACTGCAATCATTCTGGGCTCCAGGGGATCAGCATCAGCAGGTTCCCATAAACACTCATGTCCTTTACCAAAGTAGCGGGCAATTATTCTGCTCAGGCTGGCAGAGAGCCAAGACACAATAATTTTGAACAGCTACAGCAATCCAGCCATTCCTAAGCAGGCCACCCAGACCGCAGCCAGGAAAGCAGAGACTGGGAAATCTGGGAATTAACATTAGAAGGAAAAAACAGGCACAGAGTCCTTTCCAGCCATGCTCAGCTCCCCCAGGAACCCCCAGCCTAGGAGCCTGGGCACTGAGGCCACCCTCCTCATCCCATCATGTACAGCGAGGTACACAGACAGTGCTGGCACCTGACTGCCATCAGGCTTTATAAATTAATCTAGCTGGGGGAAGAATTCCCCAGCCTGCACCCCCTGCCACTGGCTCTGCTGCAGCAGCGGGGCGGGATCAGCAGGGCCCGCCTGGCTCCTGGCCTTGCCTTTATAAACACACTTAATGATCAGCAATGATGTCTTGGCAGCTTCACCCGCTCACAACTAATGCCCATGTGCTGGGAGGGCATTTTGCCTGCTCCAAGACAAGCCAACCCCCTTTAACAGGGCAGAGATTTAGGAGCAGCCGCCTGCCCGGCGCAGCCGAGTGCCAGGCGATCCTGTCCCTGCAGCAGCCAGACTCCCTGCTGGCACAAAACTCCTTCACTTAACAAACCTGCCTCCCCCAGGAGGGAAAAGCCATCAAGGGGGGAGTGGGTTTCTGCTCACAGCAGCCCTTTTCCAGGGACCAGGAGACACTGCACTGCCTCTCTGCCCCCCCACGCAGTGACTGGGACAGGCACTGAGGCGATGGATCTCGTTGAGGTTTGTGGGACTAAATGCCAAGGCAGCATTCTGCCCAGCTGATAAATCCACCCCCACTTGGATTCAGCTCACTGCACACACTAGAGGCAACAGGCAGGCAGGGAAGGGGTCTGCCTGCCCTCCAGCCCCCTCCAGTTGCCAAGGATACCCTGATGCTCAGGTGTTGTTCTCTGCCAGTCCCTGGGTGGCTCCCAGCTTTACCAGACTCTTAAAAAGGCAGCAGGACACAGTTACACCTGGGCTGAGTCTGCTGGCACTGAGCTGTCACCAGTTTGCATTGCTGGCAGGGGATTCTGATAACCAGCCCCCCTTTTCCACTCACACGAGGGCAGGCTCTGCCCACCTGCCTGGAGGATGCTCAATGAGAGCAGCTGCTACTCAAGGACTTCCCTTGAGCAATCCCAGCCTCGTGTGCTGCAAAGGGTAATGTCATTTTTCTCCAAGGTAGCCCATTACAGAGCTATCCAAAGCAAATCCATCATGTTACAGCAGAGCACGTTTCAGGGATCCACACACCTGGGCAGCCCACACAGGGAGGGGGAGAAGAAACTGCCTCCAAATTGGACCACGTGTGCCAAGTCATCTCTCATCACTGACCTCAGCAAGCTTTTCTCCCACTGTCATTGTTTTTCTGCTGCTACAATGATGCTGAATGAGTTGTAGCATCTTCCTGGTGTCTATTGCCTCTCTTTGGCCACTCTCCAGTGCTTGCCCCACGAGTTCCCTGCCTGTCTCCAAGAAGCTGTCACAAATGGAGCCACAATAAATGGAGTGCACAGACCACAGCTCTCCAAAGGGCTGGAAGGCACAGCCAGCGATGATAAAAGATCAACAGGAATTTCAAGTGTTGTTTTAAATGTCTGTTAGGCTGCGAGCTCCCTACCTTTGATCACCAGCCACACATACTGAATTGTTTTTTTTTTTTCTTATTTAATTTGTATGCACAGGGTGACCAAGAGGTTGAGGGTTCCACAGTGATGAGGGCACCAGAAACAAATGATGTACAGGCTGAACTGGAAACACAGAGCAGGCAGGACAAGGAACATGGATTAAGCAGATCTCTCCAGGAACCTTAGAAAGAGAACCTCTACTGAACAAAGCCCTCCATACCATCACACAAAAGAAATGCAAATGTCTTTTGCTCCAGATTCCTTTGCATCTAGGACAATTGTTTTCCTTCAACAGCCATCAACAAAAAGGAGCAACAGTCAGTTTTCTCAGTACACTGGCACGCTGAGCTAGGCAGGGAGCTGTGCCATCCCCCAAGGTTCCTGTCCTGCTCCTCTCCTGCAGGCTCTGCTGATGGCTCAGGTGTGTTTACCACCAGGGCAGGATTCATCTGTGCAATGTCCACCACTAACACCAGTACCAGTGAGCCTGATCCTCCAGCCACATCCCAGCTGGCCCAGGCATTGTCACAGACCCTCTGCCTGCAAAGCAGGATCACACCCTGCTTCTGCCCCCAGCTCCTCATGGGACCAGTGCCCTCACCTTGACCCAAACACCTTCAGCCCTGATCCAACACACAGCACACTGATGCCTCCCCTCACTCCCACCCTCACAATGTGTGAGCAATAAGACCTTTATTGGTGCTTTTTATGACTTCCTGGTAACGTGTCTATGTCTCCCTTTTGGCAGTTTAGTGCAGAGGTGAGACCTGAACTCCTATAAACCACCAGCACCAAGAAGTCAGACAAGTCCCTCTCCCCACATAAACAGTGCAGAGTAAGCAGAGCAGTAACTCACCCGTGCTTTCCCCCCACCTTTGCCTTTCCTCTGAGCTGCCACTCTCACCCTCCCTCCCAGTGCCCCACTCCCCCCTTGTCCCTCCTGTGCTATCCATGGCATTTTCAGGCAAGCACTGGATTAAGGGAAAAGCACGTCAGGAGCTTTGCTGCTATTGTCTGTCTCACAGTCTGTCTCTACACAGTTTAACCAGTATAATCCCTGCTTTTGGATCAGATGCATCTCCAGTCACACAGGAGACAAGTCTGAAGGATCTCACATGACTGCTTTAAGCCAGAGCTAAACAGCACTCGGGTGAGGACTGTGGTGTGAGACTGCATTGACACCAACGAGGGTAAGCCCAAAGATGCACTGTACTGACTCACACAGGGACGGGCTGGGAGGGCAAACAGAAGCAGAGAAACGAGGGGAGGGGAAGCAATTCACACAGCAAGTCTGGGGTACAACAGCCCAGACCGAGTCCTGACAGGCTGGCCAAGCACTAGCACATCACCATACCCTGCTCTCGTTCGGTGATGGAACAAAACCCTGCCAAAGCCAAGCACCAGCAATCCCACCAGCCAGGGCTACAGGCAGCAGATGAGATGCACACGTGGCTGTACCTCGCTGCCAGAACAGGTTGTTGCCAGAGAAACAAATGGCTCTTGCACAGGCGTGGGAGGACCAGAGGCAGATGCTTTCTGCCTCGCCAGAGGCGAGAAGGGCTGTGCAGCCTCCCGGAAGGGAGATGTTTCTCCTGTCTCTGGCCAAAAGCTGGTCACCTCCCCCGGGGAAACAGGCAAGGAGCTGTTTGCTGCTACCTCGGCCATGCAGCTCCTTCTCTGCTCTTCAACAGCAAAGCAACCCCTGCAGTTAGTTGTAGTTAGCATGGTGGCTGCAGATCCTTTGGGACTGGGGACATTACATGTGTGAATGACAGCAATATTTCAGAGGATGACAGTGATAGCCAATAGAGACTGTTGAGTTCCCTGTGAGGAGGGATTATGAAGCCCATAAAAGCTGCAAAGGACTTTGCAATTGCCATCAATTTAATGGAGAGGATGCTGTGGTGTTGGGCAACAGGCAAAAACCTGGAAAGGGATTTTTCCAGCTGAGACAGGGGGGAAATGGAGCATCTCAGGTAAAGACCACAGGAGGAGGGAAGTGGAGCTGAGAACTGAACACTGATTCCTGCGGATCAAGCCATGGCCATAGGCTATAACATCTTAAAATATCCAAGGGAATTCACTCAGTAACTTACTGTGAGGGCTTTTGTTTTGCTGTGACTTTTTCCCCCCCCTGTGGACTGCTGAAAATCGACAACTGTATAATTATTTGTGAACACATTTTCCCCACGTTTCCAGTCAGCTCCAAGGAGGTGAGAAAGCTATATTTACTGTGGTTCAAGTGCTTTGACTCTCAGCACAGCAAGGGTAGCTTAAGTCCCCAAGCCTCCCAAAGGGAGTGGATGGACCACTCTGAACTCATCGACCCCCCTGCAACGTTATCCCTGGATTGCCCCTCACATCCCAGCCCTGGCAATGCAGCTACCCCACTTCACAAAAACTGGGAAAACAGCTGGGAGCCTCTAAGCCTTTGCTCATATCTCAGATAACACTTTCATTTCTGTGAGGTGGGTACAGGTATCCTGGGATGAATTCAACTGTAAATATTCAGAGTGATTCACTGTTTGGCTTCTCTCTCCAATCTAAATAGTTGGAGCTGTCAAAATTGATCTGAGTTTTTACGGTACAATACTTTGGAGAGAGAACAAACTGTGGATTAAATTTGCTGTTGTGGCCCAAAATAGCTTTCAAATATCAACACAGGCAAGATACACATAAAACAGACTATTTCCTTGTGAAGCAAGGCAAGTTCTCACATCTCCATTTAACTGTTTCTCCCTGGAGGTGCACAGCAGAAAGCTGAGCGTTTAAACTGCCTCCCTCTTCTCTTCCCCATCACCAGGTTAACTGGGAGCCCTGTGAAAATCATTTTGCTCATAAAAAGCCCCTGCTTAGGCCCAGTAACCTGCCCAGGATGGGAGCAGAGCTGAAAATAATGAGTGGCAGGAGATGTTTTCTCACTTCACAATAAGCACAAGGAAAGAAAATCCCTGCCCGGAGGCAAAATGTTCTCAATTTAAAAAGACAGAAGAAGACAACTAATTTTTTTTTCCAGCTGGAAAAAATCCAAGGGTGCTTGTCACTGAGGCTTTCGAAATGGGAGCTGCTGCTTAGGTGAGAGGCAGTCAAAAATACACGTGGGGACAGCTGTAAGCCAAGGCAGACCACACGCCACCAGCAACACAGAAACATTCCAATTACACCAAGTGCTACAGGAAAAGATCATTTCTTTTGTTGGTTTCACTTCAAAAACACAAACAAATAAAAGAAAAAAAAAAAAAAACAGAACAACTTAGTTTCTTGGAACAATGCCAACTTTTACAGGAGGTCCCTTCCACTGTTTCATGCAAAAATTATCAAGCAAGCCACTGTGAGGCGATGTTATATTGAAAAAAGAAAAAAAAAAAAAAAAAGAAAAGAAAGCAGCGTTGGCAGGTGAGATTTTGTGGAAAGGAATTTCAGAGCTCCTCACACAAATACACCACTGCTATCAGCTCAGGGAACGTGCAGAAGCAAAAAGGGACACAAGAAGAGAAAAAGCCAAAGAAGGCTCCCAGTTTTTATGGCTATTTTTGATTGTTCTGTTTAGACATCTCTTAGGAAAGCTTTTTCTTTGTTTGGGAGCACAGTGCAAAAGTGTCCAAATGTGTGTTTGGACCTTTAATTCAACAATTAAGCTCACGCTGGGGTCACAATCTCCACTGTGTGACTTTATGTACTTGGTTAAAACAAGCGAGCTTTTAATCAGGTGAGCACAAAGGTCAGGGCAGAGGCCAAGGCACACTCCTTGGTTGCAAGATCAGCAATGACTGTTTCAAGATAAACAGATAAAGCAATTAATGTTCATTGCAGACTGGAGATTTGAAATAAATTGTCCTTCACCTAAGACACAGCCACACTGCAGGTCAGACCAAGAATTACCTGTGCAGCCAAAGTGATCTCCTAAATATTGGGCACGGGAGCAAAAAATGGAGCAGAAAACTGAGGTGACAAAAAACCGGCCAAAGAACAAGCTCTTTAGGCTGACAGAGTCCTGGAGCCATGAGCAGGGAAACACCTTCCAGTTTAAAACTGGAACAGTGAAAAAAATTGGGCCTTGGTGCATCCCTGCTAAGGAACAAACCGGGACAGTGCCCACCTCCAGACTTCCTCCCAGCGACCAGGATAAGCTCTAACAAAAAGAAACAGTGGGAGCAGATGACAGCCTTTGCTTTGTGCAGTTGATCTCTGGGGCACAGAGTGCCTCCCACGCTGGGCTGTGGCACCGGCGGGCACGGGGGAGAGGAGCCACAGTGCCACGGTGAGTCAAGAACACTGAGCAAACTCCCTGCCACGAGGCCACGCGTGCCTGTGCCCACAGCCATGTGGGGACCAGGCTGTGAGGAGTTTCTGGGGGAGGAGACACATTTATGAACAGAGCCTTGGAGGCAGGAGGAAGGGGCTGCTTCCTAAAGCACCAGGCTACTCTCCAGAAGCCAGGCTGCATCCTGCTGGCCTGCCAGCAGCAGACAATTAATAATGGAGTGGCTGTCTGCTCCTGGGGGGACCCGGGGGACGCTGGCCAGCAGCTGCCTGCTGCTCCATTATTGAACAGAGCCCAGAACAAACGTAATCTGTTTTTCCATTCTCTCCCCAGGGATTACTGCATGCTGCCTTTGTCTAGAAACTGTCTCCACTTTGCAAGCCTTTCTCCATCCATTTGCATACCTCTGGGTCAGCCTCTGGCTTCAGAGGGGCTTCTGACTTCACAGCA
>NW_020955554.1:231668-233005 GCF_003031625.1 Empidonax traillii
AAAAAAAGAAAGCAGCGTTGGCAGGTGAGATTTTGTGGAAAGGAATTTCAGAGCTCCTCACACAAATACACCACTGCTATCAGCTCAGGGAACGTGCAGAAGCAAAAAGGGACACGAGAAGAGAAAAAGCCAAAGAAGGCTCCCAGATTTTATGGCTATTTTTGATTGTTCTGTTTAGACATCTCCTAGGAAAGCTTTTTCTTTGTTTGGGAGCACAGTGCAAAAGTGTCCAAATGTGTGTTTGGACCTTTAATTCAACAATTAAGCTCATGCTGGGGTCACAATCTCCACTGTGGGACTTTATGTACTTGGTTAAAACAAGCGAGCTTTTAATCAGGTGAGCACAAAGGTCAGGGCAGAGGCCAAGGCACACTCCTTGGTTGCAAGATCAGCAATGACTGTTTCAAGATAAACAGATAAAGCAATTAATGTTCATTACAGACTGGAGATTTGAAATAAATTGTCCTTCACCTAAGACACAGCCACATTGCAGGTCAAACCAAGAATTACCTGTGCAGCCAAAGCGATCTCCTAAATATTGGGCACGGGAGCAAAAAGTGGAACAGAAAACTGAGGTGGCAAAAAACCGGCCAAAGAACAAGCTCTTTAGGCTGACAGAGTCCTGGAGCCATGAGCAGGGAAACACCTTCCAGTTGAAAACTGGAACAGTGAAAAAAATTGGGCCTTGGTACATCCCTGCTAAGGAACAAACCGGGACAGTGCCCACCTCCAGACTTCCTCCCAGCGACCAGGATAAACTCTACCAAAAAGAAACAGTGAGAGCAGATGACAGCCTTTGCTTTGTGCAGTTGATCTCTGGGGCACAGAGTGCCTCCCACGCTGGGCTGTGGCACCGGCGGGCACGGGGGAGAGGAGCCACAGTGCCACGGTGAGTCAAGAACACTGAGCAAACTCCCTGCCACGAGGCCACGCGTGCCTGTGCCCACAGCCATGTGGGGACCAGGCTGTGAGGAGTTTCTGGGGGTGGAGACACATTTATGAACAGAGCCTTGGAGGCAGGAGGAAGGGGCTGCTTCCCAAAGCACCAGGCTACTCTCCAGAAGCCAGGCTGCATCCTGCTGGCCTGCCAGCAGCAGACAATTAATAATGGAGTGGCTGTCTGCTCCTGGGGGGACCCGGGGGACGCCGGCCAGCAGCTGCCTGCTGCTCCATTATTGAACAGAGCCCAGAACAAACGTAATCTGTTTTTCCATTCTCTCCCCAGGGATTACTGCATGCTGCCTTTGTCTAGAAACTGTCTCCACTTTGCAAGCCTTTCTCCATCCATTTGCATACCTCTGGGTCAGCCTCTGGCTTCAGAGGGGCTTCTGACTTCA
>NW_020955554.1:233203-336358 GCF_003031625.1 Empidonax traillii
TGCCTGCTGCTCCATTATTGAACAGAGCCCAGAACAAACGTAATCTGTTTTTCCATTCTCTCCCCAGGGATTACTGCATGCTGCCTTTGTCTAGAAACTGTCTCCACTTTGCAAGCCTTTCTCCATCCATTTGCATACCTCTGGGTCAGCCTCTGGCTTCAGAGGGGCTTCTGACTTCACAGCAGATCAAATAACCCGAAAGACACAAGTTTGGATTTGTCACTGGACCACAGCCACCTCTCCTCACTATCAGTATCAACTGACAGGAGATGCTCCCACACCACAGGACACAGGCCTGGCTTCAGGCAGAGAGGAAAGAAGACAGAACCTAACGGGATCCCTCTGAAGTGGCTCAGACTGTATCTCTGGCACCAGGAACAACAATCATCTTCCCAGCCCATCATCTTCATCTGGACCCTTGTGGCTGTCCCAGCAGCTGATCTGGAGAGCAGTGCCACTCCTGCAGCTTATAGTCAAAGTTGGTCAGAGCAAGGCTCAGATTTGTTATTGCACCAAGGGCAGATGGATGATAAGGGTAACTAATCCCTGAACGCCATCCAAGAGCTTTTCTGCAAGATCTGGAGCAGAAATTTAAGATTACCATTCCCCAGGCTATTTCTACCCAGTTCCCATTTGCATCTGTCAGCAGGTGGCACGGGAAAGAGAATCTCAGCTCTGCTGCCGGAGGCAAGGAGACCATGGAGGACTCTTACAGATACAGGATTTTCTGAAATCTATCTGTAACTTTTGGTTCAGTGTTTTTGCCTCAGTCCCTCCAGCACTCAGTACACCTTTTCTGCACGAAGAAACAGCTTAAAGTGCTGCCACGAGATAACAGACAAGTCGTAATGGGTCTGCACATCACCACCCAACCTGCAGGCAAATGTTCCTCGGCACTGCAGCAGAGCTACTGGAGGAAGAGACACCCTGTGGAGAATCAGCTGGCTCTTCCAGCACCAGCTCGTGCCTTCCCTGCAGAGAGATGAGAACTTGAGAGGAGAGGAGGAAGAAAAACAAGGTGAGACGAAAGAGAAGAAAAACAGATAGACCCTGCCAGTGCTGCAAGACGGACTGGCAGGTGGGCAGCCAACTTCTCTCTGCTCCAGGAAGGCTGGTAAGGAAACTGGTAAGCAAGAGTGCTGAATGCACAGAAGAAATGAAAAAATGGAGCCATCCCTCTGCCAACGCTGAGGACGCCGGTCGATGAAAACGCTGTATTGAACAGCATAATAGCCCTGTTAAAAGATCATCGCTGCTTCTTTGGCTAACAAGTCAGCCGCTGGAAAAATCATTTTTTATGGAAGCTAAGAAGATATATAAACACTGGCTGAGATCACCAGCGGGTGTAAATCGATGTAGTCCCACACACGGCCGTGGAATCGCCTTGGTTTAAAATCAGCTTACACCTTAAGCATGTAATATTTTGCAGCAGTAAATAATACCCGTGAAAATCAGACAGAGGGTATGGGGTCAGACCAGACTAAAGCTATTTCCTGTCTTTAGTCTCCACGCTGTGGAATTCTCCATGACACTCTGCTTTCAACACTGCCAAGGTACTCAGGTCACCTGTGAGCTGGGATCAGAGCACTGCCAGACTGTTGTGAATCAGGCTGCTTCCTTCAGACTGAAAACCAGGCAGGTGTGGTGGCAAAAAGGAGCAAAATGCAGGATTCCTTCTCTTGCCATAGCTACTGGTGTAATCCCAACTCATTTGAATCAGAAGCCCTGCTCCAAAAAGGGCGTTATTTTAAAAAAATTTGGCCTCCCTTAGGAGAAAGAAAGGGGGTCTGCTTTCATGACTTGTCATGCTTCAGAATTCTTCACCCTGGTCCCAGAAGATCCCCTGAGGGTGAGAGTTTGAGCTGATTGCTGCCCCTGACCTTGGCCAACTGAACAGGTAAGTGTGTGTGGGGGGAAAGAGTCTCCCATCTTTCCTATCTATTTACCTCTCCAACCTCACCAGACATGCCTGTGGCCTCCTCTGTGCCTGGTGCCACAGCAGAGCAGATGAGCTGCCTGCAGCCCCTCGCTGGCATCGTTTGCTGGGCTGCCTTCCGGCCGCCTGGCAATCAGCAACTTCCCCGGCCCATCAATCACACAGGGCTCAAAATTAAGTCTCCTGCCTCCACTCCTGGTTTATTAACCCCATGAGGCATGAGGAGACCCGTTTTAGAACCAGAACAGCAGATAAAGGGAAAGGTAATAAAGCAGAATTGGCTCTCAAAACAATCAAGCTTTACTCCCCCAGGAAGATGCTTTCGGTCGTGTCTTTGAACCGTTCGCTCGAGCTGTGGCTCTGCCTCCTGCCTGCCTCATCTGCACCAGCCCTGCAGTGGCAATGAGCTTCAATACCAGCAGCTGATGAGCTTCTAAAGACTGCACTATGTTGTCTGCAGCAAAATATTTCGGGAGCATTTGTGCCTTGCCCACAAAACTCTTGTCTCTGTGATCCAACACCTTTAAACACCTCACCAGGGGCTGGATTGTCATAGAAATGCCACTCCCCTCCACCCCCCTCCCCCCCAACTTTTAGGAGGAAAACCTCCAACAGCTCCAAAGGCAGCAACATTTTCACCTTATGTGAGGAAGAGCTGCACAGGTGCAAGCCAAAGATGTTCATACCAGCTCCTGTGACTCGGCATGAAGGAGGATCTGGTGTCACTTCTGTCTCATCATTCCAGATATGGTCTCCAGGCAGGGAAAGCACCAGGACACCCAAACCAGGGCTTATCCTCCTCCTCAGCATCAGAGCACAACAACAAGGGATGTAACACCAACCCGTGTCTCTAACAAGCTGCAAGGTCTCGGCGTTCCTTCACCTTGCTGCCCCTTGTCTACTGAGCAGCATCACACTGATCTGCTTATTTGCCCTCACCTCTGCCCGAAGTTTCCGGCCAAGAACCCCCGCTCTGTGTACGAGGGACTCCTCTGATGGCAGTCACCCAGGTCTGAGTTACATCCTGCTCCCTGGAGAGCAGAGCCTGCCGTGTTTTCCCATTCCATGCCCCAGTGTCTGCAGGCAGATTTCACAGTCACTGGGGAGCCAAGCAGCCAGGGCTGCACGCAGCGCCTTCGCTTCACTGTTTATCCAAGGTGCCACGGGTTTCCAGCTGTGATCTGTCAGTGATTATTTCCACATCCCTCACTTCACCCCTGTGCGCAGCCGCGTACCGAGGAGCGAGCAGTAATTAAAAGAATTGGGGTCTATTTAATTACCTTCCGACACGATAACACAAGGGCTGCCTTCAAATCAGCGAGGCTGCCAGCAAAGGGAAGGGAACTGCAGTGGAGCAGCATCACATTAGCACAGGTTGGATGAAGGTTGGCACAGGGGGAGGATGAAGCATTTGGTCCTGGCTGCAGTGCCTGGTTTTGAGAAGTCAACAGCAGCCTGGGAAAGCGATGGGGAGAAGAGGTAAAACCCGCACCTCCTGCAGCCCAGGGACCCTCAGAGCACTCTGGGGAAGTATCCAGACTGTTCATCCCCAGCCTCTTCCATGGAAGAGATGAACTGTGAATGTTTATCACCAAGCAACCTCAGGCTACCACCTCAGAGTGCTCCCTGATGGAAACTTGAGTGGCCTGAAAGTCCCACTGTGAATTCGTGCGCTGGGATACTGGAACTGAGTAGTTCCACCTCTGCCTGCTCCCAGCTTGTCATTGTGTCAGGACATAATTGCTTCTCCTCATCACCCTTTCACCCTGGATCCCATGGGCTGAGTCTGTGTGAGTTTGTACTCGTGAGGGTCATGGTCCTGATAAAGGCATCTCATTTTTGTCTCCAGCTCAGGCAGAGGGCACAGAGCTGGGGGGAAGGATGCCCCACTGCCCTGCCTCCCAAGAGGTGACCTCAGCCCTCCTGCTGAAGGAGATGGCTTTTAGCAGCTCTTCTTCCCTAACAAGACGCACCTCTGATCCTTTCAGACGCCACCTGCCTTAGGGAAAGATATAATTACCTTCAGAGATGTTTGGAAACTAGAAAAGCCTGGTGAGGGCTGGAACACCCCTGAGCCAGGACCACCTCAGCAGCCTCAGGCTCTTTCAGTGCTGCTTTTGGGGAGGCTGGCTCCCCACACCAACCTGTTACAAACCTGCGGTGAACAGACAGGATGCAGAACCCACAGACTGCTCCTCTGCAGAAAGGAAGTGAAAACCAAGCAGCAAAATCTAACCACACACTGCCGAGCTCGTCAGGAGACGAGCAGGAAGAAGCAAAGAAAGGAGATCCCTCAAGATGACAGCACAGTCTGGGCCACCAGCCCGACTCACACCGACTCCAGACAGAGCTGCAGGTACAGAGCACCTCTGAAGACAACATGCTTTTGGTTTTTAAGTCACCTAGGAGCTCAAAAGAGCTGAGAGATGCAGCTCACATCTGAATATCTGACAGGTCAGATGTTCCTTGAGAAAGGCACCCCACCATTTCCTCCTGAAACAGAAAGTCCTTTCACAATCTGCCAGGATATTGAGTTTTTTCATGACAAAAAATTGAGTTGGGTGAAAATCTCCTCCCCATAAGTGATTCAATTAATTCTGTCCCCACTTCTCTTTTCGTTTTACTGGTGCAGAATGAGGGAAGATGATGCTCATCTCCTCCTAAGCTGTTTGCTGGATCTATTCAAAATACAGGATATTCGGGCTGATTTTGGATGTAAGAACCAACGTCACATCTCTGTTCTGCAAAGGGCAGTTCCTCCCAGAGCCCAGGCAGAATATTCACATTTATGACTTGAAATTCGTTCTCTGGAAAAGTCCTCCACGCTTTGTTTAAAATTCATTGTTTCTTGTAAACTCATTCGCTAGAATATTAATAGAAGGAAAACATATAAAAGGAAGAAATGCAGCTGACAGGAATTTGGTTAAAAATTCCAAGTGTTCACAGGACTTTTCAATTTCCCATCTCTGGGTTGCATAATTTTCAACGCACGGGCCTGAAACAGGCCCGAATTCTAATGCTATTTTGAAAAGAAAAGACATGATGAATGTTTTGGCAGATTCTTGAGTTTCTTTTTAGCTCACTGTGAAGATGTGATTGAAAATGCAAAGACACCATTAAAAAAAAAAAAACAGAAAGGACATGAAGGACAGAACATTATGCAGGAGGAAGAGCCTGCAGAGCCAAGGAGGCAAAAAAATTGTGTTCCTCTTCATAAAAGACCTGGCAGTGCTGGATTAACAGTGGGACTTGGTGATCCTATAGGTCTTTTCCACCTAAATGACTCTGTGATTCTAAGTTTGGGTCCAAAGCAACCACTGCATATGCTTGCATTAGGCAAAATAAATACGATTCTATGAGTAATATCAGTCTGAGCTGCAGAAGAAAAGCAGCTGGTGGGGAAAGCAGGAGGGAGAAATGACTGGAGCAGTTATTAATGAGAAACTATCCTGTAATTACCCAGATTACCATTACCCCATCAGAAGGCAGCAAAGCTACACTGAATTAACACCCAAACACTCACAATAGGCATGGACTGTTTCAGAGTAGAGCTCTTCTTACCACAGACTCTGCAAGTAGCAGAAGACTTGGCCTCGCAGATGGCATCTGCTCTCTATCCACCCCCTGGTTCTCTCCAAGCATAATTAAGAAAACCACCAGCAATCAGAGGCCATCAGCTGCTCCCAGCCCATATTGGACCAGGGCTGGAACAGCTGTGTCGCAGCTTTTTACCGCTATCCTTCCTCCACCTCTTTAACCAGTAACAGCTTTATGAAGAATAAGCCTTGCTATCCCTAAAATATTTCAAAATAAAGGGATGCCCTGAAGCAGAGCAGCAGCAAAGAGGGGACAGTGCCACAGTGAGCTGCCTCATGGATCCCTTCAGCCCCTGCTACAGGTGATAAAACACCACCTGTAAGAGGAGATGAGATGAGATGAGATGTGAGCTGTCAGCGCTGGCGCAGGGGAGACACCTGAGTTTGGCAAAACCCTCCTCGTGGAAAAACCAACAACTGCTGCTGCTTTAGCTGCGTGCTTGGAGGGAGTTCTTCACCAGGGAGAAGCCTTCAGAGAGACTCTTCCCAGGGCAGGGATTTGGCAGCACCCTCCCCAAGCAGCTCCGAGCCGCGAGCGGGGCACAGACAGGACAGGCCCCGAGGTGCGTCTGCCTCGGCACAGTCAAGTCTGTACAAACCACAGAGCCATTACCAGGGGGAAAATTAGCTCCTGTTACTGACAGCATCTATCACTCATCCCTGCTCTAATCTCTACCAGGGGAAGGATTTACAAGCAACAGTGACGAAAGAGAAAAGGGAAAGGGGGGGGGGGGGGGAAATCAAAGCAATACAGAGGGGAGAAAAAAAAAAAATCAAAGCAAAGATAACAAAAGCATTTGTGAGGCTGGAAGAAACAAACTACATTATATTACAGGGACCAAGGGATCCTTATCGTGCCCAGATAAGATTTTCATTCACTGTGTTGGGAATTATTCTTTTTTAACTGCTTAAGAAGATTCAAATACACTGCCAGGTACCTCCAGCTCTGTAAGGATTTCCTTTCAGCCGTGCATCACTGCAGCAGCTCTCCTCAATAAAAATCCTAGGGAAACACATACAATGGGAAGTGCATCAAAGGGACACAGATGTTGTAAGCATCCTATTGAACGGGTACAAGAAATAAAGGTGGGGAGAAGATAAAGCTCAGATTTCATGTCAGTGTTATTCTTCAAGAGGTTTAGTCACCCTCTAAAAAGGGTTTATTAAAAACCTATTAATTGCAAAAATAAGCAGCTGTGATGATCCCAACCCTCAGATCAATGGATAGTACACTGTTAGTGTGTATTGCTAAATGACTACGTAATGCAGAAATTAATGAGCCATTATGGAAACGATTCTTAAAATAAAACACAACCAGGAGAAGAAAGCAAACCCCCACAAGTGCTGCTCACAAATAATCTTTGCTTTGTTTGCCCTTAATAAAGCACTCCAGTTCTTGGCAGAATTAATCAGCACAAGTAAAGGAAACTTCTGGATGCCCTATTCTGTGAGCAGAGGAGGTGCCAGGGGCCCATCTGAACCACATTATGATGGAGAAACAACAAAATAAGAGTGAGGAGCCTTTCCCATCCCTAGAGCTTCACCACAGGCCAGTCTCCCGTGAGATCTGTCACTACAGGAGGCTTCTGCTCCCAAGCACCCACTGGATGGGAATACCTGTTGGATACGGGCTAAGGGGAGCTGGAGAGCCTGGTGCTCCCAGAACACACCTGCTGGAGCTGCTGCCATGCAGGGTCTCACAAGGAAGAGCAAAGAGTACACGGGGCTGTCTCACTCCCCAGAAGTGTTCCCCCCATCCCTCTCCCTCCTGGCAAAGGGAAGGCACCACCATCTCTCCTGAAACAACACCGAAATAAATGTGAGGAGATGACCCGTTTGCTACCAGAGGCGATATATATGCATATGTGTGTTGGGAAGTGTAATTTGCATTTCTGGGCCTCAGAGTGCCCCTAATAGAATTTACAGTGGGTTGTGAAGATTGCCATCCCAGCTAATCAAATATAATAAATAGCTCTGACTGAGCAGATGACTCTCCTACAGCACTGTGGTTATCGGAGGGATCGGTCTTAATTTGAGACTCCATTCGTCAGCCCTGCTAACAGGATTGTGCAGAGAGTGATATTTGACAGAAGTGTTTCTGAAATTCCTAAATGGAGAGTGTGCATTGAGGGAGACAAGATGGATGTTTCCATTACAGTGACCGTGCAGGATGTCACACTGGCCCCCGCTTCCCACCCAGCAACAAATGACTGACAGACACACGGCGTTAAAGTGAACACGGTGGCCACAGAGTCCTCCTTGTTTTCTTTATCTAAAGGAAAATAAGGAATTAATTCCAGGGATTAAGTGTGGCAGTAGCTTGTGCTCCTGGCTGTACATCACATTGACAAGCAGCTCTCAAGCTCTGCCTGGAGGAGGTGGGGAGGGCAGGAGAGCCCCGAGGAACACACAGACACTTGTGCAGGGAGTCAGCCGTGAGCCCCTGGCAAAGTGGTTATTAAGGATTAAAGACCAGAAAGCAGCTCCTGATTTAGTGATCCATGTATACTGCAGGCAGAAACATCACAGAATCCCTTTCTCCAAGTTATCACTTATCACCTTAAAATATCCCCTGAAAACCAGTTTGGTTTTCAGACCCCATCACTCTCACTGGGCACTTTCACCACTCCGTGCTTGGTCTTGATCTAGAGCTGCAGGAATCATTCTCCACCATGGACACTTATCCTCTACCATCTGCACAAGGAGCAGCAGCAACCCCCCTCAACCTTTGCTTTGCTAGTCTGAATATCCCAGTCTCTTAAACCTTTACCCACCACAAAAACTTCATTTTGCAGCCAGGCCAAACTGAGCATAAAACATCTTCACTTCTAACAGAAACACCACAGTGAACACATTTCAGATTTGCAGTAGCACAGCCCCTCCTTTGAGAAGTCTTCTCTGCAACAGGTTTCATGAGTGGCTGTGGCAGTGAAGGGAGAGATGAAAGTCTAATTTACACTACAGGTGGCCCAGGCTGCATGGCAGACCAAAACCATGGGGCAGCATGTTTTTTAGCACGTCCTGTTACAGGTGAGTTTGTGCTTTCCCTTCCCCAGCCTTCTCAGGATCCTCCAGAACCACTGAAGCTCTCTCCAGGCTTGCCCCCATTTCAGAGGGATGCAGGGGGACCCACTCAAGCTCAGAAGAACAGTGATGAAACCAAACCTGTTTGCTTTGAGAAGCTCTCCCAACAGCAGATGTTAAGCCTGTGATAAGGAGTTAATGAAAGACGTGCTAATTATCCCCAGCAACCACCCTAGACCTGCCCAGGTTTGAGAACAACTTTCAGCACAAAAATAACGCTGCTCCATTTCTTAGGAGGAGGATAATGCAAAGCCAATTCCTCCCCCTGTCAACAGCACAGGCTGAGGGGCAGAGGTCAGGTACAGCAAGTCGGTGAAAGGCAGCGTGGGAAACTGCATTCCTGGCCCAACAGGTCGTGGGGATTTGGGCACCCACCTGCTGCACAGCCGGGCAGCACGGCAGCAACTGGAAAATCACGAGAGTTGAAAGGGATCCCCGGTATCCTTCCCATCTTCCTTTTTCACTTTTTTCATCTGTAGCCCTTCCCTTGGAATAAACCAAGGGGAGATGAAACATGCTGGAAAAGGCTTCTCAGCTCAAGCCTGCTCGTTCCAGCAAAGGCCTTGAATAGCCACAGGGCAGAGAGAGCTGCTGTCCCAGTGTGACACCAGAATCACCGGGAACCCTCTTCAGACACAACCCTGCGCTCGAGGGACAGGGGGGAGCAGGGACAGGTCAGCAAGGAACAGGTGGGGGGGAAAAAAAAAACCCTTTATAAAAAAAAAAAAAAAAAAAAAAAAAAAAAGTAAGAGGGAAGCTTATTCTGCAAGTCAAAAACAGTTTGGCATTTCCAAGTTAAATAAAAGCGAAGCCGCCCGTCCGCATGCTCCATTGTAACACTGTTGCTCTAAATCCCCTTTTATCCCTTTAATTATGCATGGAAAAACCACACGACCTCCCTGCTCGTCTGCTCAGCCGAGCAGTGGCTCACAGTGCAGAAGGCTCATTATACAGCTTTAGCGGGGCTGAGTGTTCTGAATTATTTAAATCTCCATTAAGCCTCCACTATGGCACATCTATGTGATAAACGGATCAGGTGCCGCCGGATTTCTCCCCTGGCCAACCCCACTCTCCCTTCTTGCCTCTCCCCCCTCTCTCCTTCCTCCTGCAAAACTCAGTAGGAAGGGAGATAATTGCCAAGAGGGAAGGAGTTTTTGCACTCGTGCTGTCAAGTGTTTCGTTGTCATTTAAAAAAAGGCCAACTGAGCCAAGTAATAAAGACACTTAATCAGGATTAGCGCTAGAGGGCACGGTAAGGTGGTCAATGCATAACTTGTTTAATGGCCATTTTATTGTTTAAATTAAATAAAACTTAAATCATTACGTTGGGCTTAAGCGGGGTGAATGCCCTGTCCCTGCTCCCCCAGCAGCCACAGCAGAAACGCTTCATGGCCTGAGATGGGGCAGTTGAGATGATGAGCTCAGTGCATCCAGTATGGGGGGGAAATCTCATTTGTCCTCCCCCTCCCCTTTCCACATGGCCACTGTTCCACAGGCTGGTACCATAAGGAAAGCAATGGTCCAAGGAAAAGCTAGGAAAAGTGGATTGAGGGATCTTGGAGAGCAAAGTGTGAGGGATTTGTGGAACAGCCTTCTGGTTCCACAACAGGGGGAAGAAAAATAATAATAATAATCACAATAAAACACAGCAGTCCCTGCAGCTTCCCTGGGAGCAAGGGAGTTCATCCCAGACCAAGCAGAGTCCTTTAATCCCTGAGAAGGGCAAGACCAGTCCTCCTTAGAGACAGTTTCCTGCTGCCACAGACCTCTTGGAGCATGAAGGGATGGAGAAGCAGGAGGCAAAAACTCTTCATAGTGCTATGCAAAACACCTCCTCATGGCGTGGGCAGACCATCTCAATGGCACCCCAAGGGCCATGGCCTTGATTTCTTGCTGCTAGGGACGAGCAGGCACAAGTCTGGGCACCTAGCAAAGTCTGGAAAAGTAGTAACAGAAGTCTTGGGTAGGAACACTTTCAGAATACTCTTTGCCTTGGGGAAAAAACCTTCTTAATGGGAAACACTAACAGCCCTAAACATAACTGTTTGCCTATCTCAACACCAGGGAAAAGGAAGGATGCTGTGATCCCTCCACTGCATCCCATCCCTGAGGAGCAGGGCACGTCAATGCGAGTTCATCAGCACAGCACCCTCGGCCCGCCAAGAGCTCTGTGGCATCTGTGCCCCATCCCCTGCCACAGGCACCTGTCACCTGATGCACCAACAGCCACACAGACACCCCCCAGAGCGAGTCAGCCCACAGCGGCGGGTTAGGGAAGCCACAACCCAAAAATACGGTTGCTGTGATGTCAAACTCACAATTCCTTACCCATCTCCTCCCTCCCCCCCAAAAAAAAAACCAAACAGGATTTAGCTCTGATCAACCACAGGCTTCCTGTGTGAGCATGAATAAGTCCCAGATCTCCACAGGCTTTGGCTCCCTGGCTGCAAGATGGAGATAAGAGTCCATTTGTTGCCCCTCACAGCTGGAGGATCCCGAGGATCTGCTGGAAGTCGAGATAACTCCCCACGGCCTCAGGAAGCGTGTGGTGAATGAGGCAGGAAGCAGGTGGAGACAAGGAGGTGCAATAAGTTAGTTATTTGTGAAAGCAACTAGAAAATGTGCTGAAGAGAGGGAGGAAAAAAAAACCCAAACAAGTCTATTGTGTTAAAAAGTAACCTGTGCCATAAAAAAAAAAAAAAATTGTTTAAAAGCCCCTTATTTTAGAAGTTTCTCTCCATATTTACTTGAAATAAATGGAGGCACCACAGTGGCAGCATTTTCTCAAGACTTGAGAAATAGATGGCAGGACTCTAGAGGCAGGTTTCACTCATAGATCATTCCCTTCCCCTCCCAGTCTCTGGGGGACATGCGTGGCTGTGACATCTTTTACTAAGATTTACAGGGCAGTCATCCTGTCAGGGATGTGAAGGCAGCCTTGCTGTCAAGCCTGCCCCACGATCAAGAGGCAGCAGTTAACTTCGTTTTCAAGCCACAGTTTCTACCTGGAGAGGCAGCAGAGACAAGGCAAGAGTCCAGTCTGCCCCACTTGGAGCCGCTTCTGCAAGGGGTCTATTTGCTGTGTGTGCTTTACACCACAAGTTTCTCCCCTGCTATTTATTTTGCTGCTCTGGCAGCGCTTATTCCTTCAAGGTGCAGGAAAGCGATTAGAGCTGGGCATCCTGTTCCCAGCTCTGCTCCTGGTCCCCCTGAGTTAGCTCTGGGGATGGTGGGGGGGAAGCCTGACCTCAGTGGCAGCGCTGGGGCTGCCCTCGCCCTCCCTCTGTGCCTCAGTTTATCTCACTCTTGCCAGCTCCCATCTCAGTATTCTTAAAAACAGCGTGAGTCAGGCATGAGTCAAAGTCTTAAAATGTGAGGAACTGGCTTTAAATTCAGGCTGCATTTTAAAGAGGAAGGTGCCAATTTTCTTTGTGTTTGTGAAACCCACAGCAATGACCTCTAGGTGCTAAAAATTTTCTTTTAGAAGTCTCAGATTGATAGCAGCTATACAATATTTACAAGCATGAATCATCTCAGTTTTCACAGTATGTTTTCCCTTTTGCTGACAACTCTCAAACTAAACTTCACATATATCAAGATGACCTTTCCCAGGCAAAAAACAAACAAACAAACAAAAAAAAAAACAAAAAACCACAACATAAGGAATTGCCTCCCATTAATAATAAAGCCAGGGTTAACAATAATTAGGCCAGGAGGGGCACTCAGACCTCAGAGCTTCACTGAGTGCCTCCAGTCCCAGTGAGTGTCCAGACCAAAACTCAGGGGCTCAGCCAGGGAGAGGGGCCACCTCAGCAGCCTCCCACTGTCCCACCCACCCTCCTGGGCAGCCACCGTGCCCCTCTGCTGCTCCCACCATCAGCAGCTGAGCACAAGCAAGTGCCTTCGAGATGGATAACCAGAGAAACTTCAGTATTAAAAGAAAACCACTATCAGTTTCTAATGCAATTAACAGCCCCCTGCCAAGAGAGCCAGTAAGAGCACTTCATCAGACCATTATAACCCTGGAGGGTATAGAGAGGCTGCCACGGTAACTCCTTTAATTGCCCTTAATGTTTCATTAAACACAATTACATTTAAACCTAAACTGTGCCATTTGTTGTGGTTTTAATTAGACAAAGGGCAAGATAAAAGGATTGGATTAACCCTCCTCTTCCCTCCCTCCCCTCTACCAGGAGCTGGCCACAGTCAAACTGGATTGAAACAGGGAGGAAAGCAAGAAGGATGGAGGCAAGAAGCACATGCACAGAGCCACGAGCGTGGTGGAGAACAGCTGGACTCGAACTCAGCAGAACGTGGTGGGGAGGCAAAGCAGTGGATGTGCCTCTCCACAGAGCTCACAGATCCCATCCTCCCGCTGCCACCCGCCTGCCTGCAAGGGGAGAGCCACTCCTGAGCCCTGAGATCCATCCCTCCTGGCTCTGCCAGGTTTGTGCTGAAGGAATCAGCCAGCAGGTGCTTTGCTTTGGGCCCGAGCTGTGCTGGCACAGACAGGAGAGTCCCAGCGTGGTGGGAGCTCTGGATGGACACTGGCCTGAAGGAAAGGCAGCCTCTACTTCCACGATCACACTGCTAACAGCAACCAGCACTCCTGGAGCTCAAAGTGGCTTCAGTGATTTTCCTGGAGGACACCCCAGCTGACAGCCCTCACACCATTGTGACAGCCTCTCCAGGGTCAGTGGCTCGTTTCCATGACCTGCTCCAGCAGCCTTTGCAAGGAGAGCTGGCAGCACCCTCTGCTCTGAGCCTTTCTTCCAGGTCCAGCATTCCTTGCTCTAGCTCCAAACTTGTTGGTTTTTGTTTGTTAGTTTGTTTTGTGGGGTTTTTTGTGGTTTTTTGTTTGTTTGTTTGTTTGTTTTAAATACAGTTCTGCAGCTTCTTTGGCACAAGGAGTAATTCCAGTGGCCACACTGTTACTGATGCCTTTCCTCCCTTAGGGAGATGCATCACTTTGAAAGGGAAGCTGCTGTGCTGGAGGTCCTCTCTGTCTCAGATGCTTGTAAAGCCATTCTTGAAACACACACCAAAAAAAAAAAAAAAAAAAAACCAAACAACATGCAAACACTTCCTCCAGCTTAATAAAAAAGAAAACCATACAGAATTTATTCAGTACTTCCTCAAATATTGCTTCTGCATTACATCTAAGACCTAAGTGCTGAAACTGTGCACCCCTGTTTGATGCTGCACATAGCTTTGCCAAACCACACTGTCTCCTCCATCTTTTCTGAGCTTTTCAGTGACTTACAGGAAAAAGAACAGATTTAGCTGCAGTGCCACACACCCAAATCAGAATAAACTGCTGAAATGCTGCTCTGTTCAGAGATTTATGATACAATTAACATTTTCCTTGGTTTCTAATGACTTCTTTCTTCCTTTCTGAAGCTGACAAGAGAGTAGGAATAGCCACGGGGTATCATCAGACTGCAAGGTGGAAGGGAAATGAAGCAGAGCAGAAAGGGACTCTCTGAAGCAGCCGGGTATCATTATTATCTCTTTGTGGGAGCATTAGCACCATTGGAGGGCACTCGGGCACCACTGGAACAAGAGCAGCCTAAGAACTTGAATAGAACCGAGGAGAAGATGAAAAGAGTGGAACAGACACTCAGTGACAGGTCTGAATAGTCTCCTTTGTGCCACAAGACTTGCTGAGATCTTGCTATCATTTGACAAGTGCCAAAACTCCACAAGTCTGATCCAAAGACTACACGTGTCAACAGGAAGTCTCCCATTAACTTCAGGGAAACTCAGCCCGAGCCAAGGTGTAATAGATCATGCACCACCATTACAGGGGAATAAGTGAAATCCATCTTAGAATCCTTGCTACTAATTTCCAGCGATTTTTCACAATATATCTCATCATCACAGCGTCTACTCACACAATAAATCAATGCTGCTGCAGAGCTGCCAGGAAAAATGAGGGGATGGGGCAGGTGAGAAAGGTGGTGGAGAAGATGTGTGCCATTGCTGAGCAGAACTGCAGTGAGAACAAGCTCCCCTTTGGTCCATTAACACAGCTAAATAATTGCTGCCGTGGTGGCTCACCAGTCACAGAGAAAAAGCTTTAACTTCTCTGTCTGAGAGGGAACTGAGGCACGGACTGGGAGATTGCTCTGCTCCCTCTGCCAAGGTCCAGAGGAAGGAACAGCTCCTCTGAGATTGCCTAGACAGCCCAACCTTGATGCTGTACTTATTAAAAACTGTCAGGGCAGGGGACTCCATCAGTGGAAGCTGCCTGACTACAGGAAAGCTCCACATGCTGCTGGAAGAGCATCTGCACATCCCTGCTTCTGCCTCCAGGATTAAGGGGTGACCCTCAGGTTTGAGCTTTGGGGAGCCACAGGGAGTGAGGGGCAGAGGGGTACGAGGGAGTGGGGAGAACAGATGTTAAGCTCTTAGAGATAATAAATTGAATAGCTCTGAAATTGGACCCACAAGGATAAAAGTGATTTTAGAGCCTATAAGACCGACTATAAACTCAATCTGTCAGACAGCAGCAGCTGTTAAAGATAATGGTCCTGGTAAATTTAACTTCCAAACTGCCACAAAGGGACTAGTGTGATGTTAAGTTTCTCCCTTCTTTGAAAGGGGGTGGGGAGGAAAAAAAAAGGCATCAAAAAAACCCCCACAAGATCTTAAACGTGCATCTCCCGTCAGCTAATCAAAAAAACCTGCTTTGAAGAGCAAGGATGGGCAGTACCCCCGTGGGGGAGAGAGATCTCCCAGAGGCTTTTAGGCAGATGAATACCTCTGGGCTGCTTTGATAGGATTCTACAAATGATACCAAATATTTGCTAATCAGCCAAGGTCAGCGGGGAAAGAAGTGACTGTCTGCTCTGAAGCCAGGCATCTCCTAATTATTTAAGTCCACGCTGTGACTTTATCATAAGCTCTAAGCAAAGAAAAGCGTCTGGCTGGACTACCCCTGAGCAGATGGTGCCTCAGAAGCGTTCCCTTTCCTTCAGCCCTCCCCTGCCCTGGAAGGGAACAGGCCTCTTTGGGATTGATGATCCTTTTCCCCCCCCAGGAGCTGTGCCAGGACAGAGCGCAACAGGGCAGAGAGGAACCAGCCCCAGCACGGCGTGGACAGGCAGCCCATGCTCCAGCCACTCCCTGTCATCAATGCACTTGTGTGCTGACAGCAAAACGCTGCTGGTACCAAGTGTCCCACCAAAAACCCGGGGGATTTTACCTTCTGAACCCAGCAGCGTCAGGGTGTGGCCACGGAGATCAGACAGGAAGCTGCAGACTGGCAGGTTAATTCTTCAAAACCTCTCTTCCCTGCCAAGCAGGTGATACAGCGTGACTGAGAATGTGTTTTATACAGACCACTGTTGCCAATCAGCTGCTCACAGCGAGTGGTTTTAACACGACAATGAGAACTACTGAGGCAATTCCGAAAAGGCAGCGGGATTTGGCCACGGGAACTGAAGACAGTCCAGTTAACTTCACCTAACAAAGCAACTACTGCAACCACAGAACCATTATTGATTTTCTACAGAATGAAGCAGAAAAGACCTGACTGGTCCTGGTGAGAAGCAAAGAGGAGGGCTGGTCTCTCTGTAGATGCCTCCTCATCTCCCTGCTTGGCTCCACACCTCTGGATGGTTTCACCATGTCCACTTCTCCAGCGCTTCCCAGGGCACACCAAGGGGACATGAGCCTTTCCTTAGCACATCCTCCTAATATCCTGCTTGCCTCAGGATCAGAGGAGGGTTTCATCTCAAGAGGGTTTCTGCACAGCTCGTTTTTCAGCTGCCTGAGTTCTACTCTTGGACTGTTGCCACTCTGAGGGAAGTGGTTCCTTTGGAAATGTTTCTGCCCCAGTGGGGACCAGATTTCTCATGTGCTCAGCATAACATCCGTGCCCTGATGGGTTTGGGTTTCACTGGAGTGAAGGATAGGGTGTCAAACACAGCAGTGCTTCCAATCAAGATCCTGGGAGAGGACCATGCAACTGCTTTGAAGCAATATCCTGGAATTACTTCCCAAGCCTGGGATATTCTTCAGGGGGTTGGAGGATTCACTGCCTTTGGATGCACTTCAGCAGTGCTCATCATTTCTGACCAGTAGTTAAGGAGTGCTGAAGGTCTCAAGTCAGAAGCAGAGCAATGTAAACTGTATCTAAGCTACTTTGAGATAAAACTTCCTGATTTTATTCAACACTATGGGTAATTTATCACTGTTGCTATTACCAAAGGACACAAGAAGAGTCCAGTCAAACTGAAACACATAGAATACCTAGGGGGGGCATTTACAGATATGCTAATGAAAGAAGAGAGCAGCCCCAAATCCCAGTGATTACACATCTCATTGCCACAGGAAAGCCCCAGTGCAAGAGCAGCTCCTCCAGCCTGTTCCTCACCAGTGGAATGCAAGGACAGCATGGAAAGGATGTAGATATAATCCCTGTGAAATGATTTATCACTGCAACCATGGACAACACAGCTTTTGTCACAGTTGTCCATCACTTCCCAGCAATGAACCTGGGAATGCTATTCCCAGGAACATCCAAGTTTGGAACTGGAGTTCCCCTAAAGCAGCTCCCCAACCACAGCAGCCCCATGCACATGGCACACACTGGTGATCTCCCTCCCACCACATTTCTTTGTGCTCTCAGAGGGGGAAAAAAAAAGAGGAAAAAAGGCAGAGGGGGAAGGGGGGGGAAATAGCCTCTGCAGGCCTCCGGGTTAAACTGTGACCTACTTCAATCCACACTGCTGCCCATTATTACCAATCCAATTATTCCAGACAGGTTAACTCAGCTTTAATTTATGTCAATCCAATTACTTTTTTTTTATTATTATTATTTATTAAATCAAAAGACCGCTTCATGCTTCAAATGATTTATGAATACTGGGTGAGCATCCCAGGGAAAGGACTTGGGAATGCTCAAGGTCAAGACTGGCCTCATGCAGGAAATCCTGCCCTGGGTTTGTGGGGAGAGCCTTTACTCACCTCATCTCTCTTTCTGTATTTTAATTGGATCTCTCACACAAAAGCCTGTGGCTTCCAGGACTCTGCTCAGTGAGCAGGAATGCTATTCCAATTGCAAATATGTTTCAGCTGAAGTAAGAGGCACTTAAATTAACTAGATCTCCGTGTCTGCTGCAGTGTAATGGGGCAGCCCAGCACAAAGCTTTCCCCTTCAGGGGAAAAAGGAATCCAGGATGGACGTTTTTAGTTTAAGGCACAAAGGGGAGTCAAGTATCCAGTTCCCACAAATGTCCGCTCCATCCCCCTTCTCCAGAAGTCGAGAGGTCTTTTAAACAGCCCTGTCACTACTTCCACTCCTACCTTCAGTCATTGCCAGGGTTCTGGCAACCCTCTGTGACAAAGCCTTGTTTGGGGGGCTCTTGGACACACTCAGCAGCTCCTCCTCAGCTGGGCACCATGACTCAGCCTCTGCCACCAGGGCCAGGACTGAGGCACCATGAGATGCTTCGTCTGCTTCTTATACCTTCAGAGCTGAGACATTCTCCACCTCCCCCCAGGCAAGGGCTGCAGATGACTCAGTTCAACTCGTGTCACCAAGCCCACCCCATGACCATGACAAGCTCCTTTTGACTGAGGTGCCCTGGTCTCCTCTCCCACAGAGTCACCCACCCACTCTATCTCCTACCCACACACAACTTGGGCCAGTCACCACAGCCCCTGCCAGGGAGCAAGTGAATTTGAGACCCAGGAGCCCTTCTGACTCACTATCTCCCTGGCTCCTAGACAGGCCATGAGCAGAGCTGGTTAAGTTTTTGATAAGTTTTTAACAAATATTCCTCAATTCTGCAGATAAGTTGGATCCCAGACCATTTCCAAGGCTTTGGGTTAAAACCTTGAGAGGTAGCTCGAAGATAAGATGGGGTTGGTAAAGTCAGTGAGACCCAGTTTCCCAAGGCAAATCAGGAGGACACACCCTGGAGGGGATGGTGCTTCCAAGGGAGCCCTGGAGCACAGCCCTGGGGGTTGAGGCCACAGAGGCAGGCTGAGTCACAGGGAAGAGGATGGAAAGCCTAACTGCATCCAGCTGGGGAAATAAGAGATTTCAAGGATGAGCACTAAAATCACTTCCAAAACAGCTTCTTCCTTTTGCAAGAAAACAGAAAAAGCATCTCAAACCAAGAACACAATTTTAACAATCTCCTCAAAATGCTTCCTGCCCCTCCTCACATGAACAAACCAAGGACTACCTGCATCTCAGTCTTAACCAGCTGGACAACAGCGCCATCCAAAACCACCTCTGTCAAGGACAACACAACAAACCCTCTGCCTGAAACAAGGTCCAGACATCCAAACACTGAGTCACTTCAGCGTCCCAGCCCACGTGTCCTTGAGGGAGAAAAGCCAGACAGTCAGCTGGGACACCCCACAGTGCCAGACACCCTCCTGGGGCAGAGTCCCCTCAGGGCAATGTCAGTCAGAGTGAGGATCCCTTGATCAGAGGTAGGATGTTGCCTCACTCTTTCTCAATCTCTCTCTCCTGCCTTTTCATCCTCACAGAACCCACAGCCTGGGCAGCATCTCTTCCCCATCCCTCCCACATTACCTTGGGAGCAGGGCATGTCTGTTTTTATCCAACATCCTAAGAATAATTGTCTGTGTGAACAGATCAGCAGCTGACTAGATACTGCCATCCTACCCCAATTTTAGATGAGGACACCAGAACAGGTCAGTAGGCTGCTAATACTCTTGTGCCCAAAGGCAGCACATTAAGTGGTGAAGGACTTTAGAACTTATTTAGTACAAAGTTAAATGCTGGATAAGGAAAGCATTAACATGCACAAGCCTATTACATTATTCCTTTCCTTATCCTCAGGCTGTGCCATTAAGAAAGTACATGAGAAACTGGAATTTTGCTGTATGGCTTCAATAGATGCCCGTGTGCTTCTCAAGGACTTTCTGGCTACAGCTCTGTGGAATGTACAGCCCAAATTCATTATGTACTGAAGCAGTTGTTGAGTTGTCTGAAAGCAGACAAATGAAAACAGAACGCTAACCAAAAATACCAGTGTTTGCAAAGAGGGGTTTTTGAAATTCAGGAAATGCATTGCTAAAGCCAGGGAACCTAAACCTCACATTTTGCATGCCACCAAAGCCACGTGGATGGGCTTCCCTGGAGAGAAAAAACCCCACTACTCCACCAAAAAAAAAAAAAAAAAATACTCCCAACCAACCAAAAAACTACTAAAAAGAAAAGTCCGTGCCCACCAAGTGGCTTTGAAATCCCCATCCCAAGCACCAAGATGGCCCCTGGGGCTGGGACAGTGTTGTTTCAATAAGTGCTGCTCTGCACAGTGGGAGAGTTGGAAACAGCCAACATTCCCAAAGGGCCACGAGCTCTTTCCCCTATTGTTTTAGGCTCAGCATCGAGAGAGCAAGTGGAGGAGCAGCAGTGACAAGCAGGAGGGAAGCAGCTGTATTCACTTTCCCCTAAGGCTAGTTCTGCCAAGTCTTAAAATAACACTGAGATCCTTCGCCCTCCTCCCTCTACATTTTCTGTCAGGGACACCAGGTTTCTCCCAGGCTGTCTGTGACCTGGCACTGCATCTCCTAAATGGAAGCCCCACTTCCGAGGGCAGGTGAAAGGAAAAGCCTCATAGCTCCTGCTGTGAGACAGCTGCCTTGGGGTGAACACAGGGGAGAGTTTGCTCGCTGCAAACACTTTCAGCTCCAGCCTGAGTTCTGTGCTGAGGGGAACCAGTCCCTCAGGACCCCCTGGCTGCCCTTCATTTTGAAACAAGTCCCTCAGCAGGCTCCAGCTCAGCTTGTACTGTCATTTCACTCACGACACGTGCTAGTGTTGCCTCTCTGCCAACCCTCTTCAAAAGCAAAAAGGAAAAGCCAAAAAAAAAAGAAAAAAGAAGTACAGCAAAAAAATGATGCCACTCTCAAGAAATGGCATTTTAGACAGTCTCCACTACATCAGTAATGACAGTCAACAGTGCCTCCAAGGACTTGCTTTCTTCAAGTCAATACTACATTCTGACAGCCTCGCTTCTTCCTGGAATCCATGAGCCTCTCTCCCAGATTCAATCTTGCTCAGACAATCATTCCTCTGAGGCTTTTATCCAGCTTTACAGATAGTGCAGAGATACAAGAGCCAAACTGCGAAGAAATCTTACTGCTGCTCTCCAGAAACGCGCTTCTTCCCTAAGTGGCTTTTCGTCCTCGCCAGGGTCACCCGCGGCACTGGGGAAGTCAGGGGTCAAAAGAAATACAGCAGAGATGCTTAAACAAATACCTCATCCTGGATTCCACACAGCTCAGGCTTCAGGCAATCCTCTCTCCTGCAGCTTTCCCTCTCTTAAGAGATTTACCACTACCCTGGCTGGCAAACACATGTGCAAGAGGAAAGCAAGACAGCCAGTGTGACCTCCCAAGAAGCAGCTGCGATTTAAAGCCTACAAAGCTCATGTCCCTGCCTTGGCTGCCTGAGCCAGAGCTGAGATGGTACCCACCAACATCTGTCACCAGTTTTAGGGTCTCAGCAAGGAAGTCTTGTTAAAAGAACTGCCCAACTCCATCACTAAAAACATCTGTAGCAGACTGTCCTTCTTCCCAAGCACCAAGGAATAAACACAGAGACATCTTTAAAGAAGGCTTAGAAAAGAGAAATCAGGTACTAATATAATTCAGTGCAGCAAGGCCCTGGCCTTCACCTGCAGAGACACAAGTGTAATTGCAATATTAAACAGACACACGAAAGGCCCCCAGGGCATAAACAGGTTTTGCAGAGATCAACAGCAAGGTCTGTGCCTTGGCAAGCACAGCCTTAGCAGCTTCCACACCAAAAGGGAGGTGCTTTGTGGTCATGTCCACTGCTGTCCCAATTTTACTTCAGGAAAGCCCATCTCTGCTATAAACCCTGGGCAGAGCCTTGTTGTTAACACACATTCAGTAAGGACCTGATCCTGCTTCTGCAGATGCCTGGATTTAATGTGCCTGCCTGTTGTGGGCTGCCAGGAGGAGCAGAGGGGTTCCTTGCCAGATGGTGAGCAGCATAGGGAAGGAGAGTCACAGTAAATTAACGTGCAGCTCCCAGCTTTGAAAGGCTGCAGGAAGAAAGCCACGTTGCAGTGGTGTCCTTGGGGTGCTACTCCTTTCCTTTCTTACATGCCAAAACCCTTTTATGAAATGCAAGCTGTCTATCAAACAGCATCTCTCCAGCCAGCTAAACTGAGCTCTGCCTCGTGTGTCACCTCTGCCCTCCTCCCTGGAGAGGGGGAGTGAACACCAAGCCACACAGTTGTTGCTGCTGTTCAGTGAGTAGATGAGGGCGAGCCTGGGATACACAGAACGAGATTTTTTCCAACGCCCTACACCCCACACCTACCTCTGCAGCACCAGTGACAGAGCATTACACACCCAAGGACAAGACTTTCCAGTGTCACAGAAAGTTCACCATCTCAGCCTGAAAATGTTGGACCTTGTTGGTGACTGATGAGGTCCAGGGAGGTAAGGATTACTGCTGTTTGTACAGCTTTATGGGGGAAGCTGTAAGAGTGCTCTGTAGATGGAATCAGTACATATTTGCACATTAATGTAATTTAACCTGAACTCATTCTTTCTTTTAAACCTCTGGAGTGGCAGGGAAGACCCATGAGCAAACAGGCAAAGAACATCTTTATTAGGGAAAGGCTGAGGTGACAGTCTATAACGTGTCAGACAGCTGAGGGAAGCAGGAGGATGTGGATCCAAGCAAGAACAAGGAAGGCTGCAGCAAAGAAATACCTGAGAGGTGTTCTCCAGTACCCATATACAAGAGGAGAATCTTCCTTGGCAAATGCAGGTAAAGTGGTATAATCCCACACACTCAGGAATAACTTGTTTGCATGGCTGTTCTCTCAGAAGGAGCTTCTTTAACCAAAAACAGATGTTTGCACAAAACCCCCCAGAGGCTCCTGAAAATCCCCCTGCAGTTGGGAGCTGTCATGATCAGTGTTTTGTATAAAATAATGCCAAGGACTGCTCAGTTCCCCACAGGGCGAGGTAGTTCTTTCAGAGGTTTTGTATTCACAGCCCTGACAAGATGACTCCAAGCCTAAAGCTGCCACCTTTGTGCAGATTGCTGCCTTTAACAGCAATAATGATCACAGGAGTCCTAGGAAAGGACTGAATCAGAACAGGTCAAGGGACCAGGCAGTGGATAGAGCTGAGTGAGATGGGATAAACTCGTAGCGTAACCCACTTAAAAGCCAGCTGCCTCCTGAGCACATCGCCTTCAGCATGAAGAGAAGGGAAAAGAAAAAAAGAAGTATCCTGGGAACTGATTAAGGACATTGCTAAGGAAAGTGTCATGAGCCTGAGGCTGAAGCTGCAGAGACAGGATACAGAGCTCCATCTCCTGCAACCAGGGAAAGCATTCCAGCACTTCTCCCACCACAGGATTGCTGTTCCCCAGCCTTCTGACCACAGCTACCCAAGTCAGAGAATCCAGTCTGCATCCAGACTGGCCTACATTTTGGCTGGACTCCCCTGGGCTCAGATGTGCAGCTCAGATCCCGTGTGCCTATGATCCTGCACTGCTGCCCCTGTCTCAGCAACAGCTGCCAGCAGCTGAGGCAGGGGATGGTGCCCAGCTGATCCAGCAGAGCGAGGGAAGCACGCTGCATCCTGCCAGGCTGGCTGCACTAACATCACACAGGGAGCTTCAGTGCCTCTGGTAAATACTGCACAGACTTGTTTAGCCTGGGGCTCTTTACACGCACCCACCAGACTCTTCAGATGTTCCAACACAGCGTTTCTTACGGAGGACAGAGCTAGGAAAGGCTGAGCAACGAAAGCAGAGATTGTTACCAGCTTTAACAGGCTTTGCCTCATGCCAAGAACAAGTTCCACTGTTTCAGTTCCTTCAGTATATCCCATATCTTTTCTATAATAATCAGGTGCTCCTACACCGCAACCAGGAGCAGAAGACAAAATGAATAGTGAAGAGACAAGCATCAATCTCTTTAAAGAGCTGAGAGTACTGCCCAGAATATCTGCAACCTGATTTCATCCCTGCCTCTTTGCCTTCTCTGACCTCTCCCTGGACCTCAGGGTCATCTACCCAGTGGCTTTCAGGTCGGGGTACAGAGATCACTTCTGAGCAAACCAAGGGAAGCAAACTGATGGGCAGGCTGAGATTCATTATGGGCCTACATCACTGACCTACCCCAACCCATTAGCTCATTTATGAAGGAGTTTCACTTTGTTACAGGTCACTGAAAAACAAATTTAGTCTAGACAGGTGATCTACTTATTTTAGGGGGGAAAAAAAAAATCCACTTAGTAGACTATGGCCTGAATATCCACTCCCCACTATCTACAGTGCCAAACACATACCTGAGATCAAAACAAATTTCTAACCAATTTTTTTAATGTAAAGAAACTTCTGTTGTAAGTTAAATTAGAATAAAGTAACAGGTCAGCTGTGGTCTTAACTGAGGTTCTACCTTCATTTCAGGAGGGATAAATTCACAAATGAAAAGGCATAAAATAGGGTCTGCGATCTGTGGCTCCTCCCCAAGCAGAAAATGGGACATTCTTTCATCATCACAGACTGGTGGATGCTTTTGTCCCATCTCTCTCCAGAAGTGAGCAATCATCCCACCCCTTGAGCACACTGGCTTTTATGTTACAAGGAGACAGAAAATGGTATCATCTTCACAAAGATGCAAGGGGATCACCAGGTTCAAAGAGATGCAACCACCCCAGGAGGGACACGAGAGAACTTTCACAAGAGGAGTGAGCTCAGAAGAGGGCTGGGTGTCCTGCAGGACACACGTTTCACACTCATCCCGGCCTTTAAAGTCTCACAGAGGCTCGTGACCAAGCACAGGCCTGGGAGCAGGTCCCAGCAATTCCCTGCTTCAAGCACAAAGCAAGCACAAGGCACTGACAACACAAGCCTTTCTCAAGCTTTCAGCCAAGCTCCCCTATTTCTTCAAGTTTCTGCTCCTCTGCTCTCTGCTGGGGAGCTGCCAGCAGCCCCCTGAGCTGGGCATTATTCTGGAGCCAGGGATGTGCAGCAAAAAGCAGTGGCCCTGCTATGGAAACTGCTGAAGTATTTACTGGACACTGGGGTGATCAGAACAGTTCTGGAGCTGCTGTCCTGGGGCCATCGTTCCACACAGATAAATACATTCCATGACTCAGTTCAGGAGCAGCATGCACAGTGGCGGATGACAGGAGCGTTACATAAACGTTATTGATTTCGCTTCTCCAAACACTCACGGAAAAAGCCAGATAAAGACACCAGCTGGTTTTTGCTGAACAATATAATGCATCACTCAGCTTTCCAACAGAACATATCAAACATCAGCTATGCATAGAGTGTACACTTGATGCTGCCACAAAGGACTGAGGACGGGTGAAGTGGCGATCAGATAAAGGGTGTGCATTCACTCCTCCAGCAGCAGCAGTAGCTAAATTTACCACAGGCAGCAGAAATAAAGTGGTATTTCTCAGGCAGAACTCACATCCTAAAGTAGATATCTTAAATCAGCCTCTTTCTTAGCAACATCTGGAATGACGTGGGGGTCCTGTTCATCAGCACAGCAAAAAAACCCTCCACCCTGGTGCTATAATCAGAAGTAGTCACAACAGAGGATGAAGGAGAAGATATCTTTTTCTTCCCACTTTGGAAGTAAAGATCCAAATGCTTAATGTGGATCACACACACACACATACACAAAAAAAAAAAGCCGTAACATTTTTGCGTTAGAGGCAGGAAAAACAATGCTGGGGAGGAAATATCACCAAAAAGCGCAACAGCTACTTATGGGCAGATCATCTGCAAGAGAGGGTGTTCCAAAAAACAAACCATCCCATGTGGCCAAGCACAAGGATAATGTTGTCCTTGTTTCACCCACACCTTCTTTCCCAATATGTCTCTTTCTTCATCAGCAAGAGATCTGGTTAAAAAAAAATAAAAATTTACATTTGAAAAAAAAAAAAAAAAAAAGTAAAATTATGTAACTCCCAGCTCTCCCATCTGCTCAGTGCCTGTTTGCTCACACACAATGGAAGTGTTTTAACAGCCAGGACGAGGGGTGGATGGACACACAGAAGGGTGATAAAGCCCACTTTTGGTGTGTAGAGCCCCTCGGTGATGAAGAGATCTGTTGCTACATGTAAATAGTTTTTAACACATAAGGGTTTACTCTTCTGTACTGAGCAGAGGGAGAAGGTGGTGCCGGAGACATGAAAGACTAACCACTTTGATCTTTCAAGGGTTTGGGAACAGAGTTTGTGCTTTGATACATCCACTTCCATAAATCTCAAGACACAAGGACAGAAAAATCAATGGGGAAGAGAGATGGATCCCTCAGTGGAATGGAGAGGAATGAGTCAGCGCGCATCCGATGTGCCCACGAGGCCTGGGCAGTCTGTCAAAAGGGATTTTTCAGGGGCAATAATCCCTTCAACAGGGAGGGAGAAGCCACAAGCACCAAGCAGGTGAAAACTCAATGGGGGAAGGCAAGAATTTTCAAGATGTTTCAGGTGATGATTTTTTTTTTTTTTTAAACTCCAAAAGGTTGTTCTTAACTCTTTGACTCCGTTCAAAGAGCACAGGACGGCGCAGACACGTTACAGCTTCACTGCCATATCACACTTCAAATGGACCCCTCATGGTTGACCAAAAAAAAGACAGCACTACATGTCACCTGTTACAAAAACTCAGAACCAGAACACGGAAACAGACTGAGCCCTTGCCTCCTTCTGGGTGTGTTTGGCAGGTTTTGGAAAAACAAACAAACAAACAAGAAAACCACCACAAACACTGGAAGACCCATCAGGTTCCCCAGGTCAAGCCAAGAAGAAATGCCAGGAAGAAGGAAAAACGGCATGGAAAAGCCAGCCAGCCGCCAGCTCCACGGGCCAAGGGCTGGGTGGAATGTCCCACGGTGCTGCCATCAGCTCCACACCCCAGCTGGTACCTGCCCTCAGGGAGAGGGAACAGCAAATGCCTCAAAACACGGGCAGTCTCCTTCAGCAGTTCGAGTCTCCCCTCTGAGTGACTCAGATGCCCCACCCTCCTGTATTTTTAGCATGCTTAGGTAAGGCTTTTCTGCTGTTGCCTCACACCAGAACTGCACCTCTCGCATCTTGGGTGGGGCTTTTTTCTCCCCCATTCTCCTCCCAGTGCATTTTGTGGGCAAGTACCTGCTTAGCTGTTGGATGGGGGCCACAAGGAGGAAGGAGAAGCAGGTGGTGAAGAACTGGAGATGCTTTTCCCTCTGCTTTTCTGCGCTGGCAACAATTACTGAAACGCCACACCAAAGCCACCCTCTCTGAAAAGCTCGAGCGGGTACAAACGCAGAGGCCCATCTGCTTAGCAACGCATGGTGCCAGCAAACACTGTTTACAAGCCTCAGGCTGAGGGGTTTGCAGATATGGCAAAGTCACATTGGGTTCCCAACTCCAAAGACAGGCGTTCAGAGAGGGGGTAGGGCAAGAGGGGCCTTCCCACAGCAGGCAGTGCCATCAGCAGGGCACACCTGCCTTTCCCTCTTGACAGCTTCGCTCAGCAACAATCTCTGCTTTAGGATCTCCTGTCTCCTGGAATTACAGTCAGATGAACCCTCTTCCTCTGCTCCCTCAGTGCAAGGACTGCCTGTGCAAGCACACCTTTCCTAGAGCACTGGAGCAACATCTCCAGCCAGACACTGCCTTCTCCCTCCTCTCCCCACTGACCAGATCCAAAACATTCAGATTGTCCCAAATGCATTTTGATACCTGACCTGCTCTCCAAAGCTCAGGAGAAATGAGTCTCCATAGGATGAGCTACACCTTGCAAGTGCCCCACTACTGGACTGCTCCCTGATTTCATGTTCTCCTCCTTCCCACCTGCCAGTGAGCCCCTTCACCTCTCTCAGTGTCAGCCTGTCCCCCAGTGCTCAGCTTTGGCATCTCTTTGCTGTGCCAGGCAAGGAATGAGACCCCCTTGTGCTGTCCCATCTAGTACCCCACTCCCCAGGGGAGATCCCTAGAGCTGACAGCCCTGCACAGAAAGGGGCCTGATGGGACCTGACTGCAGGATTCCTGATGCATGTCACCCCTGATGCACGTCACCCTTGATGCCAGCAGCTGCAGCAATTCACAGCATTAGCAAAACACAAGGAAAGCTGCCCCGTGGGTCACCCTGCAGGTCAGGGTAGCGTGGCTGTCTTGCATAATGCAAGTCAAAGCAGTCCAGGGAAAGCCAGCAGAGGATGGGCTGCGTCTGCAAAGAAAATCTTTGGTTAAAATAGATAAAATCCCACCCCAGGAAGAGCATCTGAACACTTTGCTCAAAAATCCTCACCCCAGGACAGACATCCCAAACACAGTACCCCATAGCCCTGCTCTGGCCTGGGAAAAAGCAGAGCAGGTGAAGAACCTGACCAAGAGAAATGCTGCTTTTTGACAATCAAGTGCAGACAGGGATCAGTCCAAGAATCAGCACAAACAGATGCAACTGAAGTCCACAGAGCTGTGGCTGTTCATGCCAATCCAGATTGCTCTACATGGTGACAAAGTTCTGGCACTTGGAAAATCCGTGGATCAAGTGGGACTTCAGAGAGGTTTAAAACAGAGAAGAACACACTTGGTGGAAAGTTCACAAAAAAAAAAACCCACACATCCCAAACATCAAAAACTGGCACAAAAAGCCAGAGAAAGTCAAGAACAGGCAGAAAAAAGACAAAAGACAGCGTTAGAAATGCCTGAATGATCACAAGGAAGTGATGTTTTGTTATGTGATCCCGAGCCCTCTGCCATAGGTATCATATAAATAATTATTAATTATGTTGTTGATTATCTGTGTGAGCAATAGAGCTAATGAGCTGGTTCTTACAGGATATAAATACAGATTCTAAAGAGCAGGGCAGCCATTCTGCCAAAGGCAAGCAATTAGAATTATTTCTTCTCTGCTGAGAGTTTGCCTTTTTTTTTTTTTTTTTTTTTTAACCCAAGGACAACCAATGCACACTGTAGATATTTGCTATTAAAAAACCCACTCCCTTCACAGTCCCAGTAGACATAAACTGAATTTCCTTTAATGACTGGGCCCAATTAACTGGAACCTGGAGCTCCACTTTGTAAGCAGCAGGGTTCCTCTTTGGAGGCTCGGCCCTGATGGGCAGGAGACATCCAAAGGTTGAGGATTAAAGTTGCTTTGTTTCACTGAGGGTGTACACCATATTGCAGGATGGTTGGCATGGGAACACAGCTATGGAGCAGCCTGGAGTGCACAATAAACAGCCTCCATAAAATACAGAAGCAAGTAACTGGAGAGATGAAGGGTAAACCCTTCACCTAACACTGGGAGAGCTCAGCAGCTGGAGGAGCAAGGAGCAGCCCTTCCAAATTCCCAGTTCTCCATCCATGCCTGAGAAACACCTGCTTCCAGCACTTTGGGTTTAACATTACTGCTTTAAGTGCACGTGTGTACTTGACCCGTTTCACCATCCAGTGTCCAAACCACGGGGATCTGAAAGGAAGTTCCACCTTAGCTGATGTCAGCCTCGAACTGCCACATCTCTCAAGGTGCTGGTTAATCCTAAAACAGAATTGGTCTGCCGGGGCAGGATTAGATGGTCAATATTCCAGGGGGTTCTTTGTGAGAGCCATCAACAAAATCCTAAAGCTGCTTCCTGACAGTGGAGGTTCAGGCCCCTAATTAAGCACAAATAGTTCTATTCCAGTCAGAGCAGCAGCAGAGCCCAGCCCTGCACACCCACCCCACGCTGCTGGTTTCAATTTCCAGCTGAACTTGTGCCCAAGTTTGCACATGACCCTGACCAGGCATTGACTCACAGCTGAGGATTAGCACCTCAGTGCTCAGGGCTAAGCAAAGCAGCAGCAGCTCCCTATCTGAGAGCTTTGCTGAAAAGTGGCCTTAACCCCCCTTCAGTGCAAACCAGGCTGAGATTCGTTCTCCCACTCAACCCAAAAACCTGATGGTCCTTCATCCCTCCTGTTACTCTACAATACAGTTGCATAATGATTTAAGATACAGCATGTATTTCACATTTTGGGGGGGCTGGCTATTTGACACGTTCAAAATTACCACGATGCACTAAATACTAAAAATGGTGTTGTCCCAATAACTAGGGAGGCCACCCAGGTGTTGCTTTGCTGGTGCAGATCCAGTTCTTCACCCTATCTACCTTTCTAGCACACGAAGTTAGTTTCCCTTTACTTCCAGGACATCTCCAAATATCTATCAATAAAAAAGGAGAGGGCAGGTTGCCTCTAGAGAAAAATACTTCTTTTTCTCAGAGTCAGATATATACATTAAGAGTAGCTGGACCCTAAGTCTAACTGACAGAAAGTGCAGTAGAAAATCATGAATAAGATGTACAATGCTGCTTCTGCATAAGAGGGGAAGTGTGGGGAAAGGAAGAGGAGGAAGTTGGTGAAGGACCTTAGGAAACCTGTAACCTCTCTGTTAACACTTCACTTTTTCTTTCACAACAACATGAAACACCACAGGCATCTTCTGGAAGTTCTTTTTTTTGTTTGTTTGTTTGTTTTTGGTTGTCTTGTTTTGGTTTTTTTCCCCTGATCTCATCCAGGGCTGTTGTTCCAGCACGCTGACCTTCAGTCTGTAGAAGTTTCCTGATCCCGATCGAAGCACCAGATAAAACTTTCAAAACACTGACCCCTGGGGACTTGCTCAAGAGACAGGAACAGCAAAGACTCAAACAGGAAAAGATGGGATTTATGGGCTTGCTGGCAGTCTGGCTACAGTATGGACATCACTCTTCTGCAAGGGCTGACAAAAGTCATTCCTTGTTATGACCAAGACAGACAGGATCATCTGTAGACCCGAAACTATGAATTCTAAATACCATCCGACCCCTCCACCAACAAAAGCAGAGACACACCTTATGCCCACCTAGCCTGAAGGTCTTCTGATGCAGCTTTGTCCATGGTTTTGAAGTGTGCAGCAAGAAATTAATACATTTTCAGGCCCTCGGGGAACAATTTTTTTTTCTTAAAAGAAGAAAGCTCTGAAATAGGAACTTAAAAAATGCAGCTTTGAGAAAGGGCACCCTGGGCACTGACCTACACAAGCTGCTCCACTCAGCCAGCCCATCCACTGCCTTGTTAGACGAGACCCACACTGCTCTACGTGTTCCCCTGCATTTTAAAGGGGTCAGCCCAGAGCTCCCAAAGAGGCTCAGAGCTCTCAAAGAGCCCTTGCTTCTCCTTCCCTCTTTTGTTCTTCAGCAGCCACGTGCTGGGAGCAGGGCTCTGCATCCTGAGGTTATTGCACATTTCTCTAATGCATCCCCATGCATAATAAATTAGCTCATTAATGGATTGATTTGAAGGAAGAGTTCACTGCAGGGGCCAGGAACCCAAAGACACGCGCCTGGGACTGAACAAATAAGTCACTTCTGCAATATCACATCGTCGAGTCCTGCTGGTGAAGGCCCCATTAAATCACCTTGCACTTCTGCTGCCTGTTCTCCAGCCCCACCATTATAAAAGATATATGGGAACTGCTTTAGCCTTCACAACTGCTTATTTGTGGAGCCCTGGTCTCATTCCTTACACGCCTTTTCCATTTGGGGCTGTCACGTTTGTCGTTCACATGAGGGGAGTTTGTGATTCCAGCAGAGCGGTAGCTTTGGCAGCGCTTGAATTACTTGGATTTCGGCTCATTTGGAATGCAGCAAGGGGCTGCAGGTCCACCTTTGAGGGTTGTTACCAGCCTGAAAAATCCCAAGACTACGGTGTTTGCTTGCTGTTGCCATCCAAAATGAGGGGCTTGAGCCTGAAAACAGCTGCCCTGAGCTGCTCACTGAATATTTCCAGATGAACCCAGGAACTACCTCCGTGCTCCAGCACCGAGTGCTACCTTGTAAACAAACGCCCTTAGATAGGTCTGTGTGGGCAGAGTTAATTATCTCCAAATAGCTTCCAGAAGCCTCAAATCAATTTATGAAAACAAAAATTAACTTTCCATATAAACATAATTACAGTGAGACAACAGTATCCAGCCTGGTGCTACTGCTGTTTTTGGAAGCTGGGCAGAAAGCCAAATGAGTTCATTAGGCAGTGTAATTAATAATGGTTTTCCCCTGCTTTAGGAAGCCATTTATGGTCCTAAGAGGCAAAGGTACTGGGGAAAAAACCCACAGCTGACAAGTTTTAAAAGGTGCTTCTGCAACAACAATTTATTTTAGAGCCTCCATGTGAATATATATCATTTAATGAACAGAAAAAGAGCAGGAAAAAAAATAACACTGCAGCGAGATCCAGTCACTCTGCTCAAAGATGTGCCTTGGAAGAATTTTCTTGAGAAGGAACCACCAAGTTTCTGCTCAAGGAATGAGCATCACCCTCTTTACAATACAAGGGACATGAAATGAGCACCACATAACCATCACATTCCCCTGTTCAGTTCCCCACGTGCCTTGTGCCCCAAGCCTAGAGCAGCACACAATCCTGAAAACACGTGAGGAGTCCAAAAACCACCATTTTGTGGCGTTTATGATCCCAGCAAAACACTGAAAAGTTTCTTTGGTTTCTAAACTTGATCTGATTCTTACCTATCAGCTCTGAATTTCCTTCTCTTGGTCTCAGGTTTACAGATGTGCACTTGGCAAACACAGATCACTTTTGAATCTCAAAGTGCTGACTGGCAACACATGCAATCTGAGGTGGAGGTTGTCCATGTGTGAGAAACCCTGTTATCCCCTGTCCCACTGGCACAGAAAGCATGTGTTGATGGTACCAAAAAGTGCCAGTCACTGCTGATAGACACTGCACTGGATAGCAAGGTAAAACAGCACAAGAGCTGAGCCACTTTTCCCTGTGCAGTCACTTCTGGGCAAGCAGGTCAGCACCGTCCAAGTCACCAAACATTTAGCTGAGAGGACAAATTAAAAGCAGATACAGGCAGCAGGCATCTCATCACCCACACCTAAATACCCAGACCTGCACCAGCACACCCTAAATGCTGTTACCCTTCTCTACGTTCCCCTGTGACAAGAGCTCCCTCAGAGCCTCGCACAGACCCACACTGGGGCTTTGCAGCAGCAAAGAAGTGCTGACCCGGCTGCTCTCAGCTCACCAGCTGCTCTGCTGTCACCCACACAGCAGCAGAGCCACACCAACCCTCTGACACCCCTGAGAAACCACTGCCCTCCTGCCAGCTCTCACTGGTGCTTCTTCATCCCCCAGGATCCTGACTGAGTCCTGACACACAGTCCCTCTAAAGCCAAGAAAGTTTTCAACCCCTGCCCTCTAACGCCCTCTAACACCCCAGCTCTGCTTCTTGCTCAGGTGCTTCCCTCCCCTCCAGCAGAGGGGAACAGCCCCCGCTCTGCAGTGCCTGGTGGAGCACACGAGCCCCAGCTCAGCCACGTAATCCATTTATGAATGGCAGCGGAGCCCCCAGATTGAATTACGAGGCAGGTATTCAATCAGGCACGATGTGAGGCTGCTCTCTAACAGACCGGGGGATTAAGAGAGCGATAGAACACACGCTCGCCTTCCACATGACAGCATCTCACTCTTCTGCCCTCCCCAGCCGAGCAACTGGCAGAGGCTGTACTTAAAGAGAAGAGGATTTGCAGTGCTCGGGACCCACAAGAAGGATTAGAGAAAGGTTAGAGAGAACATGCGTACAGAGACAACTCCCCGGTATCGTCCCCAGCAGAGGGATTATGAAACAGGCTGTGCAAGACAGGGCACGCAGGCCTGAGCTACCAGGAGGAGAGGAGGTGCAGCTGGAGGAGCTGTGCCAGCTGCTCGATGCCAGGCAGCAACCATTTGCACAGTGTCCAGGGGTAAGACTGCAGCACCTGTTCTTAGCAGAGCTCCAAGACAGGCTTCACAATTTTTAAGAGGCCTGAACAGTGCAGGGAATCGCTGGCAAGACAGCCTGCAGTCAGCTGGTTTGGATACTCCCCTAACACCCAACCTACTGCACAAGCAGAAGACAGGAGCAGTCCCCTCTCAGAGTACACCACAGGCAGCTTAGAGACTCCCATTTTACTGCCCTTCCTAGGGACATACATTGCATGACAAGGAAATATGGGAATTTATTGCTTGGAGCCTAAAGAAGAACCACAGTGCATGGATGCCCAAGTCCTCTGATGAGAAAAGTCTGCAGTCTAGTCCCAGAAGACAGAGGACAGCGTTTTCTCGTGATGCAGGGAAGGAATTCTCTATCTGATGCAGGAGGATTACATCATGTCTGACGGCAGAGGCCCATTGTGCTCTCGCTTGTAAAGGAGGATTACAGTATATCTGATCTACAGGAAGGATTATTGTGTTTGAAGCTGAGTGCAATCAGGACCAACTGAAAAGCAGTAATACGCTGGTGCAAGGTTTCACTGGATTTGTGATGGGGCAGCTGGAGAGCTGAGTATCACAGGCATCAACAACAATGTATTCACAGATCACAGGAAGGCCCTGGACCTCCTGGAGATGATTCCAGCATGTGGCACAAGTTCACTTCACTGCCAGCCCCCAGTTCACTTGACAGGTTACTGAACAAAACTTCTGCCCAAGTCTGTAACAGAGGTCCAGCAGTTCTTGGAAAAAATTACAAACTCTCTTAATTCTCTTCATTTCAGCCCTTCTCAGCCCTACTTTTTAAATACCATCCCATCTGCAGGATTAACTTCGTGTCCCACCACCTGACCTGAAGGCTTTGCACTGTCAGCTGAGGGGGGTAACGGCCATGGGGATTTGGTGAGATTTGTGCCAGAGAGAGAATGGAGCCTACAGACTGCAGATAACCCTCACAGCTCCTCAGCTGAGCTGCCAGGAGGTTTGTCCTCAGGTTTGGCACAAAAAGGCGCCTCTTGATTAAAATTCACCCACAAACACATTTCATTCTTTCGTCCTTCTCGCCAAATCCTCCTGCTAGAATCCATCCTTCAGGAAAATGAAAAAAAAAAACAATCCAACAGCAAAACTCTGCAGCAAAGCAGGCAGACTAGCTGCATTTCAGTATTTGACAGAAGGGAGAACAGATTGGGACTCCATGAAGAGTGACTCATTATCAGCAAATAGTTTTAAGTGATGATTGTTTCATCACCACCCACCCAGCTCTTCCCTCTGTCTGCAGGCTCGTGCAAAAACTCACTGCAAGAGCTTGACAAAAAAGAAAAATTAGGCAGACGACCCCACTTTTTGCTTCCTCTCCCAGGATCAGGAGCAGAACTGTCTAAAAAGGGAACGTGCAACAGGCTTCAAAAACCTTGGGTTACAGATTGAGAGCTTAAGGGTTTTCCTTTCTTCCACAGGCAGTATATAATACTGTCTCCCCTCTTAACCTACCCAAGAAGATGCTGAAAAACGTTTTCAGAGAGCTGCCCTTTCCCTGTGCAAACATATGCTGAGCCTAACCCTTAGGGGACACTAACACCCTTGCAGTCATTTAGCAGATAAGCCCTTGCTGTAGGATCAAAGCTCAGTTGCAACGTGCCAATTGATGTTGCTGTAAATGAGCATTAGCACATTTGGGATCCAGCAGGACTGGTGCCTGAAGGTGAAGAATCCCATACTTCCAAGTCAGACACATCAAAACTCCATCAATAGCAGGGTACAGAAGGTTATGGCAGCAAAAAAATGAAACCCTTGCTGTATTAGGCTGCTCTCAGCAACTACTTCCAGCAGCGAGCTGCGTTCAGAGCAGCTGCAGAGCAAATGGAGAGAGAGGGAAATCATCACACACACTCTACCCAGAGAGGATTTCTGAACTAAAATGGCTCGAGGGCAACCACAGAAGCAAAATGGAGTTGTCTTGCTCCAGGCACAATAGACAGGCTTCTCCTGCCACAACCAGGAGGAAAGGGAGGGAGAAGGCAAGAGAATGGGGCAGCCCCCCATGGCCTTGTTCCTCCACTCACAGCAGAGTCACAGGCTGGGATTTCCAGGACTGTGGCTGCCCTTGGCCAGCTCTCCAGAACAACAAAAAACTGCTTCAGGTTTCCCAAACGCCCTCAGAAGGATCCTCTGCAGGGAAGCCTGCTCACTAAAGAGCCATCCCAGCACCTCCCCAACCCTTGCCAGGCAGAGAGGCACTCGGGAGTTTTGTTATCAAGAGATAATCTCATCCCTGGGGCATTTCCAAGCATAAAATGCAGCTGTGCCTCTGATCCTCTGGGTGCAGTTACCTCCTCACACACTGCGCTCCCGCCTGCCCTAAAGCTGCCTTTAGTGCTATTAGGAAATTGTCTGCACCTCTCCATTGCTGTAAATTATTCAGCAGTATCTGAAGCCCTGGAAGGCATTATTTGGCCTATCCGAAGCAAGTAAATAAATAAAACCCCTTTCCCTCAGAACATCCCAAATATTCCGAAACCAAACAAAATTTGCACGCCGGCTTAAAAAAATCCCTCGTGATGTTAAACACAAACCCACACCGTGAGAAGCGGCTCACAATTCCTACCATTCCAATATCCTGATACGCTTTGTTGCATCCAGGCATTTTGCATCTCGGCTACCACCAGAGTGGGTTGTAATTTGCAGGCTTCACGTTGCTACCGAAGCTGAGGACAGCCATCACTGACTGGTTTGCCAAGCAGTGATCCAAACTGGAAATATTCCTCAGTTGCCTTTTTTGTTCTAGTTTCTAACTGGTGAAATCTGTAGCTTTTGTTTCCTTCCAAGACCCTGAGGTACGTAAAACCAGGTCCAGTGGAAAGGAAGAATTACACACATGGTTCCTCCTCCAGAATTTAGTGGTAGGACGGATTCAAAGCCAGAGGAGTTTGAGATGATGCCAGGCAGGACCAGACCAGGTGGTTACCTCCCCATCCTCCCATGACCTTCTTCAGGATGTGACCAGCGAAAACACACTGTCATGCCACCACTCTGCCCAAGAACTGAAGTTTTAATGGCTTTCTGTCATTAGCTCTCTGCCACTATCCCTTAAAACATCTTTACCACACGGAGGTAGGAAGTGAGGAGAGAGAAAAACTGCGGTTAAAGTGACACAGCTGACCTCTCTGCCTGACAGAGGTAGTCTGAAAGTCTCCATTATCCAACAACTCAATCCATACAGGGTCACACAAGTCACCCCACAGGCCAAGGTCACCCTTAATCTCCATTAGCATCAGCCCTTGTTTATTTTCCAACCTTTACTCCCAGGAAGTTGAAAGCCCAAAGCAGTGCAAGAAACACAATTCCTTTCCCTGGACACTTATTGCATTATTAAACATGGATTTAAACAAGGGTTTCTATCTGTATGCTAAAACGGCTTTTTTTTTTTTTTTTAAAGACAACTTGGCCTGAGGGAAACCACTCTTTGTTTTGGCTTAACTGAACACCCATTAATTTTATAGAAACGGGGAGGGGGAAGGGCTTATGTCTCTACAGATTTATAGTCTTTTCATGCCAACTGGGAAGGAAATTCTCACATGCTTGTGTAGCATCAGACTTCTCCCACAAAGCTCATATTTACAGAAGAATGCAAAGCTCCCCCAGGGAGTCTAGGAGCTGATGAGACTATAAGGATCTGTTATTTATATTATAACAGTGCCCAAGATTTTTGGACATCGTGCACATTCGGGGAAGAGGCTGCCCCTCCCCGACAGGGTTCACGCTCATAGCAAATTCTTCACTTCCACGGAAATCAGCATGAGCTACACGTGTTTCTCTGGAATAAAGCTGTTAGTTCACACAGTCAGGGGCAACCTGATACTTGTGTCTGGCCACTCCAGCAAACAATGAGCCTGCTCCTTCAGATGGTGGTTGCTGTGCCCAAATCTGCCGAACAGGAGAGCCACGCCGTGCCAGATGCACCAACGCCCCCGGGAGCAACTCCACTGGAGCTGGTTGGGAAAGAAACTGGTGTGTAATCTGACTGATTTTATGAACTTGCTGAATTCCTGAGAGTGCGCTGAATCAACCAGCTGCCGACAGAGCTGGTGTCATCGCTTCTCCTTCAAGCCACAACTGATCCATCCCAGTTAACGTAACCTGTTTTGCACTTCCATGGGCTGGGAGGCACATGGTCAAGGAAGCAAGAAGAACCAGAAGAACACTCTTTTTTTCCATAAAAAAAAGCCTTAACTGCAGGGAAACAAGTTACTTCACTGACCCAAAGGCACCCATTGAGCTTACAGAACCTTCCAGAATGAAAAAGGCATTATCTTTTCTTTAATTCCCTTTGGATTTGCCTGGAAGTGTCTGGTGCAGATACTATGAGAGCTTTCTAAAATAACTACCTGCAAAACAGAAGGGAGGGGGGAAAGAATCCCCAAAGGCTATCAAGTCTAAGGGAAGGACCAGGAGGGGTAGGGGAGGAACGAAGGCCCTACAGGGGTCAAATGCAACGAGTGTGCAGAACAGAGAAGTGACAGATTTACAAACACAGAAAGGAAAACGTGGATTAGAATGAAGAAAACCCTTTCAAACAGAAGGAACTAAAATTGTGACTAGGAGAGATCATGACACCTCAGCTTTGGTGGTCTGCAAAGCATTGTCCAAGCTCCACACAAGCTGAGAGAAGGACCAGACAGTTAATTACTTGGGGTCCCTTCCAGCCCTACAATCAACAGAGAACTCCTGGAAAAGAGGAAATCCTAAACATTTCCTGATGGTAGAGCTCTGGGTCAGGCACACGGGGAGGGTCACCACAACCACATCTCTCTAGCACGTACCAGACAGGCTGCACGTGAAGGACAGAGCTCCAGGAGGCAGCTGGAGTCTGCTCTGGGGATCAGCAGAGCCCTCCCATCCTGTCACCAGATTTGAGGACGTCCGTGTCACGAACACAGACCAGAGGCAGCACAAGCAGAAACAACTGTATTTCCCAAGTCTTGCCTGGGGCTACTCCGCACACGGGATTTAGTCGGAAGCGCTCTCAGTCCTCGAACAAATTTTCATCCAAGTCAGGTTCTCCTGGAGCTGCTCTGAGCATCCCTGCCCTCAGGGCAGCAGATGAGTGCCTACCAAGCCCTTTTCCACAGCACCTTTTGCTTTCCCTCATTACTTTGAACTGCTGATAGGAAGCAAAGCCTGTTGTCATACAGAGGTTTGTAAGTGATGAACATTTGTCTTCCTGCCTACAGAAAGCTGCCAAATCATAAAGCTCCATCCTGTTTGTAAAACAAGCCCTGGGGTATTATTTTTCCTAAAGTCAATGATGTCACAGAAATACTACTTGAAAACAGAATCTAAAATTACACTCTTGAGTGCAGCACATTCTGGAGTTTTCGTTGGCACTGCTAAAATTGTTCTGTTGTGTTTTTCTGGCACAGGCCATACTCAGATAATTGCTTGGGGCTAATCTTGAGAAAGCAAAATATACACAACCAGCACAATTCCACTTCTGCTCCATCTTCTATTAAGAAACAAATATTCTCCACAGCATGAAGTCAGATTGTCTTTGCCAACAAACTCTACTAAATGGAGCAGAGTGAATTTGGGGAGCAGGGGGTGGAGTGTACAATTGCAGCAGGGCCAAAAGCTTTTGTGAATGATTGCATAGCCAAATTGTTAACTTTTTTTTTTTTTTAAGGGGAGAAGAAAGGCTATAACAAGAGGTCAAAGAGCTTTGTTTAGTCTGAAAGATTTCCCAATTATTTTCCCCTCCAGAAACACATGTGAATGAGGGAGAAGAAAGGACACCTGGGCTATTTACCCTGCCCTGCCTCCAAGCAGAATTTCATGACTGTTCCAGACAAGTTCAATCAGCCATTTAAAGACCTTTCCACCTCCTACATTTACCAGGCTATAAAAGATTTGCTGCACAGCATTATTCCACCCTGTTTCCAGCAGCAGTGCCAAGAGCCAGAGCACACAAAGTCACGTTGGTGAGGTGGTAACAAGCAGTGCCAAGTCCAGCTTTCAAGAATATGCTTGCAACACCCCCAGCACGACTGAGCCAGATATTGTGTCATTCAGCCAGATCCCATTCCCAGCAGAATGGTGTTTTCACCCCAACTCTGCTGCTGAGTGACTGCAGCAACTCCCTACAACTCTTGTGCACATCCAGATATTCCCTCACACCCCTATCTTGGTATGTGTGGATGAACAGCCTTGCCTAGCAAAGCCATTTGATTTAATACACTCTCTTCAGAGGTCTTACAGAAGTCACTACACCTTTAAAGGCCGCATGATTGGCCTCTGTCTGTGAGGAGATACTGGATGGGAAGAACACAAAAGTACATATGACCATCACCAAACCAAGATATTGCAGTGTTCAGTTAACTGGAGAACCAGAGCACCTAACAAAAAGTCATCCACAGTATTTCATCTGTCAAAATAACACAAGCTGAGACTCCTGTAAGAAAGGCCAGCCTCTTGGACGTGGTGTGAGAAAAATCAGAGTCTAGTAAAAGACCCAGCAGCTTATGCTGAACCAGTATTTCTGGTTGTACACGGCAAAGTTCACATTCCTTTTGGAACAGGAAAGGAAAAAACCTGCAGAGGAGGAAAGCTGGGGAGAAACACAGAGGGTGCCACCTCCCTTTGTGCTCCGTATCACAAGGTATTTCTAAATCAATGTGTTTAATATCAACAGTCATTTCAAAGGCAGGGTGCTGACTCGCTCCAACTTCTGCAAGAGCCCCAAACTCCAGCAGCCCAACCCTACAGGAGGCAGGACAGCAGATCCCAGCCTGCAGCACAACCCAGCTTCCTCCATCTGCAGCTGTGGCAAGACACCCCATTCCTCCATCCCCTATATATTAGCACAATAACAAACAAAATTCTGTAGGGGGAAAACAGCAGGATGTAAAATCTGCTTATTTAGGTGCACTGCCAATGCTTCCAGTGGAACCATCCCATCCTCCAGCCAGCTAAAATTTCTAATTAGAATATGAGGAAATTCAGCTTCAGCTGACAGTGAAATGCTTGAATTAGCCACGAGCCGTGGTAATTTGGGATTCTGGTTTCTGTCATCCCCTGCAGAGCTGACACTACAACACGCAATTTCTGCAAAGGAGAAAAGTCAAGTTTGCTCGAGATAAGGCCCTGACAGAGTTTATTTATTTGCAATCTTTAGGGACTGTTTAGCAAGCTCCAGAAACAGGCAAAACAGAGAGGAGTGTGATGGATTTCAATGATTTGGTCCATCAGGGAGAATTTGCACACAAACCCACCTGCCCATCACGGGACTCTGGGTGACACCAGTCAGGGCACAACCAGGGCAGTGGAGGGGAAAAAATTAAAAAAAAAAAAAAAAAGAAGTCTTAGTGTGTGCCTTTCTCAGCATTTTATCTGAGGAGCCAAATGCCCCAAATACAGAGGTTAACATTTCAAATAAAGTCCCCTGATAATCCTCACAGAGCTTCCCAAAGGGGCTGGATGAAAAAGATGCTCTGTGCTCATCTGGACCACCGGATTCCTTCAAGGCAGATTGTTACACAGCGAGGTATGAAAACACTCCAGCTATCAACAGGCCCTCTTACTTTCTTGTTTTCCTTGTTAGGCTTGGAAAAGCCCAAAACCAGCCACTCCTGCTTTATTTTGGCACCTTTGCTATTGATCCCAGCTGAAGCCAGATACCACAGAGCTGCAGAAACGTTAAAGAGAAATGCACCACACTTCATCAAAACTCAAACCCCAAATCCTCCCAGCTTGGGCAAGTACTCAAGTCAGTTTTATTTCATCTAGAGGTTGATCCTAATTAGAATAAGCAGATATGTAAAGAAAAAAAATATATGCACAGCTCAAGTGTGCAGCTACTCAGGGAACACAGAGGTCAGGCTTCAACCCCTCAAACCTTCTGATTTCAGGCTGGGATTGGAACACGATGCTGAAAATAAAAGTGAGCACCTGGAGATCAGTCTCAACACAGGAGCAGAAGTTTTAGGAGCCCCCCAGGAGAGCCAGGGCTCACATGCTTTGGATTTCGATCCTCCAGGTTCAGATCAGCCTCTGCATTTGATGCCAACCCAAAGCAGAATTCCAGGTTTCTGGGGTAGCTCAAGTCTAGCTTATCACACTGTGGTGCTTATCAGCTGCAGTCACACAGGGGCTGCTCTGGTGGAACTTGGTCAACAGTACTCAGAGCTGGAGTAGTAAATAGAATGAAACCAAAGGAAAAAAAAGCACCTGATGTGGAGCACGAATCTCCTCCTCCCAGCCTGCTAAAGGGCACAACCTGGTCTTGGTATGGCAAGTGTTGCTGTTGTTCCCTTAGAGCCTGGTCTGAATGTTCTGTTCAGTGCTGAGGACGTATTTCCACAGCAGTGCAAACTGGTAAATCCTGGGATGCTGCAGGTCTGGGATGCCCTGCTGAGCCAAACACTCCCACACACCGTACAGGGGAGGCTTCCAAACAGCAATCTCCAGTGGCCACACATCCCTTACAGCACGGGTCCCACGAGAGGAATACACAGGAGCTGCATGGATGTAAAGCACCCTGGAGGATTCCCCATCCTCTGGAAGAGTTTCAAAGATCTCCAGAGGACGTGAAAGGGTAAAAGGAACACACTGGTGTGAAATACCCACCTAACATTCAATAAACCTGAGCAAGTGAGCAGGGTGTCCCTGCACCAAACAGGTCACTAATACCTAAAAGGTGCTATGAGTGCCAAAAGCTGGCTCCCGAATTCCCTCGGGCCAAGGTTGATTACACAGAGAACAAAGAGCTTTTTTTTTTTTTTTTCCCCCACTCTCACAAATAAAAGAGTTCTGCCTTTTTGCCCGTGGGCTGTGCTGATAAAAGGGCTGTGCCTTGCGAAGTGAACAAGCTGCCCTGAGGCTGACAGATGCAGGGAATGAAGCAGCTCAGGGTCACACCCAGGGGGCTGCAGGACTTGGCACCCCAGTCAGGGAACAACCTAGGGTGACATCTGCCTCTGGCTAGAGCAGCGAGATTGTTTTTGCCACTGCTGGAAGGAAGACTGGTGTAGTCAGGAACAGAGCTGATCAGGGAAGAAAAAAGTAGTGGTGCGAAGAGAAAGCAGAATTCAGAGTTCTTCAGAAAGCTGAGGCACAAACTGGACATTGTCAGAAGAGGAAGTTAAGAAAATACTACCCTGTGATCCTCATGAGTTGAACATAGTGACTAAGGAAGGAGGGACACAGTTTAGGAAGAACAGGACAAATACCTTTCATTTGTCATTCTGATACTCCAGTTGTGGTCAGAGCCATTTGAGGTCTGGAAAGGATGCAGAAATGGAGACCACTTCCCATAACACAACCTGCAAGGTGTGAAATCAAGGCAGAAGCAGGATGGGCACAAGCAGAGGCATGGAATGACCAGATCAGATCAATTTGGGCTTAAAATGAATGGCACGTTAGAAAGTCAAAATGAAACGTGTTTGTTTATTGATAGATCTTTGAGACTGAGCTAAATTTAAATCAAGAACACTTGAAAATGAAACATTCTGCAGAGATGTGGTTATTTGTACAGCTTTGGTTAACACCCTTCCTGGCAGTGAAATGAGCTTTAATGTGGTAAAAGGCAGTGCAAGAACAATGTTGCTGCCTTCTTCTCACCCTGCCTTACACGTGTTCCTGCCTGCAGATCCTTGCCTCGTGCGTCTCTGTGCAGCCCCATCCCCAAAATCACAGACCCTAGAAGGTTCCCCACGTACCAGAAGGTCTAAATCATCAATAGCCAGCACTACATTACATCCCAAGCACCACCCAAAACAGGGCATCCAGAAGAGCCTGCAAAGCATGGAGACAATCTCAGAGCTCCCTCAGCGTCACCCAAACCCGAAGAAAAGGATTCCCATTTCAAATAAATCCCACGTCTGTCATTGCAGAGGGTCAAGCCAGAACCCTCCGAGAGTCAGAGGCTTCATGCTGTCACTCATATTAATGATGCAATGCTTTATTAATTGGAGTTTTCCTGAACAGCATGTGTAGTATCAGTGACACTCATAATTAAATAGGCAGGCAGCATTTTTTTTTTTTTTTCAAATGAGCTGAGAGTTAATTGAATTCTGGAGTCCCTGTGATCAGCTGTGAAATTTATACCTGCAATTTGTGCAGGCAGCAAGAACTAGAGCCTTTGGGGCCTTGTTATTCATCAAAAATAGGCTGATTTATTTGTGCCAAGTATCTCTGTAGGAGGCTCTTGGGCCCGATGTACAGTCACTTTCCTCCAATTAACCTCCCTGGCCTAGAGGGAAAAGAGAATTAGACATCTGTTAAAAGCACAAACCTAGTCTTGAGAAAGTAGGGCCATTTCAGTGGAAGCCAGCTCTCAGCTGAGTTAACCTCTGGCCACCACGAGTTGAGGAGTTCTCGGCGTGAAATATGTCCAAAACAGCCGACACAGACTCTGGAGTGAAGCAAGTCACAGATGATGGGAGGTGGAAGGGACCTGGCACGAGTCAGCTGGACCACAGTCTGCTTCACAGAGAGCAGGGAGTGCACAGAGGCTTCTCACGGGTCTGTGAACCATCTCTAATGCCTGTTTTAAGGCTCCTACTGATATTAATGCCTTAACAACTGCTCCCCCTCCAAACACCTGATTTTCCACTCTCTTGGCTGGCCCCACACAACCTCCACAGACATACAACTAGTCTGCAGAACTGGTTCACCTGTATCACTGGGTGCTGTGTAATTCCTTTTTGGAACCCCTCTTATGACCAATCATTGCCTAAGAGCACCCATGAAATGGTACAGCAGAGCCAAGAACCAATAATATCCTTGCTCAATGGATTTTCCAGTCCAAGGCTAACTCTGCCAACAATATGACAACATTGTTCTTCATCACTGGAGCACAGCACTGAAGCATTAGCTAATCCCCCTCAAGTGTGTGGGAAAGAGCTCGGAGTTCTGCAGTTGGCTTTTCTAAAACCTTCCATCAGAAATGGCTCCAAGGCATCGACAGCTCTGCCACGTGGACATTCTGGAGAGCCCAAAACATAACTAGTTCTGCATGGGAGAAACATAGGCCGGTGTTTGTTTAATAATGTTGGTTTTACAGAGAAAGTCTGAGAGCAAAATGGCACCTGCTAACCTCAAAAGTACACCACCAGCACAGCCAAGCTGTCCACCCTGCTCTTGTCCACAGCAGACTGTAGCATCAGGTTTTTATCTTCCCCATGCTCCTCATAGCTACGGGACTCGTGATTTTTGGTTGGGATTTTGTTTGTTTCTTTCTTTCCTTTAATGCTGGATTTCCTTTAGAAGGTTGGAGTTTAGTTTGCAATTTATTTTGATTGTCCTGGGTGTAAAATCTACTCTGTCCACCACCCAAGAAAGCTCCTATCCATGCCTGCTGGAAATCATGGGCTGCCAGGATGGACATCTGTCCTGAACAGTTCTTCTCCCCCATCCAGGATCACTGGTTGGTTTTGGACACAATCATCAGGGGCAAAACAAACAAAACCCAAACACGCAAATCACAACACATACACCATATTGACAGCCCAGATTAGCTGTTAGAAAGCCCATCCTTCCTTATGGCTAAATGCAGCCACTTAAAATGAGCAGTCAAGACTTGTTAGTGACTCTGGTAAAAAGATCTCCACTGATGCCCCATGACATCGACATCACAAGGATCTATGTAAAAACTGTTTACACAGAAACTGGTTTCACAGGCAAACTATTTTATAAACCGTAATTCCTTTTTGTGTTTCAATGGCTATTTGTTTATAAATTAGCTCGGAGTGCAATGCAACTCAACCACCAAGCAGTTTAGGTGGTTGTTTACAAAAAAAAAAAAAAAGGCAATAGCAAAAATGCTCCCAGAAGTCAGCCTGGGAACCTCTTAATAAGGACATTTAAGTTCCCCAAGACACTCCTCCCTCTGCAGAAGTGCAGTTGCCACACAGCAGTTGTAGCCTGCCAGCATTAGATAAGATCTTGGGTAGGTTAAGAACCGCTCCAGTGATTCTGGCCGTCTGCAGTTGCTCCCAGGGGCACTTTGCTGCTGAACCGTGCTTTAGGGGAGGCTGCTTTCAGCAGGGGCCTCAGCAGGTACCTTGGCTGATTACAGCAGACAACAACAGCCCAGGATTTCCTGCTGATCCAGGAAGGTTCCCGTTGGCCCACTGCCGAGCACACACCAATCCTCTGAAGCCCACAGCTTCACATCCAGCCTCTACCTGCAGTGCCTCAATTCAGCAAGCAGCTGAAATGCGCAGTGAATTACCAGGAACAGACAGGACGCGAGTGTGAGTGCAGAGAAACACGGGACAGAAGTCAAATGCTTACACACATGAGATACACAGGTCCACGGTTAGGTAAAATCCCATAGCAAGCAACCTGCTGCTGCCCACACAGGGCTGCTAACCAGGACGATGGAACCAGCACTTACCAAACAGCTCCGGGTATGCAAAGCTGTATCTTCGACTTGAGGCATTTGAGCGGTATTGGAATACCTTAAGCAAGCTCCATGAGTAAACACGAGCTCTTTGCACCAGAGAACTGGATACCAGACACCAGGTTCTGCCAGCCCAGGGAGAGGAACATGCCACCCCGTGAGTCACCTTCCCACACTGAGCCAGGGTGGGACAAAAACCAGACAAAACCCATCACTGCTGGCACTCAGAGCTCTCCTGGACCTCTGCAGACAACAAACAGGCTGGAATCAGCTCGAAGCTGCCTTCCAGAAAGTCTCAGACAGTTCACGGACAGCAGGTTAAACTCACAGCTTTGCTAGCAAGAGCCACTCAGAGAAATCAGGACGCAGATATAAAAAGGGAAAGGTTGTCAAGCCGTTTATGGCAGAGGATCACCAGACCGCCAGGGAGATTTTTGGGTTGGTTGTTTGAAGTATATACACACCTATCTGTAAACGCACAATGAAATCAGAACATTTACCTCCAAGTTATTTATGCAACCTCTATAGGTTTAGTCACAGACAAAAACATTGCATCCATCTGTCACGCTGGATCAGCTAACTGATCCCTCAAACCCAGTAACTACTTCTGGAAAGCAGGAGAAAAACACGATTGCTTAATTGTGCCTCCTAAAGACGCAGCCTTTCATCTCCCTGCAGGCACACGGGAACAACCAAGGTCCAAAAGGGCTGCAGGGCGTCAAAGGTTTGCTTCAGGTCTCTTTTAAAAAAACTCAATCATCAGGAAACATAGAAGGATAAAACTCCAAGAGGCTCTCCTGGCGAGCCACCCAAAAGCTAGCCACCAATTACCGACCCTAAAAAGAGAGGTCATCTCCGGTACAGCTCTTCATCCACCACGCCAGCCAACACCACCACACCGCAAAACCTCGGCCTCCACAGCCCGGGCGCCACATACCTCTTGGTGGGGCTCTGCAGGTTTCTTCATCCCAGTGGAACTCCCTCGCGACGGGTCCCCGCAGTCGTTCACCAGCAGGAATCTCCCTCACAGCTCGATGGACCCGCATCTCTGAGGAACTCCCTCACAGCTCGACGGACCCGCATCCCCGAGGAACTCTCTCACAGCTCGACGGACCCGCATCTCCAAGGCGCTGCGGAGGCTTCGTCACAGCACAGCTCCGTCGCCACGGGTTCCCACGCGATTCCATCACAATGTCCCTCTGGGGGAGTTCCACAACAACGCGACTCCATCGCGGCGGGCTCACCACGGGAGTTCAGCCCCGTAGAACTCCGCCTGGCAGGGCTCCAAACCCCTCCGTGCCAGCAGCACTCCCGACAAACACTCCCGACAGCGGCCGCGGGGATGGCCGTGCTTTGGGCCCCGCTGCCCTGCCCCAAATCAGCTCCTAACTGGGTACAGGTGTGCCTGCCCGGCACCTCAGCCCCTTGAGAGCTGCTGGGCCACAGGTGCCTGCCGTGTACTCCTCGCCCACGCTGCGGGTCGCACAGGTGGAGGTGCCGAGGGGTGATTGCGGGGGGTCGGAGCCCCCCACACAGGTGGTGCGGGGGCTGTGGGGCAGGGACGGAGCGGGGTCAGCATCGCAGCCCCGGCCCCGCCGGGCCCCGCACGGCCACCGGGCTCGCCGGCTGCCACCAGAGGGGGACAGAGCACCGCACTGGGCCGGGCCGCCATCGCCCCCCGCCCGCCCCGCCGGGGCAGCGCCGGGGATGCTCCCGCCTGTCTGGGCATCTCCCGGCTGTTTCCCAGCTGCGCTGTGCCCCGGGCCGAGAAAGGCTCACATCGAGAGGAGTGTCCCCTGCTCGCCGCTGTCCCCCCAGTGCGGGGGGTTTTGGTGCGGGGTCTCTGTCGGGGCAGGGAAAGCGCGGGGGGTCCCCCCACCCATACACACCCACGGCCGACCCGGCATCGCCGGCTGATGGAACACCGCAAATAACGCTGTTTATTTAAAAGATATCTGAGCGGCTTTTTACCATAAGTGACAAATCATTATTTAATTCCTTTGGTACTCGTGGAAATAACATCAATCAACGTGAATGCATCTGCTAGCTAAATATGAATGTAATCATCCATTAAAATGTTAACATTTGTGAAAACTGTTTATTAAAATAAAGTTATAAGAATCTCATTGTGATTTGATAATGAGCTAATGTCCCCTTAAGGCAGAATTTGAACACTTGATGTTTGGAACTAGATAACATTTTAAATGCCCCATCAGTTTATAACTCCAGTTATTCTGAAACATGATTAAGCCTTTGCATCACAGCCCTGAAAACACATGTCCTTTTTTCTGTCCTTGTGCCCATTGCAAAATGGGTCTCCCTCTCCAGCATAAAAACCCCAAATTCAGATAAAGAACCAAAGAGGTGAGCACATGGAGATAAATAAACTGATATCAGAACTGGATGGTTTACCGTCTTTGATCTATAGGGCTTGTGGGACAAGAAGAAGTGCTGAGCTAGGAGAGCATCTTTCCTTCCAGCACGGTGATACTGGGAGAGGTTGACGAAGGAACATCCTTGATGCACAATAGGATGTGCCCAGGGAGACACTGATGGGTCCAAGAAGCCGTCCATCCACCCCAATGTGCACACAGCTCTGACCCTACAGACCACACTCTGCTCTTGCCCTTCTGTACATCCCAGCTAGCACCTCCACTTGGATATTGGCATCCTCTACCTCCAACCCAACCCTTTTTCCAAGAAGGGAGATGTTATACATGTAATTAAGGAACATTTTGCTGTAAGACAGCTGATAGCCATAGGCAGGTTTCATTTTGATTCATGCTTTCTATTAAGCACATATCAGGTCTGCTTCCTTCTGCAGAAGCCTCAGCTCCCCAGGCAGCTCGCTGTGTGCCCAGCCTGGCGTGCAGGAACCACACGGTGCGTTCATGTGCACTGAGATTTTTGGCCTTCCCTGTTCTGGTAACTCTTCAGTTTGGATTCAAATACGACTGCAACATCTAGCATTTCAAGAGACAGCTCTGAGGGGAGCCTGGCTCCTAATTTTTACTGTGCTTTAATCCCCAGACTCAAGCTAGCTCTGGTGTATCTCCAGAGAAATCTCGTACATGCCATTGTCCTTTGACAGGTGCAGTTTTATCCTAAAGGACTATGTGCACCACAATCAGTAATGAATCATAACACATATACCTTGCAACAACTTTCTCAGGAGCTAAACTGTTTCAGACAGCCCCAAAATTGGTGTGATTAGTCATAAAGTCCCATGTTGAAATATCAAACCTCCAATGCTGTGTGGGAAAAAGAAAATTTTGTATCTTAATCTGGTCGTGTATGTACTCTTAAAAAATCTGGAGGATTTTTAACACATAAATAAGGACTTAACAAATTTCTATTTTCTTACAAATTTCAGTCGTTTCAATTGAATTTAGTAAACAGCATCTTCATAATTCCCAGTCAATTCAGCTTTAAACCCCCAATCACTGGCAGTTCATTACATATTAGGTGTAACAGGATAGATCCAAATTCCTTTGATAACCACGAGGAAACTGTCTTTGTCCTGGAGAATTTCCATTATCATTCAGCATTAGTCAAGCACTAATGGACATTAAAAAATAAAGAATTGCTGGAGACTGTAAAAAATACATCATTTCAACTTTCCCATGTGACTGATGCCTTGAGAAATTGACTGGCATAGCTATAACAAAATAATTATCCTGTTATAGCTGTGCCTGCATAACTTCTCCACATGGACACTCTATTCTAAAATTTAAGTGACTTTATTACAGAATAATTACTCAAGGACTTTAGCCCGGAATGAGGTTGTGCACAGGGGAGCTTTGCCGGTGTGGCTCTGGCGATTTAAATTCACCATACTAAGCAGGTGAATTTTGCTGTGTGGACTCTCAGGAGAGCCTGCCAGCAGCATTAGATAAGACATCCCAATTCTGTATTATCTGAAAACTGAACTTCTGCACTGCATAGGGCACAGCATCCTATTTTACCTGCACTCTCAAACACACAGGGCTTTTGCCTCCCAAGGGAACGTCTTGCAGCTCAGGGGGAAGGATGGACAGGCGTCATCATGAGGTTGTAGAAAAAGAAGTGGGATTGGGTAAACCTAGAGTTGCATTTTTCAAGTGCGCTATCAGTTCCACTTGCAAATGTGAACTCTGCATGTCCAGCCTTTCCCACCCACTTGGCTATATACTTTTGGCTAGAAAAATACCACCCTGAGGCCAAACCCCTCCTCTGTGCTGGCATTCTGCTAAGGGGCTTTCAGAACTGTGCAGGCCTCGCAGGGGTTACAGCTGGCCCTTGAAAAATGTCCCGCTCTCAGCACACGCTGCCTGTGCGTGCTGCCAGGCCCCTGCCTCCAGCGGGCTCCTCTGCCCAGCTGCTGGCTGCCAGCCTGCCCTGCCTGAGTCACCCTGGCCACAAATGAGTCATTAAAGCCACTGAGGATCATCACAAGCCACACTCTTGCAGCGAGGCTTCACACGCCTCTGTTAGTAAATGTCATGATTTGGGTCATGGAGGCACGGGGGAGAACCTCAAACCCGGAATGCACCAGGGACTCACAACCTCCTCCTCCTCCTCCTCACATCAGCTGGGTTCTGACAACACAGTGGGCGCTGGCTGTGCTGAACAAGGAGCTGTGTTTTGCCCTGATCTCGGCTGCAGGAACAGCTCTGGTCTCTGCACAGAGACCACCCGGGAACCTCGGGTGCTTCAGGCACAGAGTCATTTACCACGTGTTTGAAACTGAACTAGTGGAAAGATCTTGTTCAGTCCCAAAACACAGCTGAGCTAACACACAGGAATCAAAGGGAACAAGCAGCCCTATTAACAGCAGGATCAGTGAAGCCTGGTTTGCTGTGCATTTGTCTTTTAAAGTTGAGCTCCTCTGTGGATTCCCTCATGCCTAAAGACTGAGTTTGTGCCATTTCTTTGAGGGACAAGTGTATTGACAGTCAGTGCCAGCCAGCTCCAAGCCAGACCCACCATCAGCAATGGTTTTTGTGCCTCTGGGATAACAGATTTGAGAAGGTGTGGGGGGATGTGGAAATGCCTGTGCAACTGCAGCTGGAGAAAGGAGTGAGAACATGTGAGCAAAACAACCCTGCAGACACCAAGGTCAGTGAAAAAGGAGCAGGAGGAAGAAGTGCTCCAGGCACCAGAGCAGCCCGTGGAGAAGCCCATGGTGAGGCAGGCTGTTCACATGCAGCCCAAAAAGGTCCACGATGGAGCAGATACTCACCTGTGGCCTGTGGAAGACCCCCATGCCAGAGCAGGGGATGCCCAAAGGAGGCTGGGGCCTCGTGGGAAGCTCCTGGCAGGCTGGAGGAGGCTCCTGGCAGGTCCTTTGGCCCAGTGGAAAGAGGAGCAGGTTTGCTGGCAGGACTTGTGCTCTCCCTGGCATCCCTGAGAGGGACAGCTTTTCACTGAGTTCTGTGTCACTCCACAGGACAGCTGGGGAGAGGGTCGGGCTGGAGAGACAAGAGGAACTGTTTTTCTGGGAATCTCTCTTCTTAGTCCAAAATCAACGGGAGTAGCCATACATGTGGCGTCCCCTAAAGAGATTTCTTGAAATTAATCCCCCTTTTTCCCCAAGAAATTTTGACACTTCCCGTTCTGGACTCTATTCACCATAACAGGGTTTTATTATAACGGAAAAAGAGTTATGAAAGGCGTTAGAGAGCAAGGAAATACTGAATAGTTCATGCCTTGCAGCTAAGTGTGATCCAGGCTCCATTGCAGTCAGAGCCAGGAGTCCCATTGACGTCAGTGGGGCAGGGATTTCACTTCTGGAAGCCTGGTTTTTGTTTTGTGTTGGTGTTAAAGAGCCTGGGAACCCACGCTCGATAAGGTCAAGCAAGCCTAGCAGGGGCGACGCAATGCTCTTCTCCCCTCTCAGATCCCAGGCACAGCCCAGACCACTGTGTGTGTGTGTCTGCCTCTGAATTATTAAACTGTCCAGCTGGTTAAAAATAGCACAGCAGCAACTCCCTTTCCAGCCTTTGACTGTGAAATGGGCCGTCAGAGCCCAGCCAAGGCTGGGGTCGTGGCCTGGGCTGCACATGTGGCCAGGGCGAGCTGGGTGCCAGAGGGAGGGACGAGCGTGTCGCCACAGAGCCCAGCTCAGGCACGATGATATCAGCCTGTGAAAGAAAAGCAAGGCAAACTCAGAACACTATAAAGCTGCCAAAGAAAACACTGTCTCTTCACAATGAACAAAAGTCTGATTAATTATTAATTGCCTGCCAGCTAATTAGCATTCCCTTGGGCAGCTGTCTACAGAATGCCTTATATTTCCAGCACACCGTGGGCCAACATCAGCTATGCAAATGGCTCTGCATCCGAGTTAGCAACTGATTTGTTGCCTGAAACAAGTTGTTTCCCTCCCGTCTCCCCATCTCCTCCTGTCACCCCTCTTTTCTCCACCCGAGGACTTGAGCTCATTACAGTGTGAGTTAAGCAGAAAACATCCCTTGCTGATGACTCTCCTTCCTGCGCTGCTTTTCCGAGGAAGCTGCACACCTCCCACCAGCCAGCCCTGTGCACAGCCCTCAGCCTGAGTAACAGGGGGATGACTGCAGTGCTCCAGCCCTAGGAAAAGGCTTCTTTGGCTGCTGTGTGGCCAGAGGGGAGTGGAGAAGATCTGGATGGTGAGGCACTGATCAGCTGCGGAGGCAGCGACCCAGTCTTGGCTTTAGAACTCAAGGCATCATTTAGGGGATTTAGTGTCAGCTAATCATAGAATCATTTAGGTTAGAAAAGACCTTTAATCATCGGGTCTGACCCATTGCCAAGCCCATCACTAAGCCTTGTCCTCTAGCACCACATCTACACATCTTTTAAATCCCTCCAGGGATGGTGACTCCACCGTGTCCCTGGGCAGCCTGTTCCAAAGTTTGACAACCCTTTCAGTAAAGAAATTTCTCTTAATATTTTATCTAAACCTCCCTGCTTGGGTTCAGCTCCTATTAATGCTAATGGGACTTAGGCACATGCATCAAGGGCAAGCAGACCCTTTACGAGAGCAGAAACATAAATTGCAGTTATGTACAGGCAGAGCAAGCCTTCAGCTTGCTGTTTTGCCATGCCAAGAAAGATGCACTTTCCATTTTAAGAACTTAGCAGCTTTTATTTTTTTTTAATGGAACAAGCTAATGGAGTTGGTGAAACACTGCAACAAAACTCGAAGGTTTCTCAGTTTACCATCACACCACTTGGCAAAGGCTGTCCACAAACCTGTGCAGACTGGGATACTAGTTTAGGATTACTAGTATCTCCAAAATGCACCTTTCTGGGGCTTAAGTATGTATCATGGTGCCCCTTCAGCACAGAACAAATTGCAAAGAGTTCTCAGCATTTTCCCCAAGACCTTCACCCAGCCTCTGTTTTACACCTGACACCTGAGTGTGCCTGTCACTCAGTCATTAGATACAATGTGCCTGAGAGCTTAGGAGGAAAGCAGGCAAAGATTAAAAGGCAAGGCAGAGAAGGAAACAAGGATCACCTACAGAGGTGTCTCAGGTGTCAACTCTGACCCTCAGCAGCCAGGGATACCAGAGAAGGTGAGCTGACCTGGAATCCAGCAGTGGTAATGGATGTTGCTCCAACAACTTCACCAGAGCTCAGGCTGATGCTCCAGCTCCAGAGGTTTGAGGAATGACCCTTCCCTTGCAGACAAGGCCAGGTGATGAAAGCTGCCATGGTGATCAGAGGAGCCCTCATTAACAAGAGCACAAGATCATTGAGCCAGAGAGCAGTTTCCTGGTCTATTTACACATCTTTTTAGAGCAAGGAGTCCTCCATCTAAGACTACATGTCCTGGCTGTTACTGCAATATAAACATCATAAAATGACTGTTTTCCTACCCCAGAGCCAGAAGATAAGTGCTGATGCAGCAAGATGATTGAGATAAGAACGGTTGTTTTCAGAGTGAAGGGACGTAATCTGTGGGAAGTTCTTTGTTTCTAGGCAAGGAACTCGATCTACCAAGTGAAAAAAAAAAAAATCACCCCAATTACCACAGTCAAGTTTCAAGTTCTTATTCTCATTCTACAGGTCTATCCTGCCTGCTGCCTACCTCCAGCACTGCACTGTGCCAGTGAGGCAGCACATCAGTCAAGTATGAGAGCATTAAGTTACATCTCCACAGATATGGGATGTAACCCCTCGAAATATATGGGCACTGCAGAGGAGCTGAACGTGGGCCTGCAGTACCCCTGTTAACACTTGTGCACAGAACCTGCAGCCACGATGCACAGCCAGGTGTTTTATTAGACTGCTTTCTCCTCGTGTACATGAGTCATATAAAGTACATAAACTCATGAAGTCCCACTAAGACTGGCATAAATCAGGGATAACACCAGTGGAGCCAATGGAGTTGCTCTGGGGTGAAAGTGGCATAAATCAGAGGCTGATCAGGTACACATTTTCTTTAAGGTAGACAGACCATTAAGTGGCTTACACAGACTCCTTATCACATTACAGTTCTGTAAGGTAAATAACAGTCACCATGCACTGTATATAATGAATTGCAGCCTGCAACACACAGCAAATGGCCATTTTTCTCGAGGAATCTCTCAGCTCAGAGCTCTGAGACCAAAAATAATGGGCAATATTCCCCAGCATTCATGTGTGACATTCCCATTAGTATTAACAGGAGGTATGTGCCCAAAGCCAGGATGTATTCATCAGGAATCTGAATTGGATATTACTGAGGCTCCCGATGAATATTCCGGTCTCATCCCCAGCAATGACCCTCACAGGGAGCAGCCACAGCTCTTTACTCACCTTTGCACAGGGAAATATTTACTTGGTGGCAGGTAGAGCTGGGCTCAGAGGGAGCAGGGCAATCTAAGCATCAGCCTGCTCAGCCTGTCAGGAGCAGCCCAGCTCGGAGCTGAAGCCTGAAAATGATAAGAGAAGTGACCACAAAGTCACAGGACAGATCAGCAATAGAGCCAGTGATGCCAAGGCTCTGACTTTATAGTCAAATATTCTGTTACATGCTACCACCCTCCTGCATTGACCCCAAAAGGCTGCAGTCTCTCACTTGCCCATAAAGCTCAATCTACTGAGCTCAGACCAGCTCACACCAAGCTTATGTTGGAAAAGAAACCTGATCTCCAAAGTACAACAGCCATAATCAGCAAGAGAATATAATTTATTAAATTTACTGATGAATTTTACAGCATAAATGCCCAGCCTGCCTGTTTTTCTCCCAACAAAGCCTGCTTTCTGCCTGTGTACACACATATTGTATATTGGATTGACAGCAATGAGATCAGTGTGTTAGAACAAGGAACCAAAGTAATTTCTCTGGATCACAATGGAGAGATGCTTCCTCAAAGCTTAATATACACATATATTGCTTAATTTTGAATTACACTTCAAGGCAACTGGGATACAGAGCTAAAGCAAGTTCAACAAGGAACCAAAGGCTAACTAACACAGGCAGAGCATGCATGTGTACACAGCCCTGTTAACAGGAACAAATTGCTTCCTGCCCTAAATTGCACCTAAGAAGAGCCATCAGCTGGTTCAAAACTAAATATACACCATAGCATATGTACTTGCTAAGAAGGTCATTAGACTGTAGAGCTGGGGGAGAGTGCTGTGCCAGGAGAAAATAAGTATAAAAGTAAGATGTAGGGGAATCTGTGCAAGGAAAAAGAACTGAAAGACAGAATAGGCCAAGGAGCACAGCTGCTTGAAATAATTCTTTAGAAAAGAAATGCTACAGCTGCATGCCTTGTCCTAACCCCCTTCCTCTGAAGGTGTGAACCTGGGCAATGCTCTTCCTGCCCTGCCCAAGTACAAGAATCTGGCACTGTAGAGCACCTTATGGAGAGCCAAGGATGAGACTGACCATCCAGCCTAAAGAATTAGGGAGGTGTTGACTCACTCAGCAAAGACTTTCTTCGCTGCACTAATATAGACTTCTCAGCTGGAAACACAAGGGCTTAATCCCAGGGCTACCAACTCGTCAACAAAGCATCCAAGAATGCTGTCCCTACCTTGGACAAGCTGTAATTAGCACAACAGAGCAATGTAAACAGGACCTAAACATGACTGACAGTGACACAATAGAGGGGTCAGGGGGAAGCTAATCCAGAAATTCAGTGTGCACACACCCCCCCCCAAGCAAGGAATTTGAGTGCAACTAAAAATAGAAGGTGAGACTGTCTGACAGCTAAATTGCCAGTAGTAGCTTAGCATGGATTCGGTTACATTGCTCAGGCGACCCTCAGTGAATTAAATAGATTGAAATGCTAATGATAGAGTGAATTCCCAGTGCAGAGGTAGAATAAAGTAGTCAGATTAGGTTTCAGACAAGGTGAGTTCAATGGCAGCAAAGAGATCAGAGTTTGTTTAGATCAAGGGACAAAAGTAATTTGTCTAGATCAGGGTAGGGAGATGCTTCTTTAAAGCTTAGGGGCTCCCCCGTGTTAAGTAACATGTTGAAAGCAGCGTAGCCCTGACAATCTATTTCAGTGACTGTTATTTTATGTGATTTCTATCAACATCGGAACATTTTTCACCGGTCTCAATACACCCATAATGGCATCGTCATTTATCTCCTAATTAGTTAAATGCTGCTCTGATGACAGGTGTGCAATGGTTCACCTGGGCTGTCGCTCAGACTGTTCTTATTTCTCCTCACTGGGTATTCTAACCAGTGCAACCATAACCATGGCATTTGTTCCCCTTGGTGTTTACAGGTGTTCACTTACACTGTGGCACTGCAGCCTCAAAAGCACACAGAGGTTCGTGCACACTGCTCCTCCTAAAGCTCAGGAAGCAATATTGCCACAGAAAGGGGACACAGGGCCTGACCAGGTCTGACCTGCCATTGCACAGACCGAGCCCAGGCTTGTGGCGATGGAAAGTGACACTCACAAACCACACGCAAAAACTACCAACTGAACTCGAAACTCCATCCAGGGTTCCTCTGCTCAAAACAACACTGGAGGCTCTCCAGAGTGGGTATGTTACTACATAAATTCCAAGATCAATTTAGCCTTAAACAACTGATCCATCCCTGCTCACCCAAGGTCACAAGGCGAGTCAATGCCATTAGATTAAACCCCAAACTTGATATAAGATGTGCTGTCCTCGCAGTAAGGGCAATTAAAGATCTTACTTGACAAGACAGTGGGCTCACCATCACTCAGAGCTTTAAAAATGGGATTAGGCATCTTTCTAAAGGATGTGTTTTAATTCACTACCCTTGTAATTCAGGGTGGTTGTTCTCTCAAGAAAGTGACATTGCAGCTTGTCATTCAACTATCAATCAGCAGTGTCATAATACTTCAGTGTCAGCTGTCTGTTTCCATTACAATAAATAAATAAGAATTATGTATTCCAGTGAAGGAAAAGCCATGTAAGCCCGTGTAAGGTCAGGGGAGGTGTAACATGTCATGCCCATGGGAGCTGCTTTTGCTGTAGTGCTTTCCAAGAGCAGGAAATCCAAGCTCTCTGGCACCCCTGCTTTTAGTCTGAAGCACCAGACCTCACCATCTGGTCATTGGGTTAATTACTATATAGGAAAAAGAAAAAAAAAAAAAAAAAAAAAACAAGAAAAAAGGTTTTCCAGAGCAATAATTTGATTTAGGTTGCTCTGCTCGAGGTCTGATACAAACAGGACCGGTTTTGAGATGGCAGCTGACTTGGCAGGGATCAGTCCCTCAGCCAGACAGGCTGCATTCTGAGCAGTCAGCTTCTCAGACACCACATATGGGACGGGACTCATTTCTGCCTTCCTCTTCACTGAGGTTCTTGGTTTAGTCTCAGTATTGCTACAGGAAAAAGAGTACGTGGCCAGTATTTGGGAACTGCATGAGATAGCTTTGATGGCCCATGAGCCATCACCCTCAGCCCCAGAGTTAACCAGTGAAAATCTGAGTAATACAGCCCCCCCAAGCACAGAGAAGTTGACAGCAGAGTCTCACCCTGTGTGGTTCCAGGCCAAAACGAGATTCAGCAAGTGGAAATAATTCTTGAGAAGTAGAGCCCTGATGTGCTCTCTCCATTCATAGTAACAGTCCACTTTATGCCAAGTGACTCATTACCATGAGTGCAGGGAGCGTGATTCAACCAGAAAAGCACAAGTAATTTGCATAGATTACTTTCCCACTTGGTTTCCATGCTGTGAAGTAACAGGGACTGCCTTCAAGACAAAAAAAAAAAAATAATCCCATGAGTAATGTTTTGCTTAAGTATTGAGATATAACAGATTGAAGAGACATTTAGATATGGCAGTCCAGAAAAAAAACCCAACCCAACCAACCAATGTGAAGGAAGCCTTGTGTTCCAGTCATTTCTAGTGCTGTGAAAGTGAAGGGAAACTATTGTTCAGAGAATGCTTCAAAGTAAGAAATAAATGTTTCTGTGAGCCCGTGGAAGAAAGAAAGAAAGAGGGGGCAGCCTCAGCCACGAGCTGGCTGGATTTCAAGATTTGCTTTCCTTCCCTGGCTGTGGGTGCATCTTGTGTTTTTGTCAGTGCAGACACCACCCTCGTAAGCCTCTGGGGAAGGACACGGCACTGCAGAGCTTGCAGCTTGCTGTGGACACTGCAGCACTTCACGAGGTGAAACTCAGAGAGCTTTCAGCACTCAGCTATCCAACCCTGAACCTAAAATGCAGAGGTGATTTCGCTTACAACGCTGCAGTGGGTAGCTTAAAATTTCTTCCTGCTGAAGCCCTCGCTGGCAGAATCATGATAGGAATAAGGTAAAAGTCACGAGGGCAAACCCAAACTGCTTTGCTTTGTGCATAAATGGTTTAATGCGACAGGGCACGGGGGAAGCAGAAGATCTGTCAGAGAAAATAAACAGGGAAGAAAAATATTACTTCAGAATAACTCATCCCAAGTAAATTGAGCTTCCAGAAGAAGCAGCATGTAAACTATTGGGTTTCAAGAGTTTCATCCTGACTCCAGGCAAAGTATGATGCTTCACTTGACAAACAAACCAAGGTCAAGAAAAACAACTGTGCTGGATTATGACAGCAGGGAGGTATCTGGAAGAACTGAAGTGACACACAGCTCACCAGACAGAGGGCTCATTTTACTGTAAGGAGCAGTCACGCTTCAGATGAGCCACATAAGCGTCCAGACTCGAAACCCACAAACCCTTTCCCCACACTTGGAGCCAACTGCAAAGTCAATAAAGCTGCATTTTTAAGAACTGTGCAGAAGCAAAGCTGCAGCTCCTTCCAGCAGCCCAAAGCAGACATGCAAATCAGCATCTAGCTACAAACCTGGGGTGTTACTCAGCTTTCTGTCCGTGGGTTTGTATCTCATGAAGCTGCTCCCTTTGCCTGGCGTTTCTTATCCTTCTGACCCAGTAGCTTGGAGGTGGTTATGTAGATTCTGTGCTGAAAGAGTAGGTTCACCTCTGCTGTCCTAAAGGATGAGGTATGTCACTGCAGAGATGGGTGAACTCCCTTAACATTCCAGGTAATTTTTCTTGAACTGCATAACGGAACCGGCTGGAAAATAGAGAGGAGACAAGTAATAGAAGGGCACTGCAAAAATAAAAAGAACTCAGCAATAACAGAACAAAAATATTAATCTTTGTGAAGACTCAAAATCAGTGTCACATTTTAATCTGGTTCAAAGCAGGGATGTATTGTGGTCCCAGGAAAACTGGGACTCACGAGAGAACAGCAAATAGCAAAGTGTTCTCCCAGCACAGGAGCATTCCCAGTTCCTGCAGCTCAGGCAGCCCCAGAAATCCTGTTGTTATCTTTCCCATTCTTACCACATAGTTTGCACTCCTGTGGTGTCCCTCCAGCCCTTTGGCTGTGCTCCCAGCCACACTGGAGGCACGTGCTTGTAGACACAGTCCTGCGAGCCCACGCTTAGCAAGAAACATCACCCAGGACCTGAGCACAAAACTAGAACAGGGGAAGAGCCCCAACTGCTTGAGGACTTCCTTTTAAATGGAAAAGTGATGCCTGTTCTGGGACACCTTGCAGCAGGAGAGACCACCCAGGTGACAAGAGCATTGCTTGCAGCTGACAGGCAGAGGGTGTGGGCTCTCCTGAGGAGCTGGCAGAGGTTCAGCAGCTGTTTGGGATCTGCTTCGTTCTTGCTGCTGGCAAATTTCACCAGACTCCCTTCCAGAAGGTGTTTAATAGCACGAACTAAATCATCAAATGATCCACATCAGGCAAAACAAACTGATGGACTTGGGTTATTTTAATGGGAATTCAAGTAGTGTGCAGTTAATTCCTGGTACAGGTGATCTCTGCCACAAACTCCTCTCTGGGATTTTGGGGCCAGCAGATCCATCCCTGGCAATCTCCCGTGGCTTGACTTCTTTCAGTTTGCTCCATTTCCCACCCCGGGGAGATGGTCAAAGCTCAGTGTCCCCATTCTTGCCCTGGGAATCCTGTTGTGGGAGGGGGATGAATGAGCTCTGTCCCACCTCTGTGGCACAACTGCCCTGCAAGGCACTTCCAAACAGGCACACGGCGTTTCTCACGCTACCAGCTCCTTGGCTTTCCCTCAGGGGAAGCTTTCCTAGATAATTTTCTTTTTTTGTCCTTTTCAGAAGAGGGGAGGGAGGAGGTGAAACCAGCAACAAGCCTTGTAAGCACTGATACAGCCCTGAGGGCTCCTCCACGCTGAAGCTGATACAGCAGTGAAACTCCTACAGGCTGCTGCTGTGGTTTGTGTTTGCACTCTGCACTCCTTAATTACAACTGTTCACAAGACCACTTGCAGCTCTGTCTTGGAACTCACTTCAGATGTCAACAGTTACACCGTGAACAGGCAGAGAAGACATCAGGGGACACCAACCTCTGGTCACCCAAGGGGTGCAGGCACACTGGGTAGATACACACTGATGTGTCTGCACCCAGTGGGTCAGTAGCTTTGTTTTCTTCTGCAATGATGATGTGAACACACAACATGAACAATAGTCTGTTGAATATATGAGATTAAACCCTCCAAAACATCAAAACTTTGGCTTCTCAGCACTTCCCAGGGTCCTTGGCAGGTGGGCCATGTTTGCCCGTGGCAGCAGCTGGAAAGCTCATCTCCAGCTGAGACCTCCTTGGGTAGAGCTCCGTGAGGAAACCGTGGTCAGAATGTACCAGGTGAGAGTCTACAAATGGGGAACCGAGGCACAGGAAGGTTAATAATAACGATACTTTGCATTTCTTTATTACTTTAAATGGTCCACACCCTTTACAGACGTTGACCCTCCCCAGTACCCTGGGGAGAGGTGACTGGCTATTATTACCCTGTTTTTTCACAGGTGGGTACAAAGAGGGTGAAATGTGCCACTCCTCAGGCCAAATAGTTGACAACTGCTGAACATATTTCTGTGTTTCAAGTTCAGCTCAAGTGCTGGGCCCTCATGAAATATCTTAGTAATTCTCCTCCTGACCAACCTTGTCTTATTGCTCCTCCCTCATAACTGCAGACACGTGGAGCATCCTTAGCTCCTTTGCAGAAGCAGTTGGTTGGAGACCAAGCATAAGGAGGCCTCACTCAGTGAGGACAGACAACTCCTTTCCCTCAGACAACCCTCTCCCCTAGCCCTGCTTGCCACCTGCATCCCAAGTATGTGTCCTTGCTGGGCTCACTCCCCCTAAACATCTTCCACGCTGATTTTATTGCTCCAGTGTTTCCCATAACAACCTCCTCCCCTTCCTCCTGCTTTTCCAGCTGAAGGAAGACCACACAGGGGTGGGAATGGGGCTGAGCAATGATTTCTAGGAGGATAAATAGAAAGAAGGGAAATAGCTACCAGGCAATGTTGACATAAGTCTGAGTGGAAATTAAACAGTTTCTCACCAGCAGAGTGAGCTTCTGGAGCAGGCCTGGGAGAGCAGTAGTGGGGGGTTAAAAATCAAGGACAAAAAAACCCTCAGCCAACATATGCAGGTTGAAGATGGAGCTTGATCAATCTGTAGGGGTGGCTGCCTGGACCACAGGGGATCAGACCTGCTGATGGAGGCAGTCTCTGCAGCCTGGTGCTCTGTCTGACTTCCTTGAAAGCTGCACAGCTCACAGCTGCCAAGCTTCATCTCTTCAAAGCCTCGGCTGCCAAGCGAACAAAAGCCGGGACACCGAAGTGGTAATCAAGAAAATTGCACTGCAGCACTCGGCTCCAGCCCTGCTCCTGGCACTTTGGGAACGTGTCCTGAAGGAGCGCTCCTGTCCTCCCTGTGCCAGGGGCTGCACTAGACCCACCTAAGAGAGGCCCTGGGATGCTTTGCCACAGGGCTGGTAGTGGCACTCAGTCTGCCTCCCTCTGTCACACACAACTGCTCCGATTCATCTGGCCCTGCTCCCAAAATCAATCAGTAGCCAGGGTTTCCTGTGGACACGGATCACGGGCCCCTTTTGTCGGGCATGTGGAGGAGGCTGGGACAGTGCCAAGGGGAGGGTTGGTGCAGATGAGGAAACTCACGTTCCAAGAAGGCAACCCCTCCCCTCCTGTCCCCTCCTGGCTTTCCCCGGGCACGCATTGCCCTCGTGCCCCCCAAAATCAGCGATGCAGCGGGCACGCTTCCAGCCAGAGGGGATGAAAGGGACGGGTCAGAGGCCGAGTCCTCCCGCCTGACCCGCGGGGTGTCAGAGGCAGCGAAAACCCATCCATCAAGTGTAAGTGCTCGGTTATCGCATGGGGAGCGCTCGGGGCTTCATCTTCATGGGAAGATTGTGCTGGTATCGTTCAGGGTATGAGCACAAATCGCTGCGATCCCTCGGGGCCCTTCTTCGCTAGGAAAAAATGCGAGTCCTTAACGCTCATTAATTAACTCCAAGCAGGCTTTGCGGGAAATGTGTAGTTTTCACATGAATCAGTACGTTACATTAAAGACCAGCTCTGCATATTTTCTTTGCTGTATGATTCAGCAAAACTCCGGCATGCACTTAAGTTTAAACATCTGCTTAGAGCTCAGTGAAGTCGGTGGAAGGCTGCTAAAGCACTTCAGTGAATTGGAGCTAATTTAGACTGGGTGTGATTTAGGGCTGTAGGCAGTCAGAAATCAAAAATTTCCAATCCTTTCCCTCGTACTGTAGTACCTGAACATGTCTTCCTCTTGTTTTGGCTGGAAAACTACTATCACTGTGCAAATAGATAAGTAAGACTCAAGACTCCAGAAGATTCAAGTGTGGCTCTGCAGTCACGGTGCAGAGATGTGCGTTTCTCTCTGCAGGACTAAGTCATCCCCTGTGCAGTAAGGACCAAAACCCTGATTTTCTGCTTTCCTGAAAGCTGTTGCACGAGAGAATGAACTGCTTTGTGCCGAGAGGCACTGCCCAGGTGTGCTGAAGAGCTTGTAAAAGCGCTGTGTGCCTTTGGAAAGCCTTGGAATGACGAGTGTTAGTGCTATAAAGCTGAGAAGAGCATCCCCTGATCAGCTGTGCTGTTCTGCCAGGATAGCAGCAGGCACAAAGCACGTGCCACAGGAAGGCACTTCCAAAGCTCTCTTCTCCTGCCATGAGACGACGCTACAAGAGGAAAAACTGTCCTCCAAGCTGGGGCCACCTTGCAGCTGGGGCAGCAGATGCAAGGCTCGGGGTGTGCTCCTGCTTCTCTCCTGCCCCACTTAGCCTTTGGCAGGGCTCCCTTCCTCCATCTCTGCAGTGTCAGCCACCAAAGCCTAAGGATTGCTCTTTAACCCTAAAATATGACAGCGCTGTGCTGCCCTGCCGTGCTCCTGCCGTCCTGTCTTCCTGCAGACGCCCTTCTCGTGCAGCTTAAATATTTTACAAACACATGTCTAAGTACAAATCTACCTCATTAGCTCTTGTACAGAGGGTAACTCATTTTCAGCTCTGTGCCTGGGATCCCTGTAAGTGTGATTTCCCATGCAGCATGGCAGAGCTGGGCTGAGAGGCACAGCTTTCGCTGGCTAAAGTGCAATAAAATATGCGACGCCGTGTTTCGCAGATGAATCACTTCTAAACCACGCCGTTAAGTATTGTCTGTCACTGCAGTTCCTTATTGTAATACTTTGGGGGAGCCAAGAAAAAGAGAGAGAGAAATTGCCCTTTAAATCTCCACAAAGCCTATCATCCAGGAGAAATTAGGGACATTTGTTCTTGGAGTCAGGTGGGTTATGTAAGAGGAAGCTGAACACAACAGGTTTTATGTGAGCAGAGGTGAGGGGAATGTGCACTTACTTGTGTTATATTATGTTTTCTTCTAAGAACATAGGAGGACCAGCTGACACACAAAACAACACCCAAGCTCTGTAGTCCAAAGGGTGTGTAGAGACCACAACAGAACAGAATTTCCTGATACCCGCTTTGAATTAGCTCCCAAGAGGAGAATCAACAGCATGTGGACAAAGCAGAGGAGTGGGTTAGGCAAACCATCAGCAGACAGTAAGATGCTCCCCTATGCAGTAGGTGCTGAATGCTCTGTGCACTCCTTGCTTCAGAGGACAGTACTGCCAAGAAATACCCTGAGCACAAGCCCCCAGCAATCACAAACAGCCTGAGGAGCAGACACTTATTTAGGAAATGGCCATACCAGATCCATGCCAAAGACCTCAGAACGCTGCCCAGTACCTAAAATCAAACTGAAGTCTGAAAGACCCAAAGTTACAGAAGGAGAGCAGTAATGATCTCCAGTGGGATGTCTAGAGTCTGGCCAAAGGCTTTCTATAATTTATGGGATTGGAAGGCCCACGCTTCGTTCCTGCTACTAAATGCATCTCCTCTCACCAGATCCCCACATCTTCTCACATTCCCTGGCTCGCCTGTGAGGGCCCTGGAGCCAAGCACCAGGTTATCCCCTGGGCTGCTGTTGTTCTTCACAGACTCCAAAGATTTTCTGTAGATTGCAGCAGAGTGTTTCCAAGCCAGAATCCCCTGGGTTCTCCTCTCTCTTCTTTAAAGCTACCTCTGAAATAATGTAGTAAAGACAGAGCTGGAATAACAGGGCTGTCACAGCTGGTGTCCACAGCTGCAAGTTTGGGCCAGAACTCATTGTTCTGCCTTCTGCAGATGCTTTCTGTTAATAAGACACTTACTACAGAAATATTTTTTTCTTTGGGGATCTACAGCACAAACCAAAAGCAAGGTCAAAGAGAAAGTCCATTTTTTCATTTACAGTTTTGGCAGGATAAACAAGAAACTCTTCAATCCCATCTGACATGAATTAATAATGCCCCTGTTATTCACTGCCTGTCAAAAGTTTCATCAAGACACAAGCTCAGGTTTAGAAAGATATCCAAAGGCCATCAAAATGCTGCATGATAGAAGAATACTTGACCTTGAGGGCAGAGCAGTGCAGGATCTGTGCACACAGACAGCCTGGTCCCTGCAGGGACTGTCATTGGAGCTGCCAGCACGGGTGGCACGTTAGAGCTGCCAGTCCCCTGCACACTGAGGGTACAAACCAGCACGAGTGGACCTCCAGGTTTCTACCCCTGCAATTTACTGCAGAGAAGCCTCTTCCCCTGGGTGCCTGAAAGCAAGCACTGCAACCATTTCATCCTGAAGCACAGCACTCAGCTGAGGTGAAGACCCTCTGGATCGTGTCCCACTGCCTTTCGGTCTCATGTATCTGAAAATAACGTAATCAGAGGAAAAAAACCACTGAGTATCAGCTCAATGCCAGTTCTGTCTGAGCATCACCAAGTACCACCTCCCAGCATGCCCCGAGGTCCCTGCAGTCACCCCCTCTCCTGGCACAGGGTGCTCAGCCAGTGTAGGACGGAGCTGCCAGACTTGCCTGCCCCTCTCTGCTTCCATCCCAGACGTGCCAGGAAGGCTGTGTGAACTTGAAGGCATGCAAATCTCCACCTATAAACCTGGCTCTGCTCAGCTGCTCTTTCAGCCCCAGAGATTTATGCATCCCCCCCCTCCTTTTAAGTAAACTCTTTTCCAAGAGCGTGACTGTCAAGGAGAGTTCAGGCAGGAACCTGTGTAAATTGTACGGTTTGAGTTCCCGCGGGGAATTAGCGCGGTTTCTGCAGCCTCTGCGCCGTTCAAGCTCCCCCATATGCTCCATAATCATTTCCAGCTCCCTTCATGCTCCCTGGCTCGGGGCTGTAAGTCAGGCTGTCACCCACTGTGCTCCAGAGGCCCCGCTGGCAGCTCTGCCTGGCCAGGCATCAGGCGAGGAGGTGCCGGTGCCACGCGGGTGGCTTGGGGCAGCCGTGCCCTCCAAGCTGCAGGACAAGAGCTCTGCACAAAAGAACCCTGAGACCAGAAACCCCCTGGAGACAGAAGTCGTCCTGCTGACCCCCAGCACCGCCCCAGGAGCCCCTCACCTACAGGGCTGGTCACTGGAATGGTGCAGGACCCTGCAGGACACCTCCCTGGCACTGACAGCCCAGAGAACAAAAAAAACATGTCCTGGGATTTTATGTCCCTCAGACTGGAAAATACGTGCTGGTTCATCTGTGGACAATGAGCTGTTTTTAAAGACCATCTATTTCACATCTACGTTGTCAAACCGAGCAAAACTTGCCCTTGCAGCAAATGGGTTCTGTGAAGATCAGAAATGGATGTTGCCTATTACCTATCGATTTCCTGAGTGAAGGATATGCCCATGGCACGAGAACTGAGCGTTGGCACTACAATCACTTGTGTAGTCGTGGCAGAAGTGCACGTTAATGAGGGACTGACTGTATTTTCCCTAAGTGCAAAGTGTGTTTTAAAGGAGGAGGCTCCTAGAGCTTTTGAAGTCAGAAGCTGTTAAACAGTCAGCAGCTGGAAATTTAAAATTCCTTCACATCGAGGCTCTGTGATCAATGGGGATTAAGCCAGACAGGACCTTTCAAAGCGTCTAGCCTTAGTAACAGATAGGAATGGGAAACACAGAGGCACTGCTGGAGGCACCTGTGAGACCTGGGTGTCAGGAGAGAGGCAAGAGCAGAGAGCTTTGTCTCTCCAGCACTGAGGCAGAGGCACGAGCACCACACCAGGCTGACTCACCTCCAGCCACAGAAATCAAGACTGGACGTTCATTTCCCTTCTTCTGGTGCTTGCCTGGCCATATCCTGATTGCATGCCAGTCCTGGAAGGAGTTCTGTGGGATACCAGAGCACCCAGAGGCTGCCAAGAACAGGCAGCTGGCCCATACCTAGCACCTGGTGCAGCTCAGATGGTCGCTGAGTTAAAGTTCTGGAAGCAAAGACCCACCTGTGGGCAGGGAAGGCAGAAGCAGCTGCTTTCTATTGGCTCAGTTTGCAAAGTTTAACACTCCTGGTTTTGTTCTAATGAAACCTGGTCCAGTTATTTGTTTGGGTTTTTTTTTTTCTCTAAGCTTAAAGCTCCTCAGTCGTCACTGGGGACCTCAGCTGAAGATGGAACAGGTTGTCTTCAAAGCCTCTGTCTGAGTCAGGGTGCCATCACAGGGGATTCAGCAGGTGCCTCCAGAGCCTTTTATAGAACTTGTTTCTGCTGCTCCTTAAAGCCCCGAGGCCTTTGAGTTATAGATGAAGCAGGATTCCCTCTGCTACACGTGCACATCACAAAGCAAGTGGACTGATCTGTAAGAAGAGCTCTCTGTGCTGCATGAAGGTCAGCTGCTCAGATCTCTGCACATCTGGACCCACCTGAGTCCTCTCTGAGGACTGCTGTTATGAAATGCCTGGTTAAGGGGTTACAAGACAGTCTTCACTTGCTTCTGTCACCTGAGGAGCACAAAAAATAAAGGAAAACAATTGAACTGGATATCTCTTTTTCTATTTTCTTTTCTTTTTTTTTTTTTTAATCAAGGGAAGAGAAAAGAAGTTATGATTCTTCCCCTTTCCTGACAGTTTTCCATTCAGTATGGACTGAAAAAAGCATTAGGTCTTGGGCCTATAGAGGAGGTGTCCAGGCAGCAATTCTATAGAAGAGGAGCAAAGATTAAGAGCTTTGCTCTGACCAGATCCAGAAATCAATTCCTTCTCCTTGTAGGATTCTTTTTATTTACCAATTTTGCAGTTTTACTGGAGTTATAAATATGCTGGCTTTCGAGGGAAATAGATTCCCACAAAATTAAGAAATCCAGTCCCTTTCTTTTTTTTTTTTTTTTCATAATTAGCAGGTGCAAGCTCCCAGAAGAGATTTCCTTCTCAGCAGACACTGTATCCGAACGCTGTGGTTTCCTTCACAATATTTCCCGTGCGAATGAGCTTAGCCCCGCTTTTGCCACATCTCTGGATTTACGGCGTGGTCGACGGTTTGTTATTTTCTTCCCCCACCTTCCAATTGCCTTTGTCTCGCTCGGGTGACGAGGGAGGCCGAGGTGAGTCATCTGGCCACTGGAGATTGCTGTGCATCTTCACCAAGTGGCAGGCTGAAGCCTCAGCCAGGGACGCATTTTAACGACAAATCTCGGAGATGAGCTCAGCTCGGAGCCCGAGCCCGCCGTCCCCGGCGCAACAGCATCGCGTTGACTGGCGGAGCAAAGTGTTTTATGCCGCTGCGAAAGGAACCGACACGGCTGGAGATTGAATCATTTCGGATTCATCCTGGCACGACGCCACCGGCGCGTGTAAATGGAGCGTTTAATGCTCGACGCGCTGCTCTGACTGAGCTCTGACCTCCTCACACCGCGGCGTGCCGGGGGTTCCCGATGCCGTGTCGTTGCACTTACGCTCTTTGGAGTAGGTGGAAACCACTCAGCCCGGCCTGCCCTGCGAGGGCTTGGCATCCAGCAAGGGCCTGGGGCCAGCCTGGCACCGGCGGGCTGCTCGGGGTGCTCCGCTGGCGGCTGCTCGGCTGAGCAGCGCGTGGGTGATGCTCCAAGATGTGGCTTCACTGGCCACGTTGGTCTGTGCCTACTAAAAACATCACCAGTCCAGAAAGGACTTCCCTCTGGTAGCGTGGCACGAGGTCTGGGGAAATGCAACCACCTGGAAAATAAGGTAACACCAACTGCAGGAGCCTCTTCCTCCCCCACTTCACTCCAGGTCAGCTTTCCACAGCTGGAGACCACAGTGAGAGGGGACTGGAAGTCCTGAATCCGTGTGAAAGCAACAGGAGACCTGGATGAGGAGGCCTAAATCTCTTCCTCACATTGTGCAAAAGTAAAATAAGTACTAAAATATTATGGAAGTTGAATCAAAAGGGGAAATGCTTATTTTGTGCATGTATTTTTCTCCCATTTCTCTCCGCAGCCCAGCAGAGTGACAGACTCCTACGGCATGCAAGCTTCCTGAGGATGCCTTTATCAGCCAAAACAGGGATTGTTTGTAACATTCCTCCCTTTCCCTCTGCCACATCACTTTTATTGGCTGGCTGGGTTTCCGCTGCATGTGCTCCTCACTTCTCCAGCAGAGGAAATGAGCAGCACACAGGCTAGGCATGAGAACAGCATTAAAGAAAGAATTGGGAACCACTTCATGCAAATTACCCTGGGATTGCATTGAGCCTAACCACTGCTCCCCATCTAATATTGTTTTTGTTTTTAAGAAGCATCTAAATGCTGGGAGCCAATTTTAGTTGTTGTTTATGCTTGGCCTCAGTGCGGGCCTGACAGAACACAAAGGAAACTCCCACATGCTCTACCCCGAGGAGACTGTACTCTGATTTCCTCCTGCCCTGAGAAGTAAGTATCATTTGTTGCTCAAGCATTTCAAATGCCACATGTGGCAGGATTTGTTCTAATAAACTCAGCAGTACTGCAGAGAAATCAACTCCAAATCTCAGATATGTTGTTTCCTTTGAACATTTCCTCTCTGTTGCTAAACCTCACAACCGGTTTCAGTATCCAACAAGTTTCTTGGTTGGGTTTCCCGGGACTGGACCTCAGAAAAGCACACAGTTCATCTCCTTTCTCAGGGAAACACTGGGTAACAAAGTCATTCCTGGCAAATGTTCACTTTTTTAAAAAACCTTCCCAAGATGGAGGTCTTTTAGCCTCCTCAGGTGAGCCATTTGAGTGCTTCATAATTGCAGAAAACACATGACACCTTGGGAGAATCTCCATAATATTACTTCAATCCCGTTCTGCCATCTGCTTCGGTTTTAGTAATGACATCTCTTAGCATCAGTGAAAACTTCTAACTCAGTGTTTTCAGAACAATAGCACACACAGGTATCATTGCCAGGAGAAAGCTTCCAGGAACAAATGGATTTCAAGGGATTTGCTGAGCTTTAGTTGTGAGGTTAACTCTGGATATAGGAAGGAAACACAGAGGGACTCTAAGGTATCAGAAGAGCTGGGTTAGACAAAGAGGTGTGGAACGGTGTAAGATCCGTCCTGGCGAGCATCATTATCCAGCAGGAGGTATGACCTTGTGCTGGGCAGCTACTGCAGTCAAACATCAAACTTCCTGGCCAGACTGTCAGGACAGGTCTCTCTACACAGTAGGTGTCAGCCTACTGGTAACTCATCAGAGCACTGAACACCGTGAGATGAACGCTGAGGACATTCGCTCATTACTAACACAGTCTGATCTCAAACCTCTGTGGGGGCAGGGAAAACACCTCTGAGTCATCCCAGCTCTGTTTACTGTTAGCAGTGAGCACTGAGAAGGGAGCAGCCTCTTGGAGTGCCTCCTGCCACGATGGGCGATGGGCACGTTGGAATGGCCGATGCTTTGCAGGGCAAACGGGCGGGCTGGCGGCTGCTGGGGCGAGGAACGTCCTGGTGGGAAACGTTTCAGAGCAGAGCGAGGCTCTCCGTGGTTTCAGGCGGCGTGTTCCATCAGCTTTCATCTCCAGCAAGCGCTCCTGCTTCTCAGGAATGTATGTACCATGATACATAACTCAGCTTCCCTGGCAGGCGGGCCTGCTGGGTTCCCTTCTCCAGCGCTCGGCTGAGCTGCTCAGAAAGGCTGCACCTCACCCAGCAGCTCCCATCCCAGCTGCTCCGAAGGGCTGCACCTCACCCAGCAGCTCCCATCCCAGCTGCTCAGAAGGGCTGCACCTCACCCAGCAGCTCCCATCCCAGCTGCTTCCCTTGCTGAGGGCAGTGGTTGCTGCCTCACAACCTTCCTCATTGCCCAGGTCCCCAGGGGAGGAGGCAGTCTCATCTCCTCAGCAGCCATTCACATGGTCCCTGATCCGGTCCCACGTCCCTCAGGCCCCGGCTCTGGGTGCAACCCCAGGTCAGAGCCCCACATCTGGACCCAGGGTTTGATCTCACAAACTAGAAAGGAAAGTGAATATTCTCACCAACACTGAGGCAGGAGACAGCAGGCACAGCGTGTCCTACTCTCACTCACACAAATGTGCAGCTTGCCAGTATTTTTAAGTATTCCCATGTCCTAATATATTCTTTAAAATACGTTTTTTTTAAAAAAAGTCCTCTGACACAGAGAGGATTTTTTTAATAAAATAGTATTTGAGGAAAGAATAAAGTAGGGATTTTGTTGAGGCCAGAGGGCCTAGATAACACTACTGAGTAATGAAACAGCGCTCAGCTAACCTGACTAATGGGCTTATCTGGATGGTCTGTGGGTTTCCCTTTGTCTCCAAGCCAAAATTTGAGAAAACACCTGCAGCAAAAATCTTATCTGCACTCTTCAGTTTTCTTCCCTCCCTCATCTCCTGCACTGTGTTATGAATAGTTTCTTTCCCTCCTCCCACTATCCCATTTATCAGCACAGCACTGGTTTTGTTAAAATAATGCTACATCTAGAACCAGGCTCCAAGCCTATTTGGAAGGATTTGGAAGCATTACACGTTTCTTTTGTTCAGCAAACTGAAATAAAATGGGAGCAAATCTGTGAAGGAGCTTCAGGCTGATCCCCCTGGCCCTGAGCTGAGATCACGCACTGGCACCATGGGTGAGGGCAGTTCCTCAGAGCAGGGGTGGCACTGAGCTGCTCTGAGTCCCTCTCAGTCAGGTGCCACTGCCCACCCTCAGCAGGTATAACAGAGATGGAAAAAGGCAATACCCAAAGCCCAGGAGGGGACTATGGCTGCTCCCCAGGAGCTTAAGGAAATGTTGAGTAACTGAAAGCAGGTTGTGTTGATGGGAAGAGCAAGAAGAAGCAGAGAGAGGATGTCAGGAAGATGTGCAAACAGAAGAGCAGCTGCCTGTGCACACCCAGAAACAAGTCTGAGATGGGATGCATCTCGCTGTACTTTAGAGGCTTCTCTCTGTTCCCCCTGCGTGGTGACTCTGGGCTCCCTTTATAGTCACAGCAGAGAGAAAGGCCCACTTACAGAATGATTCATCTGACCCATTTTAGACATTTACTCTAGCATACAATGACTCATGTCCTTGGGGTGCCCATTTCTTTCCTATAAACAAGAGTCTAGACAAGTAACTCAGATGTAGACATTCACAATTAGATGTCTACGTTTGGACAGATGAATTCTGCCTCTAATGCTCAACCAGAAATCAACCTACAAGCTCTGCCAAAGACAGCTCTGGTTGATAGCCACGATAGGGAAGAGAAACAGGGTCATTCATTCTCTTTGATGGTGCGTAGCTCCCTGCACAAAACGCTTAAAGCACTTGCTAAAAGATTAACCATCCTGTGAATGGCTGTGAAAGCACTACTGGAGCAGCAGCAGGGACCAGTAAAAGGAGATTCATTATTGCAACTATTTTTCTAACCTGCACCTACGTCTAATTAACTGGTGTCAGCTCCCTTTTCAATCAAAGTCATTTGGAGAAAGGAAACACAAACGAAATGAGTCTGGCATGAGATCTCCTCGTGGGGTGGGTTGGTAGTGGTACAGATGTGCGTCTGGCTGTGTGCTCCCAATCTCCCAGACTTGAGAGGCCTCAGGGAAAGCTGGTGGCAAATCCCTTGCTAATCCCAAGGGTCTTTTCTCCTGTCAGCAGAGCTGATGCTGTGCTCTCCAACGCGGGGCTCTCAGAAGCCCCTTGGGGCTGGGGGATAGCTGACAGGATCTTGTGAGGCTTTAGGAACGAATAATCTGGACAAAAAGTCGGGTCAGACCACTGGGAAGACTTTGTTTTGACAGTTTTAAAGTGTTTCTCATTTCAGCCTGTCAGTCTGATTTCCTATGGCTCATACATTCACACTGGCTGTGTCTCCCTCAACAACTTTGAACTCATTGAGCAATTTCAGCCCAATTTGACAGAGAGATAACAGCCTCAGAGACGATTCAGTTCCTCAAAGGTTCACAAAAATAAATGTCCACGTAAAGGAGAGAGATGTTATGAGTAACCTCAACTGAACAAAAGACTGCAACGTGCACTACTCAGCCTTGAGAATCGGCACTAGGGAGTCCACAAGGAGAAGAACCACTGTAGATCCCTTAGACTCCAACCCTGGGGAAGGCTTTCCTGACCTCCTCAGCAACCCAGACACAAAGCAGGCTTAGTTTAACCCAGCCCACACCCATGGGCTCAGACAGGGGCCGGGGAGTCATGGAGAGAGGAGAAGCTGGGAGAGGGATGCAGCTCTCAGGTTGGCACCACGGGACTCAGGCTAATTGGGCTCGTAGGGTTGCTATGGCTGTGGATGAAAAGGGAAAGCTCCCTGTCAGCAGGAACTTTGCACACTCTGGGCCAGGTTCTCCGTGGCTCCCTTCCCAACCAGAGCCCTGTGCCTGGCTGTAAGTGCTCCCAGGGCCCAGGGATGGAGGGAATCAACACTGAGTTACAGCTGGGTACTCCTCAGGCATGGCTGGGTGCCATTCCCTCTGCATGCCAAAGGGACTTGCCTGCAGGAAAAGGGCAGCTGAAGAGGGAGTTAAAAAAAAAATGAATCTCTTCCACAGCACCAAACAGAGCCATGGGCACTTCCAAGCCAAGGCTGGGAGACAGAAGAAAACAACAGCTCTGCAGCTTCCCCTCCTGGCCCGAGTGGTGGGAGTGGCACCACATCTGTTGGGCCAGCGTCAGGATTTCATTAGGGGGAAACACTGGTTTTTCAGGAAATCTGCAGCACCACCTGATTTCTGTTGTCACCTCTCAACCCTCCCTTTCCCTTCCCACACCACCCCAAGCTGTAGCACCTGCACAGCCCCCTGGACAGCTCTGCTGGCCCAAAGGAAGCAGTGGCTGTAAATGCCAGGTACAGGGCTCTGTCCCCCTGGGTGGCTGCCCCTTGCCATAGTGCAGCAATCCAGCCCTGCACAGCCAGTGCCTGGAAAACTCCTCTGCCCTGCCCCTCTGGTGACCCCCAAGTGATGAGTTCTTATTCCCTGTCTGACTTTATCACTCCCACAAGTGGCAGAAGCCAGAAAAGCCCAGAAATGCGTGCTTGCACTGGGCCGCCGCAGTTTTGGCTGAGAAACAAAACGGCATCGGGAGCAGGGGGCTGACTCCAAGGGAAGAAGCACATGAGAAGTTCCAGACATCCTGAAGTGCTCAGATGACTAAGGCAGGCTGTCGGCCACCCTGAGAAAACACAGATAAGCCAAAAACCCCCATCCCCTGCTTGCCAGAGCTCTGTGAACTGGAGGAGAACTCAGCTGCTCTGCAGCCAGAGCTGCCTGTGAGCCAGAAACTCCTCACCGGTGCCGAGGGAACAGCGGCTGGAGGGGACAGGCTTGTTCAAGGCACTACCTAGATTGTTTAGACCCACACCAATCAGACATTAACTTATTTTCAATGCATCTGTTTCCCCTGCAGCACAGCTTCTCCTGCAGTTCGAGTGGCACAAGGGGAGCACCTTGCTGCCTCATTTATTCCAAATGAGATTATGTTGGCATCACATTAACAAACCTGTCCCCCCCTTCACCACCATAACATCCACGGACAAAACCAAAGCCCCAAAGAGTGCCAGGCTCTCTCACCAGCTCTGCAGCAGTGCTGTTCCAGCCAAAGTGACAGGGGGGGACCAAAGATCACACCTCATCCAGTCGAGCTCTCTCGGACGGGTCCCTGGGCCCAGCGCTCCCCGATCAACCCTCTGCTCCCAGATGGCACCGCCGTCTGCTGACACCTCAGGGCTGCAAAGCACCCTCTGGAACCCAAAGGAGAAACGGGCTGTGCTCAGCCAGGGCAGCAGCAGTGGCAGGACCTGGCAGTGGGGTGCAGATCTCCCACGCACGCGCGCGCCGGAGCCTCCGCGTTCCCCACCGCGGCTTTTAATGGTTCCTTGCACACTGTTGTGCTGATTGATGGCTTACCAGGAGCTGTTAACGCAGCAATATCCCAGCCCTATTTACAGACATCTCTGCACATTTACTTTGTCACGAGTAAACTCTGCACATGGCAATAAAGCTTAAGGTAATGACTTCTTCAGCACAAAGCCAGCAATTTCCTGTCAGCTTGGTTTACAAATGGCTGACTCCAGGCTTAATTTTCAGCTGTGGCTCCAAAGGTGGCTATGCAAAGTGGGAGCGAGGGGAGGGAGAAACTCCAGGCTGTGCCACTCTGAGCATCCCTTCTCCCTGAAGGATGAGCAGGATGGGGCAGATCCACCCCACGTTCCTGTGTCCTTGCCCACGGTCACACCACTTAGGGGTTTTTCCATCAGCACTGTGACCTCACTATCACTGCTGGGGGCACTGCACCGTGCATGGGGTTATAGCTCTGCTGGGGGGCTCCAGCATGTCCAGCAGCAGAGCAGACCATCAGCCTGGATAAGCCTGTGAGGACCTGCATGGCCTTCAGTGCCCTTCTCTGGAGCGTAGGGAAGCGGGGCAGGGAGGCTGCAAACCAGGGAGATGGGCTGCAGATAAACCTGCAACACACTCACTCCAGCCAATCTCGCTGCCAGCATCAGGGAAAACAGAGTGGGTGTTGCTGCTCTCTCGTGCACACATCAACCTTCACGTGCTGAGACTGGGAGCTAAACATCTCCAGCCTCCTTCTATAATTAGTGTGGAGAGAGGATGTCTGGGAACAGGAGTCTATTTTAGGTGTTGTGAGTCACCTTCCAGAGACGTGGATCTTTTTTTTTTTTTTTTGCGCTGACCATATAGAAAGATCTGGAAGTAGATGCCGAAAATAGACGGCATAAATATGCATTGAAAGCTTGGAGCATCCTGCCCTTTAACTGGGTTACGATGTTCCTCCTTACCAAGGGTGTGAAAACACTTTGTCACACTGAAATCTAAACCGCTGCACCTAGGAGGGCTGTCAGCAGCAGAGTCAAGCACACAGGGGAACAAGACAATGCTGGTGGAGTTTTTGCAAACCATCCTGGTTCAGCATCCTCATCCCCCTGGGAAACTGCAAACTGCCCTGCCTTTGCCTTGGTGTGGGCCTGTCTGGCTTTCCAGCACAGATCACTGAACTGGGAGAAAATGGCTTTGGCATCGTCGAAAAGGAGGGAAAAGTTAATATATTTCCATCTGTGAAAAAAGGGTCAAAGGATCAAGAGCTCCTCTTGGCTCAGCCTCCAAAAGGCAGGTCAGTGTGTAAGGTTTGTGTTTTGAGCTGTGGCTGAAAGGTGAAGAAAATAAAGATGCAAAAAGTCTCGATGCATTAGGGGGATGGCTGCAGTGGAGCTTGAGGGTTTTCATACTACAGCCCAAGGTTTGGGGGTTTCTTGTTTTCCTCTCAGCTTCCTCGTTTTTCTGATTTTTTTCCACTAAATGTCCCTCTGCCCATTCACAGCTATTTCAGACACAAAAATTGTGCTGCTCAGAGGAATCCTTTCTGTTTGCAAGAGCCTGATCCTTAACCTCTTTTGTTTATTCTCATTGAGATCTCACTCCCACTGTTTCACTTCTATCTCGAAAGCCCTCAGTCTCCTGTTTCCATTATGACCTATTGTAATTGTTCCCTTTTTCCACCCTTTCCAACTCATCCTACAAGTTCCTCCTTTACCCTCGCAGCTTCCATCAAGGTTCTTTCTACCCCTTCTGTAAATACTTCAAAGCTTTAGAGAATGAGCTGTGCTTCAGCTCTGCATCCTCTTAAACAGCTCACTGAATATGGTTCTTGTTATTTTTAAGAATCTGTTAGAATTAAACCCCAGTAAGAAATCTGCCACCATTGTGGGGGATAGCACATTAATCAAAGACACAAGCTTCTTCCCAGCTGCCTGGGCAGGGCCCAGCCTGGGATTGATAAATTGCACCTGGAGGTAACTAATAAATCTGAGAAGTCATTTGCTTTTTATGAACAGGAGCAGCGGGAGATCCAGCTGCCAAAGGAATTCGGGTGGAAGGAGAGCAGTGCCTGGAGCTCCCAACATGTTCCTCTTCCCGTTCCTCTGCTCCCAGTTGCACCTGATGTCCACCCCCAGACCTGCCACCATCACAGGGGTCCTGCCGTGCTGGGGAGTATTTAAATTCATCACTGGTTTTTGTCCAGGGCACATGGCAGGAGCACAGCCAGGACATCCATCTGCCACCGTGGGGCCATGGGTGGTGCTGGCATGGCCAAGCACGGCATGGGCCACTCTGGTGAGGAGAGAAGGATGTGCTGGACTAAAGCACTGCCCTGGGACACAGCAGCACTGCATCCTGCCAGGGCCTTGGCAAAACACTGACACTCTCTCCATCCAGGCCTGCCTGTGCTGGAGGGGGAGTTTTGCTGTTCCCAGGGTGGGAGCAGCAGAAAAACTCCTCATGAGGGGCGAGGCTGGACTTGGGATGATGTCCTGAGACTCCACAGCTCCTGTCACCCAGATGTCAACACCTTCCCCCACCCGAGCAACTGTCCCCACTCAGCATCAAGCAGAAGAGAGAGTCACCCCTCGTGCTACAACCTCAACACCCAGCGCTGGGGACTCTGCTTCCCCTCAGCCTTACAGTGTCACATCACGGTGCTATGGGAAGCTTTCTCTAACTGCTCTCAAAATCAGCATTTGAGTATTGCCTCAGATGTTAGGGAAACATATTCCTTGTCCTCCTTGGTTGGAAACAATTTTACGATGTCCACATCGATCTGCAAGTTAATTTTACGCATCTGGTCCCAGACAGAACTGCAAAGGATTCTTCTCAAAAACATGGAGTCAAGGAACACCCATTTTCTGTAGTACTGCCCAAAATGCCATTTCCTGTTTTCTCCAGATCACAAACTCCCGTGGTAAATCAGCCTTTTGTGCCCATGCACTGCACAGAGCTGAACACAAAGCCACTCACAAACACACACCAACCACCTGCTCTTCAGAGACCCCAGAAGGGAGGATCAGAAAGGATGTGATCACAGGAGAGAGATCATACAAGACACGGGTTAAGATGTTTCCTCCCTCCCCCTTCCTTTTCTTTTCATGTGAACATCGTTAGGGCAGCCTGGAAGAGCTTTCCTGACACAAGCAGTGGGTTTTTTTGCAGAGAGCCAGGACCGTGCATGGCCAGCAGGGCTCAGCTCCTGGGCATGGAAGGAGCAGCCTGCTGGCATCCACTTGATCCGTCATGGGGAGCAAAGGCTTTCCCCTGAAACATTAGAGCACAATTCAGATGCTGAACCTCAAATCACAAAGCTAAATCGCAGCCTGTGTTTCCCTACTGACCTCACATTTGGAAATCCAGAGGAGTTTGGGGTCGGGTGCTCCGTGCTGAGAAAGAGGCAATCGTTAATCTGCTGCTGGCTCTGCTGGCCTCTCCCAAGGCTCCAATTCACTGGATACCCAAAAGTATCTCTGTGACCTAAATGTCTCTTTTTCAGAGCCAATCTCTCTCTTGGGCAGGAAGGATGAAAGAAGAGTCTCTTCTGCACCTCTCAGTACCACACCTGGGGATGAATCTGTCCCCTCCCCTGGGACACTGTGCAATACATCCCACTCATCCAGAGTCGCACAGAGACACAGCAGGTCAGGATGTCACGTCCAGTGGGAGTCCCCATGCTGCTCCAACATCCACACCATATCTGTCATTGCGGAACATAAACCCAAAATCCACTCCCTTGGTCATAATCAGAGGCTGTGACTTATTTTCCCTTTCATACACAGGGCTGCCCCGATATTTCTTCCCAACACGGGCTGTGTATCACATCAGAGGGGGATTACTTAGTGCCAATTACTACACTAAAGGTCAAGTGGAACGATGTACTAATTACCTTGTTACAGCTATTAAAGCTCTGGTGTGCAAGCAAGGCACTCTTCAGATTACCTGCATGCTGCATGGTGCTACATGAAGTATAACGTGATCTGCTAAGAAGTGATTGCTGATACAGTCATAGCCTCTTTAAAAATCTGTACATTGTGTAACTATGTATTATATATAAATTTAATAATAATTATATATTTATATATATAAATAAAGAATAGAAACTTTCAAGCTCAAGGTTTGCTGGGGGATCTGCAAGCTCCTGAAAGCAGCTGCTCTCTCACTGCCAAAGCAAAAGCACTTCCACACTGAACAGATCCAAACTTTTAAAAAAGCCCCCAAATACTGCAAGAAGTACCACTCCAGTAAAAAGGGGAGAGGAGACATCTCATCTCTTCCCAGCAGTGCACTGAGTGATCCCTGCCTTGCTGGCTGACAGCAGGCCAGCCCAGGCATTTTAGTGATCCCTGCCTTGCCAGGGTCCAATCCCTTGCCCGAGGGTTTTGGATCTACACGTCCAAGGGAAGCCTGGGGAGATTTCATGCAGCTCTCAGCTGGCTCAGGCATCTTTGCAGAGAGCTAATTCACTGCCTTCTAGAGGGCTTCACAGGCAGACAGAGGTGTGAGCTGCTCCAGGGATTTCCAGCTGCAGGGGAGCGAGGTGATGTGAATGGCACCGTTCTTGCAGCCTGGGGGGAAGAAAAGAGCCTGCTGTCCTCCCTGCTTCCCACCATCACGATCAAAGCAACCTCCTGCATCATGGTCAGATGCTCAGCTGGAGCCAGCTCTGCCGTTCAGGCATTGCATGAAGGTGTTGAGATATTAATAGGAGATAACTATTCCCTCATGGCAATGCGTATGAAAGGCAGGATGAAAGGACAAAATGAGATAAAATCAAGTTTAAAAGGCAGCCGTGGGGGTTTATCCTCAGTCAAGTTCACTTACAAGCTCTCTTGTAACTGCTTATAACATTTTCCTGGAGCTCCAGCTACACTCCTTGCACAGCTCTCCTAGACCACCTTTGGGGCAAGGCCATTTCCCTGGCAGATGAATACAGAGCTGCTTTATTGCTGAGACTCGAGTCCACCTCCCAACCATACAACTCAGCCCACCAAACTTGAGGCTATTTTGACCCAGAAACCCAAAGACCTGAAGCAAAACGGAGCTGAAGTGAAGAGCACGAAGTCCCCAGCCCAAGAGAGGGGTGTCTCTATGCCCAACACTGTTCTCCAGGTGTTCCTGGCCCAGCTCTCAGCTGGCAGGAGGCACCTCTGCCTCTCCCTGGCCTCCCACGGGCTCCAAAAATCACCTCAAACCCTGGGTGCTGCTCTGAGGGTCTCCAGGGGATGCTGTACGGCCAGGGAGCTTTCAGCAACTTCCACACATCAGCAGATACCTCACTCACTACTGTGGAACCAGAGCAAGAACCAAGATCTCAATCTTTATTTCTTGAACTGCTCCTTCACTGGCTCAGGTTGAGGACATGGCAGAGCAAACAGTCACCAGCAGCTTCCACTGCAGATGGCTGGAATTTTTTCAGAGACTAAAGGAAATAACATGGAGAAAGAATCTCCTTTCTGTGCCAGAAGCACACACAGAGCCAAAAAGCTTTTCACAATGCAGGAGAAGGATGAGGATTTGGGGGGCCTATTCTAACACCCAGTAAAGTCAGTGAAAATATTTTCTGATTATTTCAGTGGGCCCAGCAGAGGAAAGAGCAGTGCTTAAGAAGTCCTTTAACCCTGAACTCCCCAAGAGCCAATCTGTTGAGAATTGCTACTTCTGTGTTTTTCTGGGCTATTGATTGGGAAGAAGAGGCAGATAAGAGCTGAGTTTCAAGGGGGAAAAAAAAAATTAAAAAAAAATTTGTTTTCTTTGTGACAATTTGAAACTGTAGCTTAATGTTATCAGTCCCTTGGCCTGGGGCAGTCATGGCACCAGCTAGCACTGTGCAGGCTGGCTCCTCTCACCGCCTGAGAGCAACCCTTTCAGTTCTTATAGCGTTGCATCAAAGGGAGGGCACAGCAATCAACTCATTCTGGCATAATCTTCGATAATATATATGAAAAAAAGTGTGAGAAGGAAGCAGCATTTTACACAGATGGTAATGAGAGATTCAATAATATTCAGGTGTAAACAGGAGCCCCTCCAGATTGTCAAAGCTAAACTCCAGTCTGAATGCACCTTATAGAGACTGTGCATCATGCAAGACATAAATCACAGATAAAAACAGGCAACTTTTAGCAGGGAAATAACACTGGGAACTAATCAAACAAGTGGCTTCCACCCCTGCAGCACATGGAGACCTCTCACAACACTCATGCCTGTGTGGTGTCTGCAGCTGACTGCCCCATAAATCCAGGGGGATCTGGACCTGGTAGCTCCTGTGACCTCTCAGAGAGGCCACAAACCCTCTCAGAGCCAGCAGGGCTCACGCTGGTGCCTCTGTGGTCCAAGAGAGGAGAGTGATGTGCCAGCAGGCCCTTACAACCCATCGGGGTGCGCGTTAGAGCCCCACGGGAACAGCGACTCAATTAGCACCCGGTGTGGGCTCCTCACCACCCCATCCCCTAAAAACCAACGGGCCTGCAGGTTCCAAATCTGTGAGGGGAAGGAAAACACCACCAAACAGATTAGCTCCACAGTTGGGCTCTTAATTATGGGTCATTTAGTTCAGTTAATCAATAGGCAGACTTCTTTAACCGGCTAATTATGCCACACTGCTTCCACAATGAGCAGGTTTGCTGCTGGTTGTTAACCATGAAGGAATAATATTTCACTGTAAAGATAAGAACCACCCCAGTCCTCAGACAAATGCTTTACAGTCACTGGCTGCAATTTAACCCACTGCACACCAGACAGAGACTTAGAGAGCTGGAGGAAAAAGGTACCAGCATCATCGGTTTCTCGGTGCTAAAACATCAGCGTGAATATCTCAGATCATTTACACTCCAAATCCCTCCTTGCTCAGGCCGAACGGGAGCTAAAAATGATCTATGCAAACCAAGCAGCTGAAATCCTTGGTGGCAGCCCAGATAAAAGCACCCAGCCTGCGCTGCCTGGCTGGCAATGCAGTTCCCTCCCTCGCTTTGCCAGGGATGGAGAGTCCCAGCTGAGGCAGGAGCCTGGAGAGCCAAGCCACATCCTCCACCCAGGCCCTGGAAGAGCAGATCAGCATGCAGAGGAGGAGGCCTAGGCCCTCACTTGTCAAAACAGATAAAAAGGTCAAGACAACCTCTAGTTACTTATAGTCGTTAAGAAAAAAAAAAAAAAAATAAAAAGCATGGATTTTGTTGCAAACTTGAAGAACTGATTACTGGATTCAAGGCCTCTGTTGAGGTCATCAAATAGTTATTGCAATAGAGCAAGATAAGAGCTGAGTGATAGCAGAAGTTTGTAGCTGAGTTTCCTGGATATTTGTTTTAACAGAACAAAGCAATCTGTGCTTGGGGTTTGCTGGAAAATTGCTTTAACTGAGGAATAACAGCGTGCTGAGCGAGCATCCTCAACAGAACACCCTCAGGGACGCTGCTCCTGGCAAGCTGGGGTCTCCTCTCCCACTGCTGGGGTTTCAGGCATCCCTGCTGCTCCACTCCCAGCCCCCCAGGATAGCAGTGCTGGCACACCAGCTCAGGGACTGACTGCCCTCAGTGCTTCCACTCACCTCTGAATGACTGTGCTGCAAGTCCCTGTCCCACTTATATCCCTCATTTTTCTATTTCCCCATCTTAAGACCCATCTACTGGCAAACCAGACCTTCCTTGGCTTTTTGCTGCTGCAGAAAGCCCATTATTGGAGCATTGTTGTAATTTTAAAAACGCAAGTACAAGCCCTGGCCTTAAGCGTGGCCAAAACTTTGTCTCCCTGGAAAAGTCCCACCGATGTGCCTTACACCAGGATGACTAACAGAGTTTGACACTGCCATAAAAACACAACTGAATGCAACAAATACCTGCACGAGTAGAAGGGAGTTCAACCTGTTGATGTGAGCATTCAGAACAACTTCAGAATAAATCACTGTGTGTCTAAATTCAGCCCATCACACCAGCAATAAAACTTGCATTTTTACAAGTCTTAGTAAGAGAGGAAGCTTGGAATGCACTGCCTGGGGTGGTGGCACTTTAGTGGAGAGCCCACAGGCTGCCTCTGCCACCTCTGCTCACATCTCTGATGACCTTTCTGGGACCACTTCAGCACATTCTCAACCACAGCAGACCTCAACAGCTACAAGCAAGGAGATCTTTGCAGACAGAAGTTTTACCTTTGCTCCCCACCACCTTCCTCTTGGCACATGGAGCTGCATTGTTTTCCAAGGAAACGAGGCTTCAGCTTCAACGTTTGTCTGCCATCAGCTCTTCCAAAATATGTTGTTGAAGTGCAAGCTTTATGTAAACTTTACAGCTTTAGATGCTATTTTCTAACCTCCTGAAACATTACAAAGATTGCAGTGTTGACTGGAAAGAAATGGAACACAGACTTACATAAAAAAGGGCATTGCTGAATCACACACAAAAAAAAAATCTTTAAAAAGTGATGTTTGTATCCTGAAGTGGTTTTGTTTGCCAGCTGCAGCATTTTCTTGTTGAAAAACAAGGTGCTATGAGAAAGGGCTGCAGTTGGATTCCAGGGGGGTTTGGGCAGAGCTGCAGGATCAGATTCCAGGCTAATTCCAGGCTTACTCTGGAAAAAAGTGCTGTTGAGATTTAAACCCACTCTTTCCAGTACTATAAAACATCATCCATTCCCACATGCAAATGATTTATTAAACTTCAGTGCCTCTGACAGGAACTGGAATTTCAACCTGGAAATTGGGAAACAGGAGCTTAATACTTTGTGTTAAAAATAAAATAGAGACTGCTCTTGCCTGGATCACTAGAAAACAATGGGATAAGGGGTATTCCTTTGGGACACATAGTGCTAGATTGCAGATGTGATTCACAGAGACATTCAATCAGATGGCACATCAAAAGCAGTGGTAAATTACACGTCTTCAATAAAAAAAACATTAACTCATAGATACTTGGCCACAGAGGAAGGCAATTAGACTTAGCATTATTTGTTAAACAACAGGCACAAGATGATACATAGTGAATTTTTTGCAATAATAGCCATTCCTGGTCATTCATTTTGAAGAGAATAAATCTGTCACTTGAGTGAAAACAATTGACAGCACCATTTATTACCTCGCATGCTGCAGAATAACAGCACAATTTACATGTTGCCCTTTGGCAGCAGGGACTCTCAGCTTGCCTAGAAACAAAGCAAAAATATCTACAGACCTGGTAGCAAGGATTTAAGCAGCAGCTGACCTTATGTGGTTTATTTAAACTTCTATAATGGTGCACTCTTGTTCAGCCCCTGGTTATAGAAGAAATAGGTTCTTCTGGAGAATACACAGCCTTGAGACTCTGAAACACAAAGGGTCATGCAGAGGTCTCTGCATCTGATAGTTCAGAGAGTAATGTTTTAGCTCTGATCCTCTGAGATATCTCCTGGGAATTAAAGATATTTGGGTTCCTTTTCAGAGGCTTTAAAGGGCTGGGTCCATCAAAAAGAGGGAAATTTTCCCCTGGCTCACCAAGATAAATCTTTGTGCTAAATCTTTCTTTTGCATACAGAGAAGGCCAGATCCTTGGTACAACCAAGCCATTGAGTCCAGTGGAAAACAAACCAGCAAAGCCCAAGGGAAACACTGAGTTACTAGAATAGAAAATACTCAGCCAGAAAATACTCTCAGTGTCCTAAGATGCTGCCCTTGCTGGTGACACCTCTGTGGTATCAGCTGTTGGCTGGTGTTTCTTTCCAAGAAAAGGTGATTAGGTTTGCTGTGCCATTTGTTAGAAAAATGCACGAGACATTCAAATTTGGGATCAGCTGTAAAGGAGGAAGAGTCTGCAGACAATTTTGGAAAGGCATTTTAAAGAGATAATTAGCTTTTTGAATCCAATAGAAACACTTAGGTTGAGAGCTATTATAAACCTCTACAAAGCACTTCTGTACACTTCAGCAGCAAAAAGTTGTCCAGAATGTATCAATTGAAAATATCTTACACTCACCCTTATGGAATTAAGCTGGGATTTCAGGTCTATAAATGGATGCTCGTGGCAGCCAGGGGCTGGCAGGGCTTTCTCCCTGCACAGGGAGGTCTCCACAACTCCAGCACACCCATTCAAGAGCCAAAATATCCAGCTTTTCCCACCACAAAACTGCTCAGTTTAGCAGTGTCTTATTCTAATTCCTGGAGATGCTAACATTAAACTAAAATGGGGTTTTTCCCTTTTCCTTTCTTTCCTTTTTTTTTTTTTTTTCCAAACAGTTGTCACCAATCTGTAGGTGTGTTGTCAAACAAACTGCTGATACAGGTGTATCATTTACTGTAATTTCTAGCACTGCTGAGAGTTTCTTTTTTCTCTTTTTTGTTTTTTTGTGTTTTTTTTTTTCCTTTAAATACCACAGCATAAATTTCCACCTGACTCACATGTCGGTTCAGAGCTCAAAGTGAATGAACTGAAGGAACAAGAAACACATCAGAGGGTTCAGGACAGCCCAGCAGACAGAAACCACTGATCAAACACCACCCCTTGCTACAAACAGCAAACATCTGGGTGTTTAAACCTCTCCCTTTCTAGTAAAATTTTTTTAAAAAAAGGTTCTAGGTAGGGGGTTTTTAACCCTTTGTTCCGAAATTCAGAGGGTACAGCTTCTTCTCAGAAGAGACAGGATGAGACACTGTAGATGTTCTTGTTTTCGCAATGCACTTTACACAGCTAAAATTTGGGAACTCTGGGCCACGGGATTTTTTGTTTTCTTTATTTCCTCCAGGCCAAAAGTGGTTTTGCTCTTCCTCAGTCCAACACGAGGGTCCTGGAGAGGAAATGTGCCTGGTGTGGGCTGGTGAAAGCCAGCTCTCCTCACATTCAGGGTTCTCTTAACCTGGCCTGAAATTCTTTATCCTGTTCCCTTCATTGTGCTCCACATCTGCTGCCTCCTTAAAACGAACAGAATTTGGCAGTGGATGAAGCAGCACAATACCAGGCTTGTGGGGCAAACAGAGGTCACATCCCCTATCTCTGTCTATGGAGTCTAAAAGCAGAGTACTTAGCATTATTAGCTTTTCTGCATGAGTGATCCACCCCAAATTGGACATATGGGTGCCTGGACAGACTGATAAAAGTAGCATTTATTTTTTTTTTTTTTCTGAATAGGCTGTTTACCACTTACTTGTGCCTGCAATAGCAACTGCAAGCTCTCCCCCAGTGATGTGCTGCTATCATACTCTGTGATAAGGCTGCAACCATTAGGCAGGCAATAAACAAAAATAAATAAATAAACAAGAAAGGGAAAAGTGCTCGTGTAAATGCTAGGGTGATACTTTAAGGCAAGCTGGATGTCTGCTAAAGGAGATGATGATTTTGTCCTTGTTCACGGGGCTACTCCTGCTGCTTCTCTGTAGAGATGGCTGAAGATACCAAATAGTCTCCTCCCTATCTTAAATAAGTATCTACCCTCAAAGGCTCTACAGGAGAGAGAGCAAATGCTGCTTCCTTTCCTCAGGCACACTCAGAATCAGCAAAATGCCCAGTTCTCACACAGCTTTCCTGCACAGCCCTCAGTGGAGGATACCCCTTATTTCACAACTGGGGAGCAAGGCACAGCCCTCTGCTCTGCCAGGCAGCACAGCTGGGCTTCCCCACGTGCTGCTGTGGGACTTTGCTCACCAGAGGAATTAAAACCCCCACCAGATGAATCACAGTAAAGCTCAGATGACCTTCACTGCAGTCTAAGAAATTTAAACTCTGACACACCCACGCTCCCTGCGAGGCAGGGGGAGATCATTGCCTGGCTTTGACATACGGTCTTGCCGGGGCCTTTTGCAGGTCAGATCACCCTTCTTCGAGTTTGAGAAGTTTCTGCTTCCTGGGCAGCAGGGCAGGTGCATCCAACAGGGGCACTTCCCACCGGATTGGGCCAAGCAGCTGTTCCTGAAGGTGAATTCGAGGCCCATTGCAGCCCTTATTCACCCTTCCTTATTCTCAAATGTCTAGAAGGAACTGAAAGAAGTCATGTCCTGGAAGCAGGGAAATCAGAGCAGGGCACTGCCTTGAGTCTGGTCATGGCCTCTTGCAGCATGAGAGAGTCACCCATTTTTTTTAAATACTCCCTCAGCTTCTGTTTTTCTTGTTTCACTTCCCTTCCCTTCCCTGCTCCTGGACACTGCAGAGCTCCAGTTTGGACTTCAGCACCCAGGAGCACCCAAGGAGTGCCAAAGAAACAAGCCAAAGAACACCCCCTTTTTAACAGCACACCATTTTTTTCTTCATTTGCAGATTAACTTGAAAAGAAATAACTACTGAAAATGAGGAAAACTATTTCCATTTCAGGTGGCTTTACAAGTTGCTCCAAGTCATTGGCAGCCCAGCAAATTTGAAATGTCTGCTCTTACAAGGCTGTCTACATTTTTTGGCACAGCTGAGTTTTCCACTGTTGATCCCGTGCAATAAATCTGTTCTTCAGAAAGTGAAAGTCAAGCAAGCCCAGTTGCAACAGGAACTTATGGGAATCTTTTCATGAGCTTTGATGGGAACTGAACTGAATGCTGGGGTAACTCAAGACATTGGAACAGTCCCTGGCTTGAGACAGACACGGTAAATACTTGAGACACAAGAAATGGACTGCAGATTGACCTTTTGCCTCCCTGGATGGTGCTACTCCTGGCTCTGGCTGTTCTGCACAGCTGCTGATGGGGCACACATAACCCTACAGACAGTCTGAGAGCCTGCCCTCCCAGCCTCATCCCCAAGGGCAGAGACAGCATAAACTGCAGGAGACAATGTCGAGGGAGAAAGTCAGCCCAGGCCTGGGATAAATCACAGCAAGCAGACACCTGGCAGGTCACCTTGCTCGGCTCCCTCGGCCGCCGCTGCTACCGCCTCACTGGTGCCGGCGCCTGCAGCAGCCACCCTTGCAGGAGCTTGTTAAAACAAGCCCAGGAGCACCTCTGCTCTCCACACACCAGAGACTCGAATCATGAGGTCATAAACAGGGCTGACCGAACCGTAAGGAACACGCCCGACAGCTTTCCCTGCTCGCTCCCCTCCTGTGCTGCGCAGCGGAGCTGGAATGAGGAGCCCATGACGTGTCCCTGCAGCCCCAGAGGCGTTACTGGGGTTTGCTGGGCAGCAAATGCCCCTCTTGTAGCTCACTGTAAAACAAGCTGCCGTGTCGTGTCCTGCCCAGCACGGGCAACCTCTTAGCACTGCAGGCAGGAGCCCACTGGGAAGTGTGGGATGGAGGGAAAGGGGCAGGATGGTGCAGCACAGCCCATGCTGGGCTGTTCATCTGGGGGGGGGATGTGAGAGTCAAAGCATGATCCTTGACTGTAACCAGGAAATGAGAATTATAACGAGTCATAACAATGAAGGAAACTGCTAAAAATCAGCAAGAGCCGGGAAAATACGCTTCCTGTCCGCAGCCATAAAACAAGGATAACAGGAATTCCTTACCTGGACAGATAAAGCATTTCTGTGGGTCTTCAGTTATTGGTCAGGAATGTCTTCTAGGACTCCAGCACCAAGTCAATGCTCAAGGAAACAAAGGCTCTTGCCCCAGGGAGTAAAGGGCAGAGCAGTTACAAAGGCAATCCCAGCCCTGGCATTGGGGACCTCTATGGGAATGGGTCAGGGCTGAGACAGACCATCAGCCCACGGGTGGTGCCTAAGTCAGCAAGGCCATGGCAGAGCTGGAGACACTCTACAGCATCACCAGGGAGAAAGGATGGCCCCAAAGGGAGCTGAACTGGGGCTCCTGGAGCTCCAGTTGTAGCCCATCGGGGTAAATCAAGGCTCATTAATGCCCATCAGTCACCTGCAGGTGAAGATCTTACACAGTTACCCAAAAGGAACTGCAGGGAACGGGGCAAGAGCCACTCAGGCCACAGCAGTTACCCCAGGCAAGATGTGACACTCCCCACTGTGGGGCCACCTCTCCCATTTAGCTCATCCTACTTTGCCCAGCTCAGGCTGCTGTTCCAGGGGCAATCCAAAAATGCAAGTGGGGCTGCAATTCCGTGAGCAGGGTGAGTGAAGGGAGATGAGCAGCTCTGCTACAGCTGCTGCTGCTGGGGTTATTTTTATGAATTAAAAAAAAAAAAATAAAAAATTAATGACAGGTTTTTGGAAGGAAAATTGGTATGGGAGGAGACGGATTTTCCAAGGTGTCAGAACATTTTGTTTCAACGTTTTTCAAAATGAAAATGTTGACATTTTGCAAGGGGGGAAAAAAAGATTAGTTTAGATTTTAGTTTAATGTTAAATGTGGATTCGTCAATAGCAAAACTCAAGAAAATCACCCATTTTATGTCAAGCATTTTAGAACTTAGGTCAAAATTAAATTGTGGTTGGGATTTGCTTAATTAATTGAACCCTTCTGGAAAGTACAGTTTTCAGCTGGCCTGAAGTGATACAACCCAGTTTACAAATTCAGGCAGTGAGAGAGAGAATTCCACACTCAAACTGAAGGAGAGGATAAACCAGCCGAAAAGAGCATCATTTGCTGAAACACAAAGAATGGGTTGGGGAGGGGGAGTGAGATGTACAGGACTGAACAGTGCAGATGACAGGAGAAAACATTCTAAGCAAAGAAAACGATGTGTAAGTGCAGAGACCCCACTGGAAAGGGACAGAGGATTTGGCATTATAGGGGAAAAGTGGGATGCAGAGGATGACAAGGGGCTTTGCAAGCATGCCTTAATCCCTGTGCATCCTCAGGCTAAGCCCAGCTTCAAAAGATATAAATGCTTAAATAAACATGAGTCAATTTATTATTCCTCTGTGTTTCAGATCTTCCTCACCTTCTGCCTGGCTCATTTACTGCAATTAAATGCTTGTAAACAGATTATACCCTGAAAGCTGCATTTTCTCAGTAAGTGGTCACCTTAACCTCCTCTGCTGTGGCTGTGGCTGATATTCCCCAGGTCACACTGTAATCACTGAGTAATGGGAGCCAAGTGAATCGTGAGGTCACTGGTTCAACAAAACTCCCTCCAGCATCCAAACCACATGTGTGACTGGGCTTTGCTGGTGACTGTGACAAGCACTGCTTACAAACTCGGGGAAAAAATATTACCAATGTCATTTCTTTCTGGATAAACTTCTCCAAGCCATTCTGAGAACTGGGGTTCAACTTGCCTTGTTTTTAGCTCAGACCAAAATGCTTTCCATCACAGCCTGTACAGGTAGGGGGGGAACTGCATGGGCAGCTTGTGGTAGCTTTGACAAGATTGACTCAGTTAATGCTTTGCTTGGTTGTAGTGGCAAGGTCTGAGCTGAAATATTTATGATTTGTAATAAGCAAATAAAACAAAGTTTATTACGGCTTCTCAAATGGGAAGCAGGTTCTGAGAGAGTGAAGATGAGCAACTCCACTGAATCGAGTGGGGTCACCAGTTTACAGTAATTGGCAGTCCTGCTCTGTATTTTCTGCCCTCTTTGACACTGACTCTGTCAAAATTCATTGATTGGAGGAGAATGAACAGTCCTTCCACCTTCAGGTTAGCAGATCATTTCCCTCCCATATTTCTAGCCCACTCCCCATCCCCTCCCCCAGCCACGAAACAGCTCTGCAAAAAATGACTAAGAAATGTGACGTTGTCATGAAAAATACATTGCCTAAGCTGAGCTTGTGGCGTGAGTTTCACAGGTGGGTAATGTGCCATGGTGGACTGATCTCCCTGTGTCCCTTTGGAAAAGCAGAGGCTGGTGCTCTCCCCCCAAGCCACCACGCTGTGCTCCCCTTGGCTGCCTAAACCCCAGCAGCAGAGAGGGAAGGAGGCTGTTGCATGCAAGTCACTGCAGGGAGCCAGCTCTTTCTTTTTACATAATCATCCCTATTCTGAGCTTTATGAAAAGTTCATAGAAGGGAAGGAACAGAAAGTCACGGTGACAATGCGACCCGACTCAGGGATGCAGAGTGGTACTTAGCAGTGTTTACCTGCTCCAGTAATTCTGATCCCAGGGCAGAGCGCTGAAGATTAGCTCCAGACCTCATTAGGCAGGATAGAATTATGTGGGTTAACAAAGTAATACTCTTGGCTTTCTTTTGCATTTTAAAAGTGGCTTGAGACCTATAAAATCCCTTTGAATTTTATTAAAAGTCTTCCGCAATCATTTTTCATCCTGCAGCCCAGTTGAGCTGAACTAATAAATTAGCATGTTATCTGCGTGGATATCCATTAGGGCTTCAAATGAAGATTATTAGAGCCAAAGAACTAACAGTGCCACTTACAACTGGGGAGGGAGCAGGATGGTCCGCGAGCAGTGGGCACCGAGGATGACGACAGGGGGACACAGCCCACAGGAGATGGGCAGCACGAGGAGGGGCATCCCCAGCTGCCAAGAGGGCAGGCTCTGGCTACCCTCAGCAGGCAGCCCAAGGCAGGGAGAGCCAAGCAGGAGCTGCTAGAACTGTTTGAAAGCTCATCAGGCAGGGAGCCAGGCAGCACAGGCGCATCCCGCAGGGTGCGGTGCAGCCGGCGCTGCTCCGCTGTGAGCTGCCAGGGCCTTGGCTTCCCCTGGAGCAAAGCTAATCACAAGGCAGGGATTGAAGGGAAATGTCATCACGCTCTGCCTGCTTCACTGAGCCACAGCAGCTTGGTTGTGCTTCCCTGGACTCGTTTCTTTGCCTCAAACAAGGCCCAGTTGCCGCTTCGGGGGCTCCAGCCACACACTCGCTGCTGCAGCCCCCACCTGCATCAGCACCACCCCAATGCTCATGGGGGCATGGATCCTTCTTTCCCCAAAGAAAAAAAAAGCTCCTGCCTGAGCTGAGCTTCGTGATGTGCTATCCAAAGTGAATTTCAAGATATATTTCCAAGCTGCTGCTTTTCCCCTGGGGTCAGACAGACACCATTTTAGTATGTCTTTATTTCCAGCCTTCCTCCTCTTCATCTAATTCCCTTTCACCTCCCACTCCTGTCCTTTATTACTCTTCTTTTCTAAGAGGAAGTTGTTTCTTTTTTACTCTCAATCTCTGTTCTTTTCCTCCTGTCATTCCCTTCATGTCTCATCCGTGATGATATTTTTGTTCATGCAATAACCAGTTTGCTCTTTCTCCTCTTCCTGCTGGGCTACTTTGATCTACTGTTCCTGTGTCTGTTTTACACATTCCTCTTCCTCCCTCCGAAGACACATCAGTCTATTTCCCATTCCCTCCTCCTTACTCATCTCTCTTTTCCTGCTCTGATCTATTCTTGCTGCACCAAACTTTTTTATGTGTAGATGGTTTCAAAACCCGCTCTGCTGCCCTGATGGGCATTGCAAGAGGTGCTGGAGGATATGATCTGTCAATCCAGTCACCCTAAACCAACACAGGATGCCAGTTTAACACTCTGCCCTGGCCATAAGAAGAACCCCACCTGGCTTCCAAAGGAAAACCTAACCCAGGGAGCACACTAGGGACAATAATCCCTCGGTCACTGCAGACCAAATTGCAGCACAAACTGGAAAAGCCCATGAGGATCTGTCTCACTGCCTGGATCTTCATCAGGAATGGTGCCAACCCACAGGAATGGACTTTTTGTTGTCTGTAATCAAGAAAATCCCCTGAAAATGAATAGAATTCACTTGCAGTTCCATAGCATTGTGGAAAGAGGAACTTTCAGAGCTGTGTACTCATGACAGCAGCCTGCAAGCGAGCCCTGCACGCACTCAAGCACCCACGAAATAATGAAGTGGCCACAGCAATTTCTGTGTCATTACAAAGGTTGGGTGCAGGCTGCCCTTTGCATGGCCCAAATCCAAACCTGCTTTACGTCTGAGCAGAGGGGTGGGGAGGAAAATTGAGATTAGGCAAGTCTCAGTGATTGCTTCACACACACACACACACACACACGGTGCATTGTTCAACAGCAATGGCCTGAAACGTTACACTTCCACAGTGCTGTAACAGCATCACTTAGAGTCATTACATGAGCATAATGCAGTTCAATCTGGCAGCATGTGGTTTGCCTTGTTGTTTTTTGTTTTTTTTTTTTCAGCACAGAAAGGCAAAACTAGAAGCCTCGTGAACTTTTGTAAGCCCATCCTAAATAATTTCGCTGAAACGTAAATTATCATGCCTACAGTCAGCTCAGTCTCTGGGGCATTAAATTAGCCCATTTATTGAATAAATATCGTTATTTATATGTAGAAGGGAGCAGTTCAAGTAGCTGACAAGCATCTATTGCCACTTTGACATCCAGCTGTGCCTGCTGTAATGGGCACAGATCCCCTGAATCCCAGATTCCAAATGTGTGGCCATGTCTCAAATGCTCCAGAGCATCTAAATGTCACAGGACACCTACACTGGGACACCTGATTCACTCCCACGCGCCCCTGCAATAGCAGGTGATGTAATATGATAAATCTCAGTGTGCCAAATCCCTCCTCTGCACAATTCCCAGCCACTTCTGACCGTGGGCTCCCAGAGGCCTCAGAAAATTACCTCTGTCTGTACCAAGACAGTTGATTCAACTATCAGTTGATTTAACAAAGTCATAATAAATATTAAAAAATCTATATAAATGGCATCAATATTGCATATATTTGTGCCTCCTCTTTGTATTTCTCCTTACCAATGGTGACCAAAGTCTGTCCTTGGAGGTAGGGTGAAAGCCTGTGGGCTCAGATCAGACTGTGGTCAAGGGCAGCATTTGTTCATAAATTGAAGTGACACAGGTTAATGGAGAAGAAAGATAATTTCATTACCTGAATCTGAACAGATCTCATCACATAAGAAAAAACCCTTAATGCAGTGCTGATGGCAAATATAAGTAGATACCTTAATAGCTATCATCACTGGCTGAATACCTAGCACAATTGCTGTGCTACAAAACAGCTTTTGACCTGCCAGTAACATTTCATTTTGAACTCAGCACTAGCCACAAAAACCAAATCTTTTGAACCTGGAAAGATTCATACACTGCACATGCAGTGAACCCCTAGCCTTGAGGCTGAGTGTTGCCTTATTTGGTGAAAATTGATTAGATTTGTCTGGTGAATAAAATTCTTTATTAAATTTTCCTGGTTGAAAGTTTGCCTGTGTGTTTTATTTTTTCATTAAAGTGCTGCTGAATTTGTCTGAAGTAGTTAAGGACACTGTAAGTGATACAGCAGGAACAATTGGACCAGGTCACAGCAGAAACCCTCCAGGAGAACCCACTTTGCCTGTGGAACTGAACTTTAAATGCTGCTGGTTTCAATTTCTCTCTGCCAGGGGGAGAGCAGAAGAGAAACGAGGCTGGAAAATTTGGAGTGGGTTTTTTTTTTGTTATTTTTATTTTTAAATAAGAGAAAAGAAAACCCTCAAACCCACCTCTTCTCTCTCTCTCTCACACACACACACTTTGCCAGGAGGGACAGCACAAGTATTTCGGAATTAGCTGTGAAATTTGGCAGCAAGCACTGGGGCCTGGCAGAGCTGCTGCTCCCTCCCCTCCCTCCTCCCCACTGCCCTCCCTGTGCCGAGCACGTCCCACAATCTGCACCCCCGGGGGAATTGGCTTCAGTTGGCCCGGCCTGATTTCTAGTTAGGATGCAGGATGCACGGTGATAAATTTCCTATGGGATACTCATTACAGGGAGCACATGAATGTGCTGTAATCAGGCGTGTTTGTTGCTATGGAGGAGCACAGCAACCACGCAGAGCCCTGCGTGTGGCATCTTCGGTGCCCCTGCACTCAGGGTGCCTTGGCAGCGTGTGGCACAGCCACATGGGGTCTGGCACAGGACCCAGGGACCTCACGAGTTTCAACCTGGGGGGCTCCTCAGCCCATTGAGGCTCCAAGGGGTGTTAGAGGGAATGATTTTGCATGATCCCCTTTTAAAGCAAAGGGATCAAAGGAAAGCATCACAGGCAGCAGGAGGCTGAAAGTGTGACCTTGCCCTCCTCCTTTCTAAAACCTGCTGCCTTCCTCATCTGTCTAAGTGGCCACATCCATTTCAGGAGGTGAGATGGGATCGTTGGACCCTGCATTCACACCTCTACATGCCATGGCTACACAGGGCTCAGCGTGGCTTTCCCTGTGCCCAGGGAAGGGGCTGTGAGCCTGAATGCCACACAGGACAATGTCCAGGTCGCTATGCTTATTAATTAAATCCCCTGTTAATTCCTTCCCTGAGCAGCTGAGAACAACGTGCCGTGCTTGTTGTGATAGGACTGGTTTATCAGCAAAGCAAGTCCAAGTTAAAAGTGCCAAAGTTCAGTCCTCCCTGTGCTACTGAATTACGTGGATCTTGGTGGCACATGGAACACTCAGCCCCTTTTTTTTATGCCTCCCACATTTCAGAACACTTGACCTGTAGCACCAGAGCACATTCCTTGGGGACTCACAGAGTTTCTACAGAGAGACAGGACAGTGGTGAAGCCACCTCACTCCATAGCCTGCTCCTCCAAAGAGATGGGGAGACAACACTCACTTCCATCTTCTCTAAACCACTCCCAGCTCTGTATTTTTGGGGGGGGCTTTGACCCGCAGACAGCTTTTTCTGAGGCTGTGCTTGTGAGATGGTGTAGCTGAAGAACCTGCCAACTGCTTGCCAGCCCACTGAGAGGGGTTTCCTCCAGCCCTATGCTCCCAAGCACAGCCTCCCATCCCACTGGCAGAACCACTGCAACACCCTGCATTCACAGAGCAAACTGAAGGTAAATAGGAGCTTCTACTTGATTGTCACTTCCCATTAATTGTGAAGAAATTCACACTCATCCTAAAAAGCTGTGTTTCATTTCCCTGCTAGCTCCTCCAGTCTGCAGTGGGTTTGGAGGGGGCACTGTTGCCCGGGGTTGTGTACAGCACCTCCCAGAATGCCATCCCAGCTTCCCAGATGGTGTAAAACGTAAGCCTACCAACTCCATAAAAATTTACCAGCATCTCAGGCTCATAACCCTCTCCAGAGCAACTTCGCTGATGAAAACTCCTGCCCTCTACAAAGAAGTGGTGATATAAAACCAAGCTGACAGCAGACCAGTGGCTGCCACACTGCCCAGCCCCTTGCAAGCTGCAGGTTAATGAGAAAGTGTTATTCACCCAACTTGAAGGAAAACCGTTCAAAACATTGCTGGGTTTGTTGCTTCTGCAGCTTTCCACAGTGCCTATAAATGAGAAACTTGACAAGAAATGCAAATACACAATTTCTCAAACAAAACACACATAAAAGAGTGAAATTCCCCTCCAGCTTCAAGGGAAAAGTGTCTCATTTGCTGATGCCAAATACTGATTTAAAACACTGACAGACCCAGACCACTAAAACTTCCCGTAATGAACTGTGGTTTTCAGTGTTGGTAAAAAACCTCAAAACACAACAGGAAATGAGGCAGAGGGTTTGTTGTTTTTTGTGTGTTTTTTTTTTTTTTTTTCCCTACTGGTGCTTGTTTAAAGGGGAAATCGTTATTGTTTATGGCTAAATCCATAACTCAGAAGAAAGACCTGATCCTCCCACCCCCTGCCCCTCCACGCTCCCACACACCCATGCATCCAGAGGAGCAGCACTGAAAGAGGCACAGGTCTGGGTCATGCTGGGTGCAAATGAAAGCAGAAGACTGAAGGCTGATTTAAGGTCACCCAACTGCCCTTTTTTTTTTTTTTTTAAATTCCAAACCCACTTTTCCTCTGTGTCAGTTGTATCTTGCCAGCAGCACCACCATCGTTACCACTGGGGGCTTTGGTTTTAAGAGGTTTTTGGATTCTTTTGACTCTCTGCTGAATATATTTTTCTTCTTAATCTCTCTGATAAAATGTTTTATAATCCTATAGGGTTTTTCTTTCCTCAAGCAGAAGAAACTAACACCCAGAAAGTTTTGGAGATGTGATCTTTGTCTTGGCCTTTTTCTGTTTGTGCAGCCTCCTCACATTCCTCGTCACCTCCTTCCCATCCCAGCAGCTTAATCATGAAACTGCAGCACAAAACAAATGTGAGGAAGTGCAGAGAGGTAAGATCCAGCCCCAGGAGGGAGAGCAGCACCTTGCTGTATCCCTGCTCCCATGGCACACTGAGCATCAATTCACAGAGTGAAAAGACCTGCTGTGAGTCCTCTTATTTCTTTCTGGAAAGTACCAGTAAATCCATACTGGAAAAACACCCGAAAATGATGAGCCTCGTTTCTGCTTTTAGCTTTTGGACTTGGCATCAGAACTTTCATGACTTCAGTACTTAAAATGGGTGACAATGTCATGATTCTTAGAGATTTTTTCCAGCTCTGAAATGAAGGCAAATACAAGTATTTGAGGTTGCACTCCTAGTCTTGGGGTCCGATCACACTTCTGGGATAAGTCATCAAAACATGAAGTGTAAAAATCTGCTTTTTGCAATGATTTGTGCCTAGATGCTACAGACAGATCATTTTAGAAATCCACAGAAATACTGTGGGCACGTTTCCCCAAGTGCATTCACATTAGCCATGAATGGAAGCAATGTTAGCACACGTGTGGCTGAGCAGCTGTTGGCAGAGTTCACCTGCCTGTGCCACCCTGCACACCTTCCCAAAGGACACCAACACACAGGACCAGGTCCCTGGACTGAGGAAGAGCGTTCCTGTCCCATCAACAGGATTAAGCACGAGCAGCTGGAGACAGGGAAGGAAAAAATAGGAAGTTACCTTGGTTTTGATCACAGAGTCCAAAGAAAGCAGAGGAAAGATCCCTGAGCTGCATGGCTGGGGTAGCTCAGCCAGAAGGTGCCATAAATAAGGTCTGGAGGCCAGGAGGCATCAGGGAGGCACGAGGAGGACAGCGTTCCCATGAACAGAGATGGTAATCTCTGCTCAGCTGCAAAGGGCTGCAGCTGCTGAATAATTGCTTCAATAGCAGTGGTTTCAGAGAGGGCTTATCAGCCTGCCCTGCCCTTGGAGTGGGAGGTGAAGGTCCAGGGACTGAGACAAATTTAGAGGGACAAAGAGATGATAAGTAGAAGGAAAAGGAAGGCCCTTTCATGCTTCCCATTACACTTCTAGTTTAGAGAGATAAGGATCCTTTTCTTTTTGACAGAGCAATAAAAGGGAAGTGGATTAGCTGTGTTGGCCAGGATTTTCCTCCTGGACCCAGAGGGAGGGGGAAGCAACCAGCTTAGGTTGTCTGACTCCCTCCTAATGTCCCACTGAGGCAATAATGACACCAACTGTCCTGGAGGTGAGCAAAGCCTCTTCCAGGTGGGGATTCACCTTAGTGTGGCTACTCTCTGTTTAAGATGAAAAAAATGTCATTGGTTTCTACCACTTTTACCAGACAAGATAGGAATTTCCTGGAAAAAAATAGCACAGATCTATTAGCTGGGGCTCAGCAATGAGCTGATGCTACTCTGCAGCTCCCAGGTAACAATAAAGCAATGCCCAGCAGCTCAGCACACAGTGTCTGTTCTGGCCTGAAAGAAGACATCTTAAAAGCATAAAAATAAATAAATAAATAAATAAATAAATAAATAAATAACAATAACCTTTTAAGCCTGCCTCCAGCAGCAGTGAGGCGGAAGGCAGGTAGGTGGGAAGAGAGAGAACCCAAAAGCTTCAATGAAAAAATGCAAATTCCTTTAATTTTCAGGAGGGAAATATCCAGCAGTCTATCGTGCTAACACAACAGCACTGCTGTGCTTAGAGAGAGCACTTTTGCAGTGGGTTCTGCTCTTGGCTCCTGGGCTAAGATGCTGAGGAGTGATGGGAGCCTTCTGCCTGCAGGGCACAGGGAGCGGGCAGACCATGTGCCCTCACCCCAGGACCTCCCACTTCACTGGGAAGAGCACCGTGGAAGGGCACAGCAGGTCCCTCAGAGCAGCATTTTTTTGTGGTTATCCATGGTTACACTCGGTTTTGTCAAACAGTGCAGCACTGGGATGATGTCACTCCTTAAACCGCAGTTTAGCATAATTCTTAGGTGCCTCATTGAACTCACAGGAAATTAAGCAGATGATTATCTAATCAAGAGCACAAACTGCAATAATTTTCCCTTATCTCCTCATCAGCCTAGATCTCAAAGCAATTTACAGAATGAGTAAGTCAAGACATGTAGCTGATCTCCAAGGGATGGTACTGTGCCCACTCCACAGGTAGGGAAACTGAGGCACAGAGTTTCCAGGCAAAGAGAAGAAAGCTTTCCCATTACACCGTCAACAGACTCATCAACTCCAAGGGGGAGACTGCTGAAATGGGAGAATTTGTGTCATGAACGAAGGGAATAGAGGTGGCCCCAAAAACCTGCATTAAGTTACAGACCAAAGCACGGATCAGACCAGGGAAGACCTAAAGAGCACCAGCTGCTCGGTGCAGTGATGGCCCTGCCTGTTACAGGCATGTACAGAAAAGTCCCTTTCCCTTTCTGAATAGGTAAACATCCATGTTCCCCTTTGAAATTCATTCTCACATTGCACTGTTGACTTCCCAGCCCTCTGCGGCGAGGGAGGGGCGGTGGATCCACATTAATGTGCATCCTGGGAAGCAGGCACGTCCCCAGGGGAGCAGCATGATTCATTTTTAATGATACTTCCCTGAGTCTGTAGGCCCCATAAGCCAAGAATTACAAGCCTTGAAAGTCATCATCGCTGACTGAGCTGTTGTTGGTGAAGGAGGGTTTCCAGCCCAAGTGGGAGTCGTTACAGCAGAGGGATCATTTTAGACTAAGTGACAAGAATATATTAGGGGAAGGAAAAAAAATCACACTTTTCAACAACTGAAGAAAATAAAAAACCACTTCCTGCCAGAAATTCTGATTCAGAAACAAGACAAGAAGGCAAATTGCTTCCCCCAGTCTACACGGCATGGAGCAAACCTACACACATAGGTCAGAGGCCTTGCAAGAGCCTGAGGCTAAACTAATTATTGTGATTTGCTCGTCTTTTGTAATTAATCTAGGAAAGGCTTAGGGCTGTTAGCAGCTTTAAAGAAGTAAATCTGAAGGACCAATTAATTAAAAACAGCAGTGCTTAATGAGGACCTTTTGGTTCTCTCATGTTGATTGTTATATTTGTTGAAAGTTAAGTTTCCGCTGTCTGTCAGATCTTGTCTAGTCTTGTAAAATAGATCTTCTTACTTGGTGCTTAACCACTTGACACTGGAACAAAAGCTTTCGATTACAAAGCAATTTGTGGGGATTATAATGGAATGAGCTACGCCCACACTCCCTGATTTAACAATCAATTTGAAGCAATGTTCAGTTCTTCAACCAAGGAGCCTTGAGGATCCTGAGACTACAGTTTGGATCTTCTGGTTCCTTGCCCCCAGGCAAGACCTCACAGGTGTTAGTGATGGAGGTAGGTTGAAGCATGCGCCTCGAATCTTCTGAAAATAAAAATGGGGATGTATTTGTCCTTATTTGTTCTTGTCTCAAACTGGCAGTTCAGCACCTCTCCACATTTTCTGTGCAAGTGTAAATCTAAGTACAGGCCAGGAAAATCATGGCTTGCTGTAACCCAGGAGGGAAATTCAGCTGAGCACCACGGAGATACAGACACAGCTTCATCTTCTTACACCAAACATCACATGGCCAGCAGTCAAACCGTGTCCTGAAAGAGAGCCTGCACCCCTGGGTCTGCTGTCACCAGAGCCCTGCCTCTGATGTAAATACAGCTGGGTGCCAGAGAAACAGGGAAGGTGGTACAGATGTCACAGTCAGTTGAGAGAAATGGTCCATTCTGGTTCTGCCGTGCCCTTGGGCCTGGCATGCTGAGAACATCCTATGCAATTGTCTTATGAATGTGGAAAGATGTTGATGCTTTAGTTTACTTAATCAGGGGAACAAGTAATTCACCCTAAGAACATCCATTTTTTTAATAGTTTCTGTAAAGATGGATCTATGAACCAAGTCCTAACAGCTCTTCTTGTGGGGGGAAGTATGGACAAACATGTTACCTAAAAAAAGGTTCTGAGCATCTTCCAGGGACCACCAGTATCATTCACCAGCTGACTGAGGCACCTGTCACTGCCAAAGAGCAGGACCCTCTGCCTGTTCACTTATGTAAGATCTGCAAAAGTGTTTCACGCTGGTAAGAGAGACTGGGAAATGAGTAAACCAGAATGAAAGGAATAAAGATCAGGTTACCAGCTTACCCAAGAAACAGTTCTTTTGTGAACAGAACTGGACCATTTTGCCTTGCAAGGCAGAGGAAAGCATAACCCTGCTATTCTCCTTCAGAAACCTTCCCTGTCATCTGTCCCCACAGCCAGCATTTTTCACATGCAGCAAATTAATTTTACATTCTCAGCAGGCATCCCTTCTAGAGACCAGCCAACTTCCTGATATTTTGTGTTCAGCTTTTATATCTGCAGATCTATTTTAAATAAAAAGCTCTGTGTTTTACAAAACATGAGTGCCAGTAACAGAGAGGAAGAATGTGACATTTTTCTCCCCGGGATATTTTGACTGACACGTGAAAAAGTCTATAATCTTACATAGGCTCAAGCTGCTCATGTTGACATCCAAATGTTTGGTGAAAAAGAGCTTGACTGCCTTCCATGAAAGGTGCAGTCTTCTGATTTAGTCTCTCCACCCCAGGAAAAAAAAAAAACAACTGACCTCTTTCCCAAGATATTTTATTTTATTCACCTGTCACAAGCACAGCAGGTGAATTGTGGGTGAATTGTCTTTCAACTGCCTAACCAAATCTCCACACAATACCTTGTTTATTTTCAGCACGTTCTCATATTACCAGCTGCTCGTCTGAGCCAGCTGAGCCCGTCCCAAAAGCCATCTCAGCTCAGTGCTCAGCTCTGTGGAAGTGCTCCCTGGATTTTAGAATTCCTTGATCCTGAGCTCAGTAGCCTCCATGAGAGCTCCACGGCAGTGACCCCTCACCAGGCATGGAGCTCTGCCATCCTCCTGCAGAATCAGTCACCCCTGCAGCCAGGGAGCATCTCACCTGTCTGTGGGAAGAGACAAAGCCTTTCCCATCCCACACCACCCCTGTGCCCCCCCATCTCAGTGTTATTCAACTTCAAACTCCTCCCAGACAGCAGCTGGCAGTCTCCTTGGAGCCTGCTGAACAATTAGCCAAACTCCTAATGAGAGCTGTAGCAAAGCATTATTAATTTCTGGTATCACAGTGGTTCTGTACTTGAGTGAAAACCCTCCAGCACAAGACAAAAACCCATCCCCTAAGGGTTTTTCCCCCCAGACACCACAGTGGAAATCTCACATCTGAGCTTTTAGTCACGGTTTCAGACTGACTGTTTCACCAGAGACTGGGAGGAGCAGAGGCTGAATTCACCACCCAGCATCTCAGGGCATGGAAAACCTGCTGGAACCGGGTGTCTCTGAGCAGAGCCCCCCAAAATCAGCTCTGCCTCCCAGCAGTGTGGGAGCAGGGGTGTTACCAGTGTGAACAAGGAGCTGATCTCTCCAGGATTGGGGCAAACGCAGATTCCAAACTGACCCTCGTGAAGTGTCAGGATGTAAGAGTTAAGTTTGTGCCTGAACCATATCAGCACATAGGACAGGAAATAATACATGGAAGCTAACAGACTTATTTTGCAGTGCAGGGAGAGGTCATCTGTCCGTGCTCCAGACTGGGTTCCTTTGAATCCAGGTTTGGGGGCTGGGAAAACTCTGGGGACAACAACAGTGGAAGAGAGAGATTTGTTCCTGGTTCATCCAGATACACAGAAGTTGACTGAGAGAGCTGATAGGGGCGTAAAAATCTTCTGATCCTGGATTTGGATGTGGCTAAGGCAGTTTTGAGAAAACTGGAAAACTGCAGAGCTAGAAGAGATTGCTACTCCTTTTCCAGCAGACCTCAGCTTGATGGTAAAAGCAGCTTTGCATGCACACACATACCAATTTTGCAACTTCCCAAGCATAAATACAAGACTTGCAGAAGGCTGGCAAGTTTCTGATTGCTCTGGTTAGGTGGATTAATAGCCCCTGCCCACAGCAACTGGGAAGGGAACAAAAAAACCCTGGTCCAACAACATTAATTCCTTATTTGTTTAGTTCAGCTTGATAAAGACCATGGCAACATCTGGCTGCTTTTAAACAGAGGGGAAAGAAGTGCATGAATATCTGACTAGCTGAGTATTATCCCTCCAGATCTAGACCTCAGCAGCTCTCTAGGACTGGGATTTCTGCATATTCACTTCAGAGTAGGACCATCCTGGGAATGAGACTCCCTGCAAATCAAAAGGTAGGAAAAAAATGTGTAGTGTTTGTTCTTCCCCTAATTCAGAATATATAAAAATCTAGTGAGATATTCAGGAAGGGAACATCTAAACGCTGACTGATGCAGGACAAGAACACTTGCTTGGAGGCAATCAGAAGATGCTTGATAACATGTTTGCAGCTATGTCACTGGTGACCTGTCAGTGTCCTTACATATGAAGATGGATGTCAAGGCTGAGCCATTGTGTATTCCTGAGATACAAAGGAGAATACTTTGAAAAGTAGTCCCAGAGCACTCCAGTCATCACCATGAGATGAAGTACAATAAGACATGTGAAAAGCTGTGGCAGTTGTTTTATGTCTGATATGTGTCTTTGTGAATAGCAGCTTCAGTAATTTATGTTCCTGGTTGAAAAGCTTTTTGTAGCCTTAATACACAGAGTGGTTAACCCTTCTACTCCTCAGCTCAGAAATCTCTAC
>NW_020955554.1:336608-339861 GCF_003031625.1 Empidonax traillii
TGAAAAGTAGTCCCAGAGCACTCCAGTCATCACCATGAGATGAAGTACAATAAGACATGTGAAAAGCTGTGGCAGTTGTTTTATGTCTGATATGTGTCTTTGTGAATAGCAGCTTCAGTAATTTATGTTCCTGGTTGAAAAGCTTTTTGTAGCCTTAATACACAGAGTGGTTAACCCTTCTACTCCTCAACTCAGAAATCTCTACAAGTCACTGAAGACAAATAGCACTACCCTTGGTTTCATCTCCAGCATCCTTTTTCCATCTACACACTAATATCCCTTATTTTCCATGCATATTGACTAGATGCAACCCTGAATTACAGAAGATACCCTTCAAGAAGTATCCTGAAGTACCAACATGTGACTTTCTCTGTCCTTCTGCAGCCTACCCCTCCCTCAACATCCTTCATTTGGTTCCTTTGGGGCTCCCTCATCTCCTTTCCTGAGGAATCCATCTTTTCCCCTGGCTGCCTGTACAGACCCTGCCATCCAATCTTTCCTGCAGACGTTTTGCAAGGGATCAATTGTCTACAGATCAGTTCAACGCACTTTCCAGTCTTTTTTGGGGGAAATGGGGGTTTTTCAGAACGACCTCAACGAAACCCTCCCAGACAACCAATGCAGACACACAGAGTGCACCCAGGTGCTCTAAGGTGTTCATGTGTCAGTGGAAGAAAGTGGAAAAAAGCAAGTCTATGTGACGCCTGCAGCTGCCTCTGTTGCATCGTGCTGCCACTGCATGTCACTGTTAGGACAGAATGGCAATGAGTGACAGGGATTTTTAGGGAAGGATCTAAAACCTGTGGAGATGGAACCCCCCAGTTCTACCTCAGCCAGCCCCACTCTCCCAACTCAAGTGCAGGACTGAGGCTTAAACAGCATTTGGTCCAAGCTGAAAGCAGCAACAGAAGAAAAACACAAGCTTGGAAGAGAGAAAAGGTGGGAAAAGAGGTATGAGAAAAAGGATACCAGAGAGAAGGGCAAAGAACAGGGATTAAAAATCACTCATAAGCAGAGCCAAGCCAAGTCATTACTTCTGCCAGCATCTGTCAGCAATGAGGTCCTTATGAATTTCATAGCAAAACAACCATATCTATTTTTCTACTAAGAAAACAGAAAAAAAACCAAACCCTCAGTGTGCCCAGAATTAATACCAGTTAAATAGGGACCAGTTCTTGCCACACTTTGCTGGTGTTTTGGCAGCCCATCAGGCTAACAGCTCTCAGCAGCACCGTAATAGCACAGCCCAAAAAGGCCATTATCAGAATCATCCCCCTCTGCTCCTGCCCCTGCAGCCACAGGAGACCCTTTGCTCAAGTGCAGGTTCTGGAGCATCTCCTGGTTGGCCTCATGCATTGGCCTCGTTTCTAGTTTATGGGATCTGGGAGACTCATTTGAGATTAAACAAAGGACTAAAGATTAGGTGTTCTGTAATTTAGTACTTCCTTTGCCTGCTTTATGTTTAGCAGGTTTTGGCAGAGAAAAGGAACAGCAGCAGCCAAGATGGGCTCTCTGTGAATCCACACAGCCTAACCAGAAACAAGAGCGGATCACTTGACTCTGGTTAGCAAGAGAACTTTTATCCAGGGTCCCCTTCCAAACACTACACTTGCATTCATTTTGCCATCAAGCCGTGTGGTTGTTTAACTAGACTCATGGAAAACACATTAAAAAATAAACCATAGAGCAGATCCAGATGTTTTGAAATGCTAAACTTAGCGCCTCACACTCTTCCCTCCTCATCCAGCTTAAAAAAAAAAAAAAAATTCCTGAAAAACTCAAAAGCATTCCTGAGCTGGTTTGTCATGAGCCATTACTTCATCCTAAAAAGTATACTCTAACACAGACTTAAATAATCAATCTTTTAGCCATAAACACAATTACAAAAACACTTTGAAGGTTTGGATCAACTTCATGAAAGGATAAAAATTCTTTGCTCTCTTTCTCTTTTTTAAATGAGACTCTTGTTTCCAATAAAAGTTGCTTTCCACATTGCAAATATACACACAGAGGCAGGATTATATCCCTGAGTGCCAGTCTCAAGATGATGCAGTGGGCAAGGGAGGCTTGCAGGGAAGGAGGCAAAGGTACTCTGCTCTTGATTTTTAAGGTGTTATGCACAAAGCAGGAGAAACCAAACTCCACAGCTCTGCCTTGCTCAAACCATGCACACTTGTCCCTCAGGAGCTCAACGAGCACAGCTCATCATCCATCTTACTTACAGGCAGTCTGGAGACAGAAGGCCATAAGGTACCACGGGCACTGCTTCCCTCACTGAGATCCCTGAAGACTTTTACCTGTATAAATCTGCATTTAAAAGCTCTGTTTGAGAACCTCACGTTTTCACAAAGTGAGTGCCTCTATCACTGCACCCACTGGATCAGACAGCCCTCACTCACTCTGCAGCAACATTCATGTGCAACCAGCTCCTTGAGAGAGAAGATGCCAAGAGCTTAACAACCAACAGGCCCAAGCCCAGATAAAATGCCATCAAAGTGGGCGAGAAGAAAGCAAAGTTCTGCTAGTTCTGTTTAGTTCTGTAGCTAGCTGCCATTTGCACCCAACTCCGTCAGCCCACTCCTATGTTTTATTTCCACCGTGAAGGTTTTTAACCTGATCTTGTTCCCTTCAGCTGGCCAGGAACCTCCTCAATTCCCTCCTCATACCACATGTCAGACTCTTAATTTAAATAACTGCCAGGCCAGAATCAGTTACGTCATTTTTCCCCCCTTCTTTTCCAGGTATTCTTCTAATAGTTCCTAAGCTCTCTCCCAGAATATTTCCTATGGCTTTCAGGCAGCCTGAGAAACAATGGAGATCATGATCTATTTTTTATAATCCTAGACACAGTAACTGAAGCCTCACATTCCTGAAAAGTAGTTGAGGGTTATTCACTGGATGACTGTCAAGTGCATTAATATATCCAGCCTTACATTCAGCCATGAAGAGCTTTACTGGGAAAGACATTAGACTGGGTCACCAGGATGAGACAGCTGAGGTGATGGCCATCTCCTGTGTCCCTCAGGCCCAGTTTTCAGGTTTATTTATGCACAAATACCAAGAGTGAATGACTGAGTCAACACGCTCTGGTGCTTTTGAGAATCCCCTCAGGGTACTCATCACCAGCTACAAGCACTTCTCTACCTCTGAAGCCTCCATCCACAAGTTCTTCTTTACACATGGAACACAGAAACCCCATAAGCCACCCAAACTAAGTTTGGTCATGTCTGTGTATCCTCTCTGCACCTCCCCT
>NW_020955554.1:341212-343803 GCF_003031625.1 Empidonax traillii
CAATCAAAACCAGCCAAATTTTAGATGCGTTTGTGATGAGTTTGTAACTTCTCCAGTAAAAATCTATTCTTCGTTAAAAGTCGCAACTTCTCTCTCCAAATGTTTGTTTAAATATACACACAAAGACAAAAGTTAAACCACTCTGCCAGTATACAACCACTTTTCAGCAATTTACTGACAAGCAAATATTTTTGCCAGACACTCCAGCAAAATGAAAATACAGTTAAAAATAACTCCTAAAAGTAAAGGCAGCAGTTTGGTTTTTTTTGGAGGGTTGGGTTGGTTTGATTTTTGAGTTGGGTTTTGTTTGGGGTTTCTTCATTTGTTTTTGTTTGGTTTGTTTTTTTTAAACTCTGTTGGACTCACTTTAATTACTAAGCCAGCTATGAGAGCAGAGATTGCAAAATTAAGGTCCTTGAGTTATTTGGCCCCTTTCAGCAAAACACACCACAGTCAAAGAGGGTTGTTTTTATCTCAAGATGCTGCACAAGGTCCACCTCAAGCCCTGGTGAACCCAGCCAACGTGGCCTGAAGGAAAAGTGTTCACTGGGAAATCTGCTAGGTCACAATTTCCAGTTATCCCAGCAGCCCAGGTGCTGCTCAGAGGCTGCTGATGCTCTCTGCGCAGCTGAGCCCCTCCCTGCAGTGCATGTTTGACTCCAGGGGGGTTCAGCACCCAACCAGGCCCCCAAAATAACCCACCTGTGCAGCATTAAACAACACACCACTGCAAACAGCCCTGAACCAACACCCCAGCTCCAGCAAGGGCTCAGGCAGACAGGGCGTTCCTGAGTGTCTCCAACCAGACACCACTTAAGAGAGAATAAAAGGCAGTACTTTCTCCCTGGGTAGTACTGCCACTTTCACTTAATTAAAATCTTTTAATAGGCATCTCCCTCCCTCACACCTCCCTGTTAGCAGACAGCTTATTCAGAGAAGGAAGATTAACAGCTTTTTTTTTTTTTTTTTGCTACTTTGATGTTACCCAGAACAAATTAAAAATTAAATGAATCTAGTTAGTCACTTCTCAAGTACAATGCCTTTTGTGTTACATGACTAGTTGGTATTTTTTTTCTTGTAGCCTGACACCCAAACTAGAAAGCAATGCTGTCTTAAAGCTTTGACTCAAAATCATGAAGTCACAGGTATTTGAGGAGGGGGAATAATGCCATTGTTAAGCAAAACTGAGATCACTGGTTTATAGCTCTATTTACCCCAGTGGCTTATTTCAGTGCCATGTCCTGTTGTTTGGTAACTTGACTTTGAACCACAACTGACACAGCAAACACAAACTCAGCCTGAGTATCCCTGAGGATGGAGATCCCACATCCTCCCTGGGCCCCAGCTCCAGTGTTTGACCAGCCCCCAGGGGAAAATAATTAACAAAAACAGCTGATCTAATACTGTAAGGTCAGCAAAAGGATTTAACTGTTAATTTTTTTTCAAATGGGCAACCTGAAGAAGGAAGGGTGTAACTTGATTACTGCCTGAACCCCCTGAACCTCTGCTGAGCACCAGAGGAGAAGAGAAACTTTTCCCAGAGCATCTTTGCTGCCCATTTGGTTGCTGAGGGGCAGGTTGCTCCTCTCCCTTCCCCTAGAAGCAAGCTGTTGTTTCACTCCTCTGGTAAAGCTGCTGGAATGGTAAACCCAGCCTGGATATGCAGAGTTCAGCAGTTCACACAGGGAGCTGTGAAGCAGGGACAGCTTCAGCAGAAGTGGCTGCTCAGCCCATTTCTATTAAAAACGTCCCCCAGAGCTGCCCCCTCTCCACGTGGGTGTTTGGGTGCTGCTTTCCTCCCCAGAGAAGTGCAATTTGTAAGCTGGCAACTGCAGCTACTCCTGTTAACAGGGTTTCTTACTGTAAGTTGAGCCACGCTGCTCCTCTCCAAGTACTTTATCTGTTCCTAGCACTGAAGAAAATTGGCTCCTTCCTTTTGTCCTGCTGTTTTAACCAGAAAAATGAAGTAACAGGGTGAAATAACCTCCCCAGCAGCAGCACAGCCACATCAGCCTGAAACAAACCTCCGTTTAAGCCAAGTGTTTTTTTTAGAGAAGCCAAATTTATGAGCTCAACAGGCACTTGTGTGCTCGTGTCTGCCTCTCTCTGCTCATCTCCGAGCACCCACACAGGACGTCCAAGCACATCAGACAAACTCAAAACCAGCTCCCTCCACCATGGTTTGCCTCATCTCTCTGCAGAGCAGATGCCCCTCTCAGGGCCACGAAGCTGCACCTCTGCCACCACATTTTCTCGTCTCTCTATACAAGGTCACAATCTCTCCCTTCCAAAGGCGACCACGAGACCGCAGCACTGCTTGAAAATGAAAAAGCCTGTAAAAGGTACAATAATTAAAATTCCATTCTAATTCCTCTGCCCAGGGGAGGGAGGAGAGGTCTTGAGCACACGTTCTCCCCGCTGCCACAACAGTTCGTGCATTGTGTTATAAACTTTTTCAGTGCCATTTATTTTTATTTGGCCTGGGAAATACTTTGGGGGAAGGCCTCCTCATAAATGGCCCATAAAGTTTGACAGGAACTAAACCTCCCACTGTTTTTGTGGCTGATATAAAAGAGAACCAACTTAGTTGG
>NW_020955554.1:344987-384894 GCF_003031625.1 Empidonax traillii
AAAAAAACACAGCATAAAAAATTCTATATGAATTTATTTTGCATTCCAGTGACGTATCTCTTTGCATTTCACAAGAAAGTGTCCAGGGAAAGTGACAGGTTTATTTTTAGCCTTTCTTTAATCTTTGCAGAGTATGGCAGCAGATTGCAACCCATCATGAGTGTCCCAAACTAGGCTGAGATATGCTGCTGAAAAAGAATGGGTTTAGATTGACTGTCATCCTGTAAAGATATGGAGATGTTCTTAACAACCAGCCCCACTCCAGCTATAAGAAATTTGATCATATGCATTTCATTCTCAGTGTCACATATAAGTGGGAGATACATTTGTCACTGGATAATACATTCAGAATTAACAAGAAGAACTTGTCAGGTTTTGGCTGCAACCACCGAAGCTAAAGCCTAGAGCGAAATAAACTGTCAGATCAGAGCTTTGTTAAAAGGATTAAACCCATTCTTAAGGGTGGAGCTGTGGAAAAGCTTTTAAGCTTTATACTTACACCTGAAAGGGTTTAGGCTGGGTTTCTAACAAAAGACTGACACAAACCAAATATTTCAAAAAACAACAGCTAATCTGACCCCACAAACAGGACCATCTCCAAGAATCGGCTGGGTCGGGAACCGGCACTGAGCTGCCGAGCAGCCCCGGATCCGTCAGGCCCTCACTAATTATTGGCCACATTTTTTGGCATCTGCTCAAGTTGCTGTAGAATCAGTAACTGTTTTGTGAGTTAGCCTCATTACAGACCTACTACAGTAATTGATTTGCACAGTGGCCATGTGGTAACTCGTAAAACTTCTCGCAGGAGTCCCAATCCTGCAAATATTTCCTCCCGCCCTTACGGGGGAACAAAGCACCCTCTGGAAGTGAAGGAGCTCAGCCACACTCCCAGCCTGCCCACGAGCACTGGCAGGGTCAGACTCTTGCAGCGCAGCTTTTACACGACAGAAAAAGCCACATTTTCCTACATTCACTTAATTACAGAGTTGCACCACACCATACCCCTGCAAATGAAGTAGGTGTGAGCATCGCGCTCTGGGGAGGCTGAGCTGTGACTCAGAGGTGCAGGGACCTGCTCAAGGTCACACAGTAGCTCAGCCATAAATAGCACCCAGGTGCCCTGCTCTCACCCAGCTCTCTGAGCTTCCTCACACTGCTTCAGCAGTATTTTGGGAGCACAACTTCAGCTGCAAGCAGGTTTTCAGTGTTTGGCCTGCCCTGCATCTGCTTCATGCACCCCTTCACCCAGCCTGCTCTGAACCGTGGTGCCCCCGTGGTTCATCACCCTCCTGCCACCTCTTGGTCCTCAGCTGCTCGAGCCAGGCACAGGGATCTCCTCACCCCTGCAGGGGTCCAAACAAAGTGCATCAAGAGGGGCGTCTGGAAGAAAATGAGCTGAGGTGGAATCTGCGAGTCAGAACATCCCTCTGCAGCTCTACCAAAAATAACCTCCTACCAAAGAGGCCACAGCTCCAGTTGTCAGATGAAAGACTCCACTGTCACACAACCTGTAGGCAAAAGCTTCCCAGCACTTGGGTCAATCTGTGAGTTTTACACCTCTTAACCCAGGCCAGGCTGGATGGGACCAGCTTCCACCACCTGGACTAGTGGAAGGTGTCCCTGCCCATGGCACAGGGGTTGGAACTAGACTGCCTTTAAGGTCCCTTCCAACCCAAACCATTTTGTAATTCTATGATCAGTAAAATACAAAGTTGGGTTATTCAAATACCTTGCAAATCCCAGGTACTCAGTTAAAGATCCCCAGCTTGTTGAGAGTCACCTTTTCCTCTCACCAGCTTGGGCACAAGGCAAGATTACAGGTCTCTGTTGCTGTGGGAGCTTGTGAGAGCTGAACTTTACAGGACTGGACCCCAGGAAAGAAGAAAGCACCAGCTGCAGACCCTCTGGCTTTGCAGAGTCTACAGTCCAAGGGCAAAGAGCTGGAATGGGCCTGCATCACCCAGGGAGGAAAAGCATCACATCTTTTCTAGTGATCAAAGCAAGCTCTGCAGCATCAAGCCTCCCAACACCTTTAATCATTGTGTGCCACACCTGTGCAGCAGCACTGCCTGTGTGAAGCTGTGCTGTTCCCCCCTCCTGCTTTTTACACCAACCTGCTGGAGGGCTGGGGGGGCTTCTCTTTTTTTTTTCCTTAATATTTGAACTCAATTCTGATAAGTATTGTACACTCACTGAAATACCAATATACCCCTGGTGACCATCCCTGCCGGGTAATTAGGTTTGTTGCTTTCAAAAAAAAAAAAAAAAAAAAGGAAAAAGAAGGCAAATAAAATTTTAAAAAGTGTAATTATGGTTTAGAGAGCACTGGTCTCAATTTTTCTGTTCTCGAAAGTCCTCTGGGGAAACAAAGAATGAGCACTACTTATTGATTTCATCCTCCTGACGCTCCCACACAAGACTTGCTGGAAAACAGGATCCCTTGCTAGAAATCACCGCTGTCCTCTGCTCCCCCAGGGAAACACGGAGAGGGAAGCAGAAGTGAAGGCACTTGAGTTGAAAAGGGAAAAAAAAAATAGAGAAGGGAAAAAAAAAAAAAAAAGAGAAAGAGGGCAACAGTTTCAGCTTTCATTATAAGCACTGTTATATCAACAATGGCTGGGGAACAAAGGAAGCCATTTCCACTAGTTCCTGCTTCAATTAGTTATTTGAACTAGTGAAGATTGTGCCACTTTATCTCCCCCTTGTAACATAATCATTGTATTTTACATCTCATGAGAAAAAAGGCCTGCCAGAGGACGTTATCTGGCTCTGGGTCATACATCACAGGAGATAACATCGTTATTCATGTCAAAAGGGATGATCAAGGTCTTCCTGTTTTATCAGCGATTAGCCAGGAAAGAAAAGCTGCAGCAGCTGCTGGCCGGGAGCCAGGCGAGCCTCGCAGCGCTCACCAGCAGCCCTTCCGAGCCATCAGCTCCCATCCCCGGCAGCGCTGGGAGGCGATCTCCGCCAGGAGAGGGGCTCATCCTGCTCCCACCCATCATCCTTGTGCTCTGGCATCCTCCACCCGCTCCCTCCCCAGAGAAAGGCACAGGGCAGCCGGCAGCCAAGCCAGGCTTTTAGCCACTTTGGGTAACCTGGGAGGCACCCAAGTCCCTTGGGCTTGAGCCAGCCTGTCCTCTTCACCCCCGCCTGCCTTTCCTCCCATCTGCTGATTGCACCGTTCCTTCTCGCCCTCCCCTCAGACAGCGCCGTGCTAAAGCTGGGGCACAGCTCAGCCTCTGGCTCTGCCACACGCCCAATTATTCCACTTCCCAAGCGCTTTCCCCTGAGCTCAGAGCTCTTCACTCCTGCACGCTTAGCATATTCCCAATTTAAACATCTCGAGCAGTTTACCTGCTATCTGAGAGCAACAGTGAAACCTGCCCACCTTATCTCAGCTACAAGCCCAAAGGGAGTGAGAATTCAGTGCCGCACGCCCCCAGCACTAACAAAAAGAAGAAAAACTGCTGCCATTTGAAAAATACACCGTGTTGAACTAGAGAGGTACATTCCACAGTGGCTTCCTGAAGTGACTGAGCTTTATGTGCCTGATGCAGGGTTCACTGAACCAAGAAAGTGTTTCCACTCGTTGAGCTCCAGCAAGAATACTTGCTCTGTATCCTCTGGCAATAACACAGCATCTTGGAAAGACAGTGCCCCAAATCACCAGGCAAGACTCATCTGAGCAGGGTTTTACTGCTTTCTTCCACCCAACTGACAATAGAGAAGCCCATTCACCATCAGGACTGTTATAAATCAAAGCGTATTGGAGATCCTGTGCATGAGCTGGATAATTCATTGCAGAGCAGATCTGTACAAGTTTTCAGTGTTGTTAAAATTTAAAAAAAAAAAAAAAGGAAAAAAAGAAGTCATCGGTGTGATTAACAAGCACAAAAGCACATAAGGGATACACAACCTCCTGCTATGGGGAAAGAAAGCTTCCTCCAAGTGCACATTTGGGATAGATCCATTGTGCAGGTTTTGTACCTCTTCCCAGAGCATACTTCTATCACTGACCAGAGATGAGGAAAGACAGACAGGAACTGCTGTATCAAAACACTCCAGTAGTTATTCCAACTATTTCAACAAGTTACTCCAGCTCAGAGGCTAACACACAATCCCGCTGCTGCAGCAGCCAGCCTGAAGCTGGAAGAGTGTTAATAGCAAAAATCAAGTGCGAACCAAAAAGCTATTAAACCTTGCGATACGTTAAGAATTAATAACACGAGAAATCCGAGACCAAATGCCATTTCCCTTCAGAAGGAGATGAAACTAAAAATTACTCAGCAGCTCTGAGTCAGGACAGGAAAGCTGTCACGGAGCCAGGGGTTGTAGCTCCAGTGGCAGTGGGCAGGAGGGTTGTGAGTTGCTGTCCCTGGCGCTGCCAAACGCAACGCCTGACCCGTCTGCAGGGCCAGGCAGGACAGGCTCACCAGGGAGAGCTTCAGAAAGTCAGATGTTCCTCCAGATGAGTTGTGAAAAGGAAATCTAACTGCTCAAACAGACCACAGAAATAAGCCCGGTTAAGCCGACGCAGCTGGGGCTCTCTCAGGACACCGAGTTAAACAGAAAACCAGCCAGACTTTGGGGCACAGCTTTGTTAGGAGGGGCTGCACTCAAAGTCTGGGAGCAGAACTTTTTGTGAGAGCAGAACTTTCCTCCTGCCCGCCCACAGTGCTGAGGCAGTGATGTACATCAACGGTTCCCAAACAGGCAGCAAAGGGTGCCCTGAGCCTCATCATCTTTTTGAGTTTGGGCACAAAAGGGCTTTGACTGCGGGGGCATCGTCTGACCAGCTGACAGCTGAGTCATCTCAGCTCTCCTACAGCAAAACCATGGCTTGGGACTGCCACAGAGCTCATGAAAGCAGGGCTGGAAACAGCACCCTGGCCACCCACTAGAGCTTAAGGTACCCCAGGCAGCTCAGACCCAGACCTTCCTCCAGTGCCCCTCCTGCTCCCCACAGCACCAAGAGCAGGAGGTCCTTACTGCCTCTGCATCCTGGGGATTCATCTCCCTGCCTTGCCATGCCCAGGAGAAGTCCCCACTGCAGTTTTGCTCAGCAAACTCAGCTGATGTCCAAGCTGCTCATGAGGCAGATCATGGGAAGCTGAGCTGTGCAGGGGGAAACTACCTCCGGTGTGATCATCAGGACCAAGTCTAGATGACAGCTGGGCTTCCACCCACAGACATCCTGGGCAAAACACTCAGTCCTCATGATCTCCAGTCGCTGGAAATCGTGCAATTGAAACTGGGAAAGGCTGGCAGATAAATCCACGTGTGGTTAGCAAACCCCACACTGCTCTTTTGGAGCAAGAGCCAGGAGATCACTGTTGAGATAGAAGGATTCATAAAGTTTTGCTACAGAGATCATATAAGCCCTGCAACTTTTAATATAGCAATTGTAATTACAGAGGGTTATTATTTTTTAAAATCAAACGTTTCAAGTACCAGGTATATAAAAACACAGTTGCCCAAGCTGCCAAAAGGGAATCGAGCAAAATCGGTACTCTCCCAGTAATTAACATTCATTAGGGGTAATTTGCATGTGATCCCTCATCAGATCTAGAAATGCCAACCCGAAACAACTGCCCAGTTTTTCCTTTGGGCATACTGGCCTTGCTCATATCCTGTCAGACCTTGTAGACCTCAAAAGACCAGCAGAAAGATCAGGTCCTTGCTGCCACAGGAGGATCCTTATCGAGCACGTAGCCAACTCCTCACAGAGCACAGCAGCAGAAGCTAAAAAGCAAATCCCCTACCTGACTTCTATTAATGAGTTGACAGATTTTGAGTGTATTCTAATCTTTTTCTCTTCAAAGGTGGTCCAGATCATCCCTCTGGTAGAGTCCTCCCAGGAAGCAAAGCCTCCCTTGCAGGATTTTCCCACCACGCCTCGAGCGGTTTCCTACAGCCTCAGCCCTGCACATCCCATCAGGAGCAGCACCACCCACACCCCCAGAGCTCCAGCCCTGCAGATGGGCCCCACAGCCCCCAGTCAGTGGGTTCAGCACGGCTTTTGGGGTCTCCCCAGGAGGACTATGCTGGGTGCAGCCTGGCAGGGCCAACCCCAGTGCAAACCAGCCCTGATCCCAGCTGGAAAGGGCTGTCACACACAGCCACTTCTACAGCCCCCCCTGTTAAAAAAACAAAGCTCCTTGGGGTTGAGAAATGGACATTAAAATACCAGGGAGATGAAATCCATCTGCAAGGGTTTCTTGTGAAAGCACTGTGCACTGCAGAAACTGTACATACTGCTCCCAGCCAGAAGTGTTATGTTTGCATGGGCTGCACCACATGGATATTTTTATTACTACACTTCATAAAATAATTCCAAAGTTTCCTGGAAGATATTGTTTCACATGCCACCAGCAAACACAAAGCTTGCTCTAAGCGACTCCTGACACATATGCAGAGGAGAAGAAAAAACAAATAATCACCTGGAGCTTTTTCAGAAACCGTATCTTCTGTGCATTGCAGAGATAAGAGCCACGACTTGTGATGGATGGGGCCGACCCTGGAGTCCCATCATGCACAGCTTCCCATGAAAACCACACACCCACTCCATCAGGGGTGTTCTTGGATCTCACACACAGCTTGGGACAGTTTCCCACACGAGCTTCCAGATGCACCCTGCCATGCATGGTCCCCTCTGCTACCACTTGTGGTCTTTCTGTGACTGTTGTAGCCAAAGGGGAAGCAGAGGGGACCCTTCAGGAGGGAGCAGCAAACCTCAGTGTGCTGCTCAAACCCTCATGAGCCGTCCTCCTCTCCTCTCCTGTGAGATCCCAGTCCTGCAGCACAGGGCAGAGCCCCCCACATTTGTTCAGCCCAGTTTCACACCCTGCATCTGCTCCGCAGCTCCTCCAGCAGCTGCTCTTTGTGTCCCAGCTCCAGACCTGGAGCATCACCTCCCCACCCTGCAGCAGCACTGAGAGGGTGAGCAGGGGCAGGGATAGCCCAGCAGCTTCAGCTGGGAGCGAAGGAGACACACTTGGAAAACAACCCACAATGGTATTTTAAATAAATGCAGAGCGATGGCTCTGCTCAGAAGTGCTGCTATTAGGCAGCAGCTTGAAAAAAAACCCCCATGTCTGATGAAAAAGCATTTTAAGTGGTGCTTGCTTATTCACTGATTTCTTAGGTGTTTATCAGCTTGGTATGGGTTAGCAAGGCATATCAGCATGCTGAAAAATTACTTTTTAGTCTCATACTGTGGCAAAATAATAGCTGGATAATAATGCAATGACTTTTAAACCCCACTTAGCAGGGGATATTGATGAAGATATTCCCCAACTTCTAAATTACTGATATTGATTATATCTGCGTAATGAGGATGGATAGGATTTCAATTTGAGAGTTAACACAATTGCTGGAATAATTGATTGGAGATGAAAATGCTTCCCCAACTCAGTTACTTTTGGTTCTTTAGAAATGTTGACTCGAAACGTGTTAACAGATCACTGATGTCTTAAAAGAGAATATCCCAAATCCCTCCTTCATGTTTCAGTGGAGTGATGACTGTAAACTTATTACAAGTGCCACGCACACAAAAGTGTGGACTAAATATCTAATTCTGAGGAGCTGTTCATTTTATGAAACTCAACTGAAATTTTTACCACTGAAGAACTGAGGGGCTCCAGAGAGGATCCAGCTATGAGGAAAAGTAAAATCCATTATTCCTGTACTTCCTTGGGAACACTAGGGAGTGCATTTGCCAGAGAGCCATAATGCCTTGAGATTAATAATCATGAATAAAAATTATGGAGGATGACACTAAGCACTATTGACTCCCTGCTCAGTTGCTGTCCTGGACTTATTTGTTGCTGCTCTTCCAAATCCCCTTGCCTTTTCCTTTGCTCTACTTTCGCTCTCCTGGTGTTCATCCACGAAATAAAGAAAGCTAGAAGTACTTAGTTTCAAACTTCCTGTTATATCCAAGTTCCTCATAATTAAGAGCCTGAAAATAGCAAGCTCTATGCCTTTCCATTCAGCACTAACCACTTTGGGTTTCACAGATTATTTTTTTTTTTTTTTTTTAAGTAACACCCAAAATCTCTGCCAATATTTAGGGGAGGAGGGGCTGCATCCTGGAAGGGAGGTGTTTAGGATAAGAGTGAAGATTTGTGCAGTTTTGTTTTTTTTTTTTTTTTTTTGCTCAAAACTTTGCATATGCAATCAGTAGCCAGGGGATAATTCATTGACAAAGTTTGTGGCAGATCAGACAAGGTGTTTGTGAGATATGGGACTTTGAAAAATGAGGTGCAATTCAGCCTTTGAAATATTCCTCCAACAATTTATCGAAGAGCCATATCTCAAAACCTGCTTGGCCTAGAAACTTCAAGCTTGTTTTATTCAAGAGTCCTTGGCTAGATTCCGTGCCCGGGAATGCTTCAGATAAGGTCAAAGTTTTATTTACTATATGCTGCCCCCCAGTATTTTTCCCAGCCCCCCCCTCTTCCTTAAGCCATCAAACATTCCTTCAGCCTGGAAAAGGGCTGGAAGCAGGCCCTGCCAGGATCTTGGCAGGGATTAGTTGCTGTATGGGGATGTGGACACAGGCACACTGAGCACTGCTCAATTAGCTCAACTTCCAGAAGATGAATGCTGGCTCCCCAGCTACTCACACACTGCTGCTCGATTCACTCCTGCTGCAGCAACACAGGCACCAGCACAGGGCAATTCCTTAAACTGCATAAACAAAACCACTCGTGTTCAGAGCCAGCAGACATCAGCCCAAGCAGCAGCCTCTGCACACTGACAGCACAGGGGCTCTCCAGGGCCAGGGCAGGAGATTCCCACACAAATCTCACACCGTTCTAAGGGGAAAGAAAAAGAAAACCCTTGGATGCCACGTTTGTTGTCAAGGTTTTCTGCACGGCTCAGCTGCTCAGCTCCAGCTTCCCCTTGAGCATCCCAGACCTACCCAGCACTAAGCCTGCTGGAGAGAGTGTTTAGAGGCCCTCACCAGCTCAGACTCACTGGTACCTTCAGGCTGTAGGTAGGGAAGTTTATCAGCATAAACGGAGAGAGAACAGGTTTGGATTTGTGATCACACAGCGGGGCAGGTTTCACCCAGAAGAGGAGGGGAAGAGGAGAGTAGAGCTCCTAGAGTCTCATTTTATTCAAGCTATTTTTAGGAAGACAAAGGTACAAAACCTGCAATTGCTGAAAGCATAACTCAGTTCCAGATTTATGGATGTTAATTCAGCTTGTTAAAGTCCTTTGCAACAAGAGAGAACTCAGAAGTTGTAGAAGCGTTTCTTATGGCATGGCATGACATCTGCATTTAGTTTCTAATATTTAAACAGACACCTTATCTCAGCTTACCTCTCTGATGTAAGTGGTTGTTTCTGGCAGATAAAAAGGCACTCAGGCTCCTGGAGTCAGGACAGCAAAAGGAAGGAGAAACAACCAACAGCTCCTGATGCCTCAGAGGACATCACCCAGCTCCCCCAGCCAGTGCTTTGGCTGAGAACCAAGGCACGAGGCCCCTCACCCCCAGGAGAGGAATCAGAACCTCCTCCCTGACTCTTTTTATCACCTCCTGCTTTAGCAATCCCAGTGTCCTCTGCCTGCCTCACCTGCCCTTCATCTGTGTGTGCCCTGGCCCAGCCCTGCCTGGAAACTGCCAGCCCTGGCAGGTGGATTCAATTTCTTTTGACCTCAGAGTTTCAGTAATCAGGTAGGCTTTTCACCTGTCAGCCTCCTCCTTGACAAGCAAATTGATGTTGCAGATGGGGGAAAAAAAAACAAAAACACAACAGCAAGGAGGAGGGGAGGAGAGTGGAAGGGGTGAGAAATGACAAGCTTTTCCCTATCTTGCCCCAGGTGAGTGTTGCAAATTGGCAGCAGCAGTGAGGGAGTCACGCAGGGTTACTGTGCAACCATCTGAGTATTAACAAGCATCCTTGCATTGTTTTAATCCATAATGTATAATTAACCCCTTGGAGCCAACAAGTCTGGGAGTGCCATTGTTGGGGCTGATGTAAAAGGCAGCGTGGCACGTTGCACTGGGAATTCCTAACAGCCCACCATCAAAGGTTTAATCATATGCAATTTATGCCTTCGCAGTTTATTACATATTGGAGCCTGCTAGAACCTCTCCTGTTATCATGCAGCAACATGCAACAGATCTGTGTAATCTCCAGTGGAGAGCATTGTCTCACAAGTGCCCTTTCCCCACAGGAAAAAAGAAAACCAGTAACAAGGTATTTTTAAACAGTCTAGACTGTAAATTGAATAGGAGGAGGTGGAGGCTGAGAATGAAAGATATGAATGTAGCTCCTTTAATACAGGAGATCACATATACATAACTGACTTTAACTCTTGTGGCTGTTTTGGAGCACGCAGAGGGAAGCCTGAGCAGAGAGGTTGGACTTTTCTCAGCTCTAAAATGCTTCCATTAAATATGTATATATTATTTTTTCCCAGATGCAGTTTCTTAACACCAAATACATGCATTGTGTCAGCAGGTAACAAGAGAGGAACATTTATTGAGGCACATACTCTGCAGCAGGAGGCTGTCCAAGGGAAACTCTGTGCTCCCAGCCCCTGGGTGCTGCCTGTGTGCCCTGAGCACATCCTGCAGTGCTTCCCCCCAGGCCTTGGTGTTTGGTGCTTTCTGGTAGGACTTTGCTTTGCTTGGTTGGGTCATTGATGACTTATTTATTTATTTATTTATTTATTTATTTATTTATTTATTTATTTATTTTTGCCTCTGCTGTGTGTTGAATGGATTTGTGTGGATTTCAGGTGGTGTGCAGGCAGGAAAAGCAGCTTCTCTCCCGGCTCCAGAGCTGGTTCTGCACGGGTCCATCCCCATGCAAAGACTGATCTGTAGAGCCTGGGGAGAGTCATGACATTTGCCCAAACTTCTTTGTATTTGAAGAAATAACAGATTCCAGCCCTCTGGGGACGTCACTCTCTGGGTCTTTCTTACACTGGTGCTAGTGATGTAGTTTTAAAAGACAAGACAAAAAGAATCCAGAGAACCCAGAAGCCAAGATTCTCACATAATCAGCGAAGTCAAGAAGTTGGGATTTAAATACTGCAGAAAATCTCATGCAGCTCGCAGTCTGGTTAGCAGTGAACTGGGGGAAACTGAAATATCTTTAGTTCCAAAATCAGAAGTTAATCATCCAAAGTACTTTATTGGTTCCAAGCAGTCTGCTGAGACACCTGCACCCAAGAGAGCCCTGCCTGGACCACCATCTGATCCACGGAGAGCAGGCAGATGACAGGGAGGAAAAATGCAGTATTATGTTACAGATGAGGAACAGGACAATTAAGTGACTTTATATCCCAGGTAATATATATTAAAGTGGCTTTAAATCACAGGCAATATATAACAGAAATGGGGGATGAATTCAGACCTCTATAACTGTCATCCAAGATCACTGGCATAAAGCTGGCACACAGTGCCAGAGAGGAGCACAGAAGAGTCACCCAGAAGCCACAGTGTTAGAAATGATGGATGGCTCCCAGATAACAAATGCAAATAGATCTTCACTGAAAACACAGCAGGATGTTTTTCACATTATCACCTTTCAAAGACAAGGTCTCAGTACAGACAGGGATGCTTCCAAAAGGAGAGGATTCCCTTGTTGTGCAGCAAACACCGAGCAGGGAGTTTGTCTTTGCTGTAGCAACGAGACTGGAGGGATGGGACTGTGCCATCTTCACCCAGGCCTGGGAGTGACACAGGAACTCCACCAGCAACAACAACAAGAGATATCAGGATTGCACGGTGGAACATCTGCTGTGGGAAATGTCTTCTCGAGGGGTGACTCAGCTCTTCCACTTCCCAGTCTGCAGAGGAAAAAGGAAGAAATTTCACATTAGACCTTTTCAGGTTAACAGGTGGAGAAACCATTGTTCCATTCCCACTCAGAATCCACCTCCCACATTCCTCCTATAGGCCTGTGTGTCTTTAAATCTTGTAAAGCCACCTCCTGCCTTCCTGCAGTCCCGTGCTGAGGACGCCTGTGCTGCGCTGCCAGGGCATTTCCCCGCTGGGTGGGAATGAATTATGCATTCACGGCTCCACAATGCAAACTCTCGTGGCAGAGGAAGCAGAGGTCACACAGGCATCATTTGCTGCTGCTCACCCTCCACTACACTTTCACATGGAAGGTGGGGGTTCCAACTCATATCCTCACTTCCCACCCAAATCCACCCTCCCGGCTGGATTTACATCAAAAGCAGACTCAAGGGGCTGAACTGCTCGATGTAATCAGGGAAGAGGAGTAAAAGGAGAAGCAGCAGTGGGCTGCTGGTGAGCACTGGAATGCCACTCCTCTCAGCTGGGGCTGGAAGCAAAGCCAGCTGCACCTCAGAGGTGGTCTGGAGGGGTTTGTGGGGACAGGGCCACCACTCCAGCATTTTAGCCACTGCAGGTTGGATTCCAGCCTCCACTCTTGTCTTCTGCTCCACAGCCAAGAGTGAAGTCTTCATACCCCTCCTAGGATGGTCAGAAAATGGGGGGAGCTGCCTGGAGGTGAAGAGAATCTCAGCAATGCAGCCATGCCCACCCCTCCCATGCCCTCACCCTCAGAGCACCAGTGTCCTTCCCACCCCACAGGGTGGTGGGAAACACCAGGGTCTAGAAATCCCAGGTTCAGTAGCAGAAGGACTGCCTGGCAATGAATTTTTCAATGGTGAGTTTTCACCATAGCCTTAGTGGAATGAATAAAGGCAATTTAAAAATACGGCAATTGCCTCAGGCAATAAACTGTTTTTTCAGTGGGGTGTTCGCTTGCTTTCCCTGTGATGTTAGGAATGGTCTAAACTTCTGCTCCAATGTCTCCTTCACTCTTTACACTTCAATTCTCTTTCATAACCTGGCAATTTAGGCTCTTCCTGCAAGAGCAGCAAAGAAGAAACCTCAGCTGATCCCTGTCCTAGATGTAGTTAATTGCCTCTGAGAAGAGACAACTCCTCCAAGAGAGGAAAAGGCAGCATCTGTAAGCTAAGAGCCCTTATTCTGATTTTTGCAGACTTCTCACACGTCCTTTTCCCACCCCTTTGAACAGCTACTGTCACATCAAAGTTCATAACATCAAAGTTCATAGCAGAGCTTTCCACCCAGGAGCAAATCACATTTCTCACAACCAGGAAGCAATTTGGGCTTTAACTTCTCCGTTCCGGGATCCACGTTAACAAACCACTCCTCCTCAGTCGTTCCTGGGGTATCCAAGTCATCTCCCCTGGCTCACAGGAAGGCCATAGTTAGTGAAAACCAGGTGCTAAGAGCAAATCAGCCATTAAACTCAAAACATTAAAAAAATACCACCCCGTACTCATTTTAGGATAAAGCAGAAACGTTGCAATCTCGGCTGCTTTGGTTTCCGCTGCCAGACGAACACACCCAGAAATCAAACATTCCTCTGCACTTCAGAGGAATGATTGTGACAGAGCAAAAGCAGGTTTGTGGGTGTGTTACCCTGCCTCCCCTGAAGCCTATTCTCTTGGCAGCTATTAAGAAATCACTGCACATTATTAAGATATCTCTTAATTAGCATTAGCTGCATCACGCTCCGATTTTTTTCATAGGCAAACCAGATTTCCCTGCAGCTGCATCATGTCAAGAAGTGCTCTGTCAGATGAACCTCAACCCCACATATGTTCAGCTCAGAAAGAAGTGTAGCTTAAATCTGAAGTGTCCATCATGCAGAGGAAGATCTGATGCAGAGACTGTACTTTTCCATCATCTTCTGGCTGCTCCCTAAATGTGAGCTGAGCAGAGCAACTCCTAGGGAAGGGTATGGAAGCTATTAAAGTTTAAAATGCAATCATGTGCACGAAAGAGAGGTCATTTCTTCACACTGCTTAGAGTTCAAGGAACAGAAGAAAAGAGGAAAGTATCTCAGCTGATTAGAATAGGTCCATGGAAAAAGGAATAGAAAATGGGAGAGGTTGGGGGGGGGGGGGGAGAAATTCCAAAATAACTTAAGCAGCAGTGTTCACACGATGCCCAGAACCAGGAGCAGGGCAACTTGGTCATGACACAATGACCTCTGGCACATTCCTTACCCTCTCCTGGCCTCAGCTTGCCCAGAGGAGCCAGTGAAGGCAGGGCAGGGTTACACACCAGCTTGCACAGGCTTGCACAGGTTTCTTTTTCCAGGTGAAAAACATCAGGTGAGATGCAGCTCACACGCAATAACCATCCACTGGCCAGGGGCTGGCCTCTGTCCTTCCCCTGGGCTGAGCTGCTGGCACAGGGCAGGGATGCACAGGGACAAGGGACAGAGTGGAAAAACCTCTCCCACCTCCTGTCCACAGCCTGTCCCCACTGCACACCCTGCCCGTGGGAGGAAAGGGGAAAGGGTGAGAGAGACAAAACTCACCCGTGGGGGAGGTGATGGGTCCCTCCAAGGTGGTGAAAGGCAGGGGAGTGGAAGGGAGAAATCCAACTCCCAGCTGTCCCACATGGGAGCAGGGCAGAAATGGCAACAAATGGTGGCAGGGATGAGGAATAGCCTCACCCATGATCCATCACTCCCTTCCTCTCCCTCCACCTCCCCAAAACTTCTCCACAAAGACAGGGATGCTATTTTTCAACAGCAAAGCTCCAGAGGAATGGGGGGGGAAATGGTGAACTGGGACTCTGAAGCAGCATAAACAGATATTTTTCGTAGCATAATTCACTCTTAACTTGAGTCTCTGTCAAGCTCCAGTATTGGCTGAGACCTGCAGAAGCAGTAATTTATAAATTACAAACAGTACCAAACAAACAAATTTTTCTGCATCTGTTGCTGCTTGTGAAAAAAAAAAAATACAAGCAAAGCCCCAGGAATCATGAGGTGTCTACTGAAGAAACATGCCAGGATGAGTTTCCCCATCCATCAGAGTGACCAGCACATCTAACCACAGCTCAGAGAAGCAGAAAACAAATGCTTCCAACAAGCTGCTCTGTATTTGCTCTGGTGACTCACAGCTCGGGGGAAAAAAATTTGCAAGCAATTTATGAGTGGGGAAAAAAAAAAAAAAAAGGTAACACTTGAGTATTATTCATTGCAAATTATTCATGCTCTTTTTCATGCAAGTAGTCTGCCCATTCATCAAAATTTTTGCTCCATCCAGGGCTAGGAAACAAGCTGTTACTCATTTTTATTTTCTTGTATGGCACTCGAGGTGTAATATATAAGGGAGGTCTTATTCTGCTGCTGCACAGGAGAAGGGACAGAATTGCAGAGAGGCAAAGCAATCCCGGGGAAGGGACAGCACTGCTGGGGAAAGTCTGGTGCCAAAGGAATGGGGAATGATGATGGGAGGAGGCGGGTTCCCCTTCGGTGTGCAGGGGGAGCAGGAGGTGGCATGTGCAGGAGGCAGAGAGCCCTGCACCTGCACAGGGATTGAGTCATTGCATGTGGCAGGTACCAGACGGGTCTTTGCATGTGTAATTATTCAATCTGCATTTGTGATAATTGCCTGGGCGAATCCGGCACGCAGGAGGGTGTTATCCTGGGCTTGTTAAACTGCTGATATAAAGGGGGGGGGGAAAAAAAAAAAAAAAGTCAGGCTTGCTTATGCATTCCTATTTTGTTGTTTTTCCATTTCATTGATTAAAATGTGAGAGCGAATTTAGCCTTAATGAATGTCAAGGACTCTCTTGCTGGAAGTAAAACCAGTCCAGGCGGTGCTGTGCCACCCTTGGGCACCGGGCCGTGCCAAGGCAGAGCGCCCCGACTTGCCGAGCTCCTGCCCCACCAGGGCAGGGCAGATGGGGCAGGAATGCTGGTCCCTCGTGCTGCAGCCCAGCCTGCATCACCCCCTGTGCTTGGGCTGCCCGTGAAGGGGTGCAGTCAGGCAGCCCACCGGGAAAAGCCAATCCAGGCCGATGTGGAGGTGCCAGGAGCGCCGTGACCATCGTCCTGCTCCCGGAGCACCAACCCAGCCCAGCCCCGGGCCAGCCAGAGCCAGCAGCAGCTCCTGCCCTGCTCTTGCAGAGGGAAATGTTTACCTAGAGCCCTGCCTTTCTGCAGCAGCTGGAAAGTAGGCTGAAATACAGGAAACATGACATCATTTGCCTTCTCGCAGCACAAGATAGATTAGCTCCTTTGTAAGGGGAAGCAGTGGTGAGAAACACACACCCCCAGCAGTAAATTCCACTATTACAGAGACACATTTATTGGGAGATAACAAAAGAAAGCTGCTTCTGCAGTGACTTTTTGGGCAGAAAAAAGAAGACATCTATTTTATTCTTTTGAAGTCGATGCTGTGTAGGAAATGGCTAGCTTTTTACAGCTGGCTGTGTTTTCAGCTAGAGCTTTCCCCAAACCTGCTCCTGAAGCTCTGTGCTATATGAGTCACTCCATCAAATAAAGAGCAATAATAAGTTATTGTGAGCACCAGGCTTTTAGATTTCCCAGTCTTCTCATCTGAAGAATAGAAATTACCCCCCTCCTGACTTCGTAACTTTGTTGGCCAAACTTTAAAGCCGTGGCTGAAAACCAAGCTAAAGTACCAAGCATGCTACTGTAGTGCAACTGGTTTCATGTAGTTCAAAGTCAACATTCCTGGGTTCATTTCCCAGCTCTGCCATGGCCTTTGCTTTTCCTTTTTTTTTTTTTTTTTTTTTTTTTATTAAATCTTCATCGATTCATTTGATGAATTCCTCCTCTGAAAACAAGCCTGTGCTGAAGGACACCAGAAGGTGCAGAAATTCACATGAGCAGATTGCTTTAAATCATTCTTTGATTGCATACAGGCAACAAATGATGAAGTTACTTTGTCCTGAAGAAATTAAACTTTAAGGTAAATGTAACCCCACCGTGGCCCTTATAGCCAGCAATTTTTTTTTAGGATAGAGTGAGAGGTTGGTCAGACCAAGTGCCTTTGACAAGTCAGGTTGGCCACACCAAGGTGCTTTTGGTCAGCCTGGGTTAGCTTCACCACAGGAAGATTTAATACACTTTCTTTATTTAGGCTCTTGCTGTGCTGTTTTCTGCATTTTCCTGTCTCTCCATCGTATCACCCAGCTCCATCCCTGCACCTCTGCTCCTCAGTAGCTTGGGTGGCTGGGGACAGGACAACATGTCCCATCAGTGACCCTGCAGAGAGGACACATGATTTTGGCCCTGCTTTGGGTGAATAAGGGGACCTTGTTTGTCAGCAGCAGCTGATGTGGCTCCAAGCCTCGTACTTCACACCTAAACAGAGAAAGAAAATCACCTCTCCTGGTGCCTCTGCACACACCAATTCCCACCGAGCCAGGGAAGCTGCCAGGAAGGAGTTTTTTCAAGAGGGCAGATCCCAGCGAGGTCTGATTTCTAGCTGGGAAATGCATTATGCATCTGGTACCTTGGGGAATCCATGGAGAAGGCTGAGAGAGGCTGGCAGTGGGTAGCTATTAAATATATTGCAGCTATTATTACTGAGAAGGCAGGCACCAGGATATCATTGAGGGAGGCTGAAGAGAAGAAATACAAGCAAAGTACAGGCAGCACATAGGAAATTAAACCATCTTCAGAAAGTAACCCGGGGAAATGCAAAACCAAAGTAAAACTAGCTGGAACAGGCAATTTTTTCTGCAAATGTTTCCACACTGACCCCTTTGCCTGCTCCTCAGCCACCATCAGAGCCCCATTTTGCACTACAGTGGAGTGGTTAAACCCAGCAGAAAGCCAGCAAAAGTAAAGGTTGTGTGCTCAGTGTGAGACTTTTGCAGCCAGAAGAGCTCAGCGACTCCAGGGGTCCCCAGGTCAGAGATCTGCTTGTACAGATTGGGTTGGAGTTATTCTGGGAAGGATGTTGGCTTGTTCTCAGTGGCTCTGGAAGTGTTTTGGGAATATGTGGGACCACAATACCCTGAGCCATCAACACTGGCTCAAAGGGGTCAGAGCTGCCACATCCCTGCGGGCTGCAGGCTGGCAGAGGGAGGAGGTGGTCCAGGGGCAGGAGCAGGCAAACTGCACAGCAAACATTTATCCCCTGGCTTTGGCAGCAGCACTTCCTCAAATGCTCTATTTCCTTAGAATGAAGGCTATTGTAATAATACCCATTTTAGAGTCAAAGGCTCCACCCAAAGCCCTGCAAGGAGAGAGAGATTCCCAGTGAGCCTGAGCCCACATTGCATGGCCATCTCCTAATTTATTGGAGAATGAAGCTCACGCTCCCATGGGATCCCCAGCAAAGGACAAATGAAATTAGGGCTGCTACCTTTGGAAATCAGATTTCAAGACAATTAAATGCTGCCAAAAGCTTGCTGTTCACATCACAATCCTTGAAACTGCAAAATTCTGCCTGTTGTTCCTCAGAGATGCTGCGGTAGTGCATATTTCTGTTAATACAAATAACCCTTTCCACCATAAATATCCCTCTAGCTTTCACCCCTCAACTTTTTTCTCTTAGTGCCCTAGATCTGCTACTGCTCTAAGAGGAGCATATACCAGGAAAGCATTCCTTATTATTCCTGCTTGTAGAGATCATCATAGGAAAGTAGATACCACATAATCTAAACGCTGTATTGATGGAAGTAAATCACTACATTCTCACTTAAAATGTGATGGCATTCAGGCTCATGTCAAAATCTGGATCTATCTGTGCATGGGGCAACACAGACTTCCAGCAGATAACCCCTATACAAAAGGCAGAAGGAATTGGAATAAAGGTGTGTTGAAAGCGCCCCTTTTATTCCATTTTGTTGAAAGAAGAAGAACTTTAGACGTGTTCCCACTCCTTTCTTCCAGGGAAATCAATGGCACTATTGTCACCAGTTTCAAAAGAAGCAAGATCAGGCCTTTCACTGAACACACCAAAACAGAAAGAAATACACTTTCCCTTCCCTGGAATGCTGTGGCTGCTCAGCTGGCCTGGCTGCCCTGCAAAGACAGCAGTGCCAGCTGCAGCACGTTGGGACATCACAAAAACCAATTACACTGAGAAAATTCTGTGTATGGGATTTTCCAGCAGCCAGGCCCAGCTCAGATGGTCAGATCTTTCAGGATGGCAGAGCTGTGGATTGATGTTTGCCATCCATATCCCCCCTGTGCTCCTAGGGGCAAGCAGGTACGTGGAGGCTGAGCTCTTCCCACGCTTTTCTTTTGCAGAACTCTACTTCCCAGGGAATTCCAAAACAAGGTTGCTGTTATTCCAAGCTAGACTGGAAGTTTTCCAATGGAAATGTCATTTGAGCTGAAACACGTGCCAGGCTCCAGCTCAGCCCAGCCCTCAGCAGCAGAAATCTGGTACTTCCTGAGCTGGAGCAGAGCACAGGGCACCCTTTCTGCCACACAGCCCATCACACATCTGCAACCTGCTGTTATTTACATGGGCTTTTTATGAATGAACCACTGCCAGCTGTATCAGGCACTTGCTTCCCCAGGGCAATGCTGTGTGCTTCTGCTGACGCTGCTCAGGTTGGGGCACCACGTCCTGCTCTGGAGGAAGGAGCATCCCAAAGCGCTCCAGACACACCTTCCAGCATGCAGGAGGTGCAGTGGCTCTCTGTCCCTGAACTGGGAGTTCAGCTGTGCAGTGGAACGTGTGGTGAGCAGGTGGCTGAGGCTCTGCCCCCCAGGCTGTCACTGCTGGGTGTGTCCCCCGGGAGCCCTCACCCAGCTCACCCCCATCCTCCCCACTGTGATATTCCTGTGCATTCAGTCATCGAGGTGTTCTGACAGCTGGTGGTGAAGGGACCTGTGAGCTCCCCCATGGAGCAGCTCCATTCCCTGCTGTAAAGGGCCAGGAGGACACAGCTCAATCAGCCCTGCACTGATGGCTCTCCATCCCTACCACCTTGTGGCTCCCCACTGCTCCCACCAGCAGCTTTCCCAGCACATCTCTTTGTCAGCACCCCATGTGTTCAGCGACACAAATTAAATGTTGGGTTTTTTTCTCCATCAGGCTGGGCTGGCCCTGGGCTGGGTTTGTGGGCAGGTCAGGGCTTGTGAAAGGCACCACCTCACTGCCTGCAAGGTATCTGGTGCTGCCTGTGGGTGCTAAACCGGGCAGGGATTTCATCTTCCCTCCAACATCCTTTAAAAAACCCAGCCCCAAGGTTTCTCTTTCCCCAGCTTGCACAGGGGGAAATCTGGGAGAGGAACTGAGGCACTCACTGCCTCCACAGGGGTGTAGGGATTTACCTAGTCTGTACAGCATCTTTCTCTCCACAGCACAGGGAGGAGCGACGTTGCACGTGGTCAAAAGCTATTCCCCCTTTATCTTTTAATTTCCAGCCCTGCAAACAAGTACATCTGCCAGGCTGCATGTAAACAGAGTAATGGGTTCTCTGGCCAGCAGGAAGGTATGACTCATTAATTGCTTTACACCACAGCATAGAAATCCATCAGCATCTGCTATGCCCAGTCTCCTTGTAGAAAAGACATATTTGGACTGCGTTTTTCAAAAGAAGCTTCTGTGTGCTCTGCCACTGTTTGCTATGCAAATTTTGGTGTTAATTGCACCAAAATGAGAAACATATTACTTAAATCAGTGCACTCTTCAGATGGGCATCAGTGCGTGTGTGTGATCTTCTGCCAGATGTTATTTTATTACTGCAGTTTAATACCTAACCATCTGCTTCCTTCTTATTTTGTCATGGTTTGTATTCTCCCTGGGACCTCTTTTCTGTTACACTGGCTTTTATCACCTGCATTATGTATTAGTATGGCCAGGGCGAAAGGCTGGCAGCATCCAGAGTGCAGGATTTGCTCAGAGAAGCAAACAAGCAGCAGATCATTAAAGTAAGAGCATGGAACTGATACTCCAGTTGGATCAAAGAGCAAAGTTGATAACAAAAAGATAAAATCAGAGTTGAATGTTTGGGGATTAGCTCTAGTGATCCCAACTGAGACAGAGCTTGCTACACTCTGGCAAACACCTTGCAACTTGTACCACCTTGTAGCTTAAAAAAACCACAATGCTTTAAAGCCTGGAAGGGATGGAGTGGACATTCCCAAGTGTTTGCCCAAACACGGCGAAAAACAATTGGAATTACGGGGTGTTTGCCTTGGACATACACATTCATACCTGAACTGCTTCAATCACGCTTCATAAACTCAGTTCTTAATTGGCTGAAAAGAATGTTCATACACCATCTCATGGCCACCCTGCAGAGGTCTTTAACAAACATCAGTTTGTCAAACAGGGCCCTATTTCACTGCTCATAGCGCTGGTTCTCAATTTATACACTTTAGAATGAGATTCAGTGATTGCACCGTGTCTGGCCAGGGAGGGGAAGATGTTGAGCCAAATAGTCACAGGGGCACAAAAGTGAAGGCAGCAGTCAGATAGAAAATCTCATTCTTATTTCTCTTCCATTTTTTAAGAGAACTAGAGGATGTTTATAACTTTTCTCCTCATTTAGACAGGGACATTTTCAAGGGGTCAGTGGCTCACCAGGATCCAGGAGCCCTAATTAGTACTGTGGGGACTGGCCACCTTCCCCAGGCTCAGTCTAGGTCTTGGAGGCATTTCAACATTCCTGCTCCCATGTTGGGAGTGAGATTGTTCAGGTAATTCATTTTGCCAACACATAAAGCAATATTTTCATTAATTCTGCCTAGCTTGTTGTCATTTTATTGTCTAGTAAGAGATAATGGATAAAAACAACCTGACCTTTTGTAAGTAAAATCCCAACGGCGACACGTAATATTAACCAGCACTTCAGAGCTTCAAAGCATCATACAAATAAGTGTTGGATCCACATGGTAAATCCCCAGTACACTGAAGAGCAAAGAGCACAGCCTTTATAGGAAGTATTGGGAGCACAAGGTGTAAATCTCACAGGTTTGGAGGACTGTGTTACACCGGGATCGTGTCCTTGCCACGCTATCCCAGTTTGCCCACTGGTGTTATGGCTGCTGTGAACATTGCCCTGTAAGGCCGTAAAACAAAACCAGTTGTGTAACAGTAACCCATTTCTGGCCGCCTTTCTGTTAAGAACAAAATTAACTTTCAATTCATTAGGAATTACAAGCATGGCAGGGAATATAACCCCAATACACTGCTGAACGGGCAGAGGACCTGAGCACCAGAAGCTCCTGCCTCCAACCTTTAAAGCTATTAACCCTGGCATGAATTTTTATTTAGTGTTAATTAGGGGACTGGCAGCAAAAATCAATTAATTAATTACATCTCAGATCCACTGGAAAGCATAATGGAAATCAAAGAGAGCTAGGTTATCCTGCATCCATGGAGGGAAAGGCTGCTGCACAGCTCTGGGTGATGGCACTCCCTGTTGCCTTGAGTGCAAAGAAACAACTGTTAAGGACAACAAAAAAAAACCTGAACCAGGTCATTTCCCCTAGCTGGAAATGCCAAACCTTTCCTTGGCCTGGCCTGTCCCTGGAGCTCTCTGATCCTGGAGATTTCTTACACCAGTCCCTCAAAGTTCACCCTCCTCCTGCCCCCTTACGGAGCAGCATCCACACACCGCCCACAGGTGCAGGTCACCAGAGCTGTGGGGAAGGTCCACAAGGTCCTCAAGGGAGATGTTTCTGCAGGACTCAAGAGGAGACCACAGCCCATGTCCCCATCTCCATGGCCACACCCCTCCCAAGAACACACTCACGCTGCTGTTTCATCCGTTTCAACAAAATTATGCGCGAGGTTTGGGTTTGCTTTGCCTTTTTCTGCCCAAGGTACAATTAGCTAACTAACATTACTGACAGTGATTAGCGGGTGCTAATTACAATAGAATTTCTGTCAAATTACACGGTGCATAACTGCAGCCTGACAAGCTGGTTCAATTTTTAGGGCAGAGGGGGCTGAGCAGCGGGGCTGGCAGCACCTGCAGGCATCTCAAACCTTACCACGTCACCCGTCTTGTGCCACGTTTCAGGCGAGCGGGGATTTCTGTTTGGGCAGCACAACGACATTTGTCCTTTTACGGTTCCAAGACACAAAAAACACAAAAGAGGTGGGCAAGCACTCGTGTGTTTGTGGTGGGTGTCAGGAGCCGCCTGGATCACGAACCTCCCGCCGCGACAGCTTTTGTGCCGTGAGAAACCTCGAATTTCGTCACAGGGATGTTTGAGAGCAGCTGGTTAACGAGGCCTTGCATGTCCTAATTTTCAATGTTGTGATGGAGTTGAGAGGCATCGCTGCCCTCACCGCGTTCCTCACCGGCCCAGGGTGGTGCTGGTGACAGACTGGTCCTTACTGGGAGGATGAGGAGAGGAGGGAGCAGTGCCAGGAGCCTCTGCCGGCGGCCCCCGCGCTCAGCCCATTTATCAGTGCCACCACAGAGAATAAATATTTATAAATGGCGTGTCAGCTCTAATGTGATAAATTATCTCCAGTCATCACATAGATGGTTCAAGATGTGTTAAGCCGGTTTTAAACATTTGGTTAAGAAAATGGCTGAGAGGGGAAGCTGAAGGAGGAGGAAGAACTAAAACACCCCACGTGTTTGCCAAAAAGAGAAGGACAAAACATTCACCCATTTGACTTTGTACTGTGCTCCTGGCCCAGGGTTTGTGAAGTGCAAGTAACCTGCCGAAGTACATTAAAACTCTCTTGACTTACCCCAGTTTATTGTAAATATTACAGCAAATCCATTGTAAACAGCAGCAAGAGGCTTTTGGGAACCCATTAATCAAAATAAACTGCTCTGGAAAATGCCTCTGCTCAGCTTGTTTAACTAGTGCTGCAGCTCCATACTGCATAGCTGATTTCAAAATATACAATTTATTGCCTTGGATGTCTTTGCTCAGAGCTAGATCTAAATTCCTCTGGGTACTTTAACATACAGTTAATCAAAGCACAATGCCACCCCTATCATATTTACAATCTGGCAGGCAATTAGTCAATAATAAATAAAATGCATTGGAAAGACAAATGATATTACTGTGTATGTATCAATGGGCTTATAGGCTCAAAAGATTTATCAGTACCACTGGAGAGAATAAATATTTATAAATGGATGTGTCACTCATAAAGTGATAAACTATCTCCAGTCATCACATGAAGAATGCATATTTTCAAGTTGACATACTTTATTATCTACCTAATCATTTTTCAAAAGGTGTTTTTCAACTTTATTAGCCGTACTTAACAACAGGGGGAACTTATTATCATCATCACTGAATTGAGGTTGTGCAGCAAAGCCCCACTCAGGATTCCCACTGCAGGCTGTACAGGGAGAATAATAGATTCTCTTTCTCCTGTTATTCTTTGGCCCCAGAGTATTTACAGTCCTGCACACCCTGTTTCTGTGAGTAGAACCACTTAAAAAAAAAATATTTAAAACCATAACCTTCCTCCCAAATAAAAATTTCAACACGCATAATGTTTAAATTTCAAATGCCACTGATATAGAGATACAGGAAACCCACTGGGACTCAAACATGTTGATTAGTTCTACCACAGTTCCCTCCTGGGAGGCAGCAGGATTTGAAATATTGGTACAGAAAAATATCTTTCCCTGCAATTCTTTTCTCACCAAAAATAGGGGGCCTGCTTATACCCAGCCCTGCTGACTTACATGAGTGTCCTAAGTAAGGATGTGTTTTAAAACCCACCAATTTTTTGTAGAAATATTTTTTTAAAAAGTACCTTTTAGGAAAGTACCTGCTTTGTTTTAGCAGAAGTGTGAATGAAGTTATATTTGTATAAAATTTAAGCCAATATAACTGCATCCGCACTTAGAAATGTCCACAGCAATCACAAGGAAAACAAGTAATCCTTTTCTGCTTGCATCCTCACCAACAGATCATTAGCTAATGAGTAACTCAGCCATATTTATTTATAGAACTTCGATTTTCATCTTATCTTATTGCATTTTATTTTAGTGACTGAAAAGCTAAAGTGATACATTCTGAAATATCGATGCAACTGCTTTAAGACCATTAATAATCCAATAACTTTTTTTAGAGGAAAAAAAAAATCCCTTTTTTTCCTTAGAAGAAGAAGGAGCAAGGTCCTTCCTCTGGGTTTCCCTGCCTGAGGGTGGAGACGAAACTGTCCTTGGCTTGCACGTGGAAGCTTTTGAGTAAGCAACAGGAAACTGGATATTCTCCACATTTGCGAATCCACCATGCCAGTTAGGGCTGATAAAATTTTAAATGCTCCCTTGAATGAAGTTTTTTAAATGCTGCCGTTGTTATCCCGCTCATTTTACATCACAGTTTGGCAGCGGATGCCATTAGCGAACATTCAGTGTCAACAGTGGCGTGATGCTGCTCTTAGAGATGTGTCAAGCACCGTGGCGTGATCTTGTTGCATTTAAAATTAACCACAGCAGTCAGGCTGTGCCAATTCCTTGCATTAGACCCAGAATGAAGCCAGCGAACGTGTCAGGTGCACTGAGCGTGCCTCAGGAATAAACAACAACAAAGGGAACTGCTTCCTTCTGCTGTTTTTTTCTTTCTTGTCATGGGGATTATTTTTTTTTTAGGGGAAGAAGCCTTTCTCCTGCTCTGCTGTACTGAGCAGCCTGGCTCTGCAAGGGGGAAGGAGAGCTCAGAGTGAGCCCAAGGGTCCCAGAGCCCTGGGAAGCCTGTAAGGCAGCCACTTACAACCTGCTTTTATCTTGCTTCTCATTTAATTATCCTTCCCAAAAACTTGGGGGGCGACATAGGAATTTAGACAAACCTCACAGATTTGGTTCCCTAGGAAAACTAAAAAAAGAGGTATGTTTTAGAAGGGTGCTGCCCAGGCCATGTTAGTTAGCAGATCTCGGTCTCAATGCACTTTTTTTTCCCCTGATTTAGTCACAGTTTTTCTCTGCGAGTCATTTTTCTGTCTAGATCTTCAGTTTCTTGGAAACCACATGACTGATGGTCCTCACTGCTCGAGCCTGAGATAATCTATTGTGCTTTAGCTGCAGAGTTGCCCACTCAGCGTTATACACGGCTCTAGTTTGCACCACTTGTTTTACGAGGTGTAATATCAGCTTTATATCCTGAAATGCTGACAGGTGGTTTTTTTTTTTTCCTTTTTCCCCCTGTGATTCAGACTGGGGGGAAAGAAACGCATCTTTTGAAGCGAGAAATGCTCACATCAAACTATTTTCATCTTGCTTATTCACGTGAAAAGGTTTAAGGGAGAAACCCTGAAGTCTGCGTGAAGAAGCGGGGCTGTGACAGAGACCTGACACGTCAAAGACCAAGAGCAGTTTGCCCTGGGTCACCTGGGGCCAGCATCAGGACTGGGATGAGACTGCCTGAGACAGCCCAGCTGCGTGTCTGGGGCACAGCTGGCACTGTGGACAACAGCTCAGCCCACACTCCCACTGTCTGCTGAGTGCTCCTTACCCCTGATGCTCACAGTGACCTCACCCCTGTGATCCTCAACAGCCAAGAGACACACTCTTACCAGCAGCAGCCCCACTTCACAGTGGTGTTCCTAAGGATTTTAGCAGGAGGAATATTGCTAAAACACTGTCACCTCAGACAAAACTCCTCTGGTCAGTGGGCTGGTGGTGACCCAGCAAAGAGCGGGGTCTGCACACACACATCACTGCCTACGGCACAGCTTTCCTTTAATTTGTAACTAGGAGGCTTTGGCAGGTCCAACCACCTTAAAAGCTCCTGAAAAAAAACCAACTCTGTTCTTATTTCATAAAGCAGCAATGGAAACCATGTCTTCCTAATAAAGCTTCATGTGCAACTGGGGTATCATCACACCATCAACTGGAAAAGCTGCTAGAGCGGGGTCACCTCAGTCCTAGAACCCTGCCCAGCTCCTGCAGAGCCTGTCTGAGTGCAGGGGGGAGCTCACCCCGAGGTAAATCCTGCTACTTTCACCCACAGTGCACAGCCAGGCTCCCCGTGCCGGATGGCAACATGTGCTGGGGCTGAGCAGAGCGGGGCAGGGGCTCCCAGGGCCACTCAGCCACAGCCCTACCGTGTGAGCCAGCACAGCCTTGTTTTATATGGCTGGGATGAGGCTCAGTTGCTGCCTGACCCAATGGAGATGTTTGCTAGGGATGAGAATTTTTTTCGAGAGCTTGCAATAAAACAAAGTGCTGGAGGCAAAATAACAAAACGGGCAGTATGAGCTCTTCCAGGGGGTCAGCTGGAGCTAATTCTTTGGAAACAGCAATCTCCCTTCCAACTGCATCTCACCAGAACATTTCCAAGACAGACATCAAGAGACCTGCAACAAATCACCCAGGAACTCAGGTTAGAGATGAAATTCCAGGAAAATCTGAGCACAGGGAATAGTGGCTGAGCTCATCTGCGGGAGAGGAGACTTAATCTATGAGAGGTTATTCCAGTGTTTAGTAACAGGTGGGGAAATGATCTTTCAAGTTAGAGATTTTTCAGCCAAAGGTGGCTGTTCAATAAGCCGACATCAAGACTCAGAGGGACATTTGAAGGAGCTAACTCCTTATGGCAGTGTGCTGTGCAACCGGCATTTTCCTTCTAGCAGTTGAGCAAAATTGCAAACAGCTGGTGGGTTTTTGGAACCTTTTAAAACATTTCTTTCAAGGTACTTTATTGCTTTCTCAAAAATAAATACACATGCCACACATTCCCCCTTTATTTTTTTCACTTTTGCAGCGAACGTGTATCCCAAGCACCGGTTTTTGGCTGGCAAATTTCTTATTCATGAAAGCCAAACCCCCCTGCTGATTTCCCTGCACCAGTGGGACCCAATTTCACTTCTTTTTTTTTTTCCCCCTGAAGGCTGGAAATCCCTCTACACCAGGTGCACAAGTGGGTTCCTACCTGAGGAAGGAGGAGAGGGTGGTCCCAGCACAGCTGTGTTATCACTGCTCACCCTCCCTCCTGGGGCACAGCCCCTCAGCAGAGCATCCCAACCCAGCAGGGAACTGGCAGGGGGGGGTTCTAAAAGGGGAGTGGAAAAACCTGATTATTTTATGCATGAGGGATTTGTTTCCAACACTGCTGTGAGGACTCCCCAGAGGTCCTAAAAGCTAAGGATGGATTTTGAGAACTACCTTCTTTCACAGGGAAGGGGGTGGCACAGCAGCCTTTACAGGGCAAGTGCTTTCTCTTTTCCATCATGCAGCAACTAAATGTTGGTACTGGCAATGGGTATCTCGTATTTCCCCCCTTTTCTGTGATGTGAGTCTCTGGAGACCTCCCCTGCACTGTGCACGTGGGCCCACGTGCACACACTCATCTGCCTAAAATAACTCCTGTTTGATCCACTCCAGTTGAAAAGCCCTCCAGGCTGTGGCCAGGAGTCCTTTCTCCCTTCGTCCTACGATAAAACTTTGTTCAGCAAGCCAAAGGACAAAACCCTGGAATTTCAACTTGGCTGATTATCCGTCTTTGCTCTCCCTGTCTCAGAAGTGCAGTTGCTTCCAGCAGCTCTGCTGCCCTGCTTTAGGTGAGGGTCTCTTTAGGAGGAAACCACAGTTCCCTTGAATTGAGAAGGGGCAGAACTGAACAAATTCAGAGGTTTGGCAGGGCTTAGATCTGAAGCTTTAGTATGAGTCTCTCTAAAGACTGAGAAAAGCAAATTTCACAGAATGGGTGTTACAAAAAAGAAAAAAATCTGTAATCAGTCTAATTTGATAACCAATTTGTCTCAGCCATGCTCTCACCCTTGCTTTTGAAATTAATGTTCTTCGGAGACAAATGTCAGGGAGCTGGGCTGGAGTGTGAAATCCATCACAAGCACAGCCACCAGATGTGTTTGCTTTATGAACTTGGGATTTCCTGAATCTCATGGTTAAAAGCTCGTGTCTCCAGTGCTCGGGATCAGGAGTGGTGAACTCGGCAGCTAACGACCAAGTCCTAATTATTTATTGAGGAGTTTCTTATTTCTCGGGAATTTTCATCACATGAAGTTATTCAGTGTGGAATACATGCTCCATCCAGGCAGTTTGAAATTTTCCAACAATCAGTTGGTTCACAGACTCACTGTCCGGATACAAAATAATCTAACATGGTTATAATTTCCAGGTGTAAATGTTCAGTAACGAACCCAAACTTGTCTTCTGTTGAAGTCTCACAGCTGAGCCTATGAGACTCACTCTCTAGAAACACAGACTTCTAATGCAAACTATAAAGTTATCAATTTGAGGCAAATCCTAGATCCCTAAGCCACACATGCACTGGGAAAGGCTTGATTTATATGGTTGTAAAACTCTTGCAGGAAGCATACAGTCTTTGAGTTACAAAGAAAGCTGGCAAGAGGAAGCTGCTTCATTTGCAAATTCAGTCTGCAAGACTGAGGGTGACATACTTGTCTTCTGACTTCCCTGCAAAACCATTTTTACCATCATCGTGCCAAGACATTGTGTATGTACCAATGTTTATACAGAACTCGCTGATATTCCTATCATACCAAGGTTTAAATTCAGTATTTTAGCTCATGCCACCTCTTGCTCTCAGAGCACACATAAGAAATGCCCCTCTCCTGGGTGCTCACAGCCCCAAGCAATGAACTCTGGGGTGAGCAGTTCCTGCAAAGAAACACTGACCAAGCCTGAGATGACTGCAGCTGCCCCAAAGCCAAGTTCAGGGCCGTGTTTGCAAACTTCATCTCCCCAGTTCTTTGTTACAAGCACACATGTTTACAGAAAGCAGGCTGGATCCATATGGGATAGGAATCGTAATTTTTACACACTTCACTCTCAAATCTCTCTGCTGGGGTCAAGACAAAACAGCTGAACTGCTCATCCACGCCTCCCTAATTTAGGACCTTCACAAGGCATTCCCTTCACATCCCCACATCTCAGGGCAGGATGCATTTCTCAGGGCAGGATGCATTTCTCAGGGCAGGATGCATTTCTCAGGGCAGGGCACACTTGGGGAGGAACTCATTCAGCAGCACAAACACCACAGAACCAGCCCCAGGCTGGGCACTGCCACCGGTGCCACCAGAGTGCCCCAACACAACCCCTGCCTTCCCATTTTTCTCTTACCTCCTTTTTGCCCTTGCTGACCATTCCTGCTCCAAAAGGCAAGAAAAGCACCGAGGATGCTACCCACTCATCCAGCTTCTCTGAGGGCCCAGCACGGAGGCAGCTCCCAAGCAAATCCCAGTGCAAACTGATGATCGGGCAATAAAACTGCCTTTAGATAAGTTTGCATACGCCTTTGTGCCTGCACCTGCCTGTTCAGCGAGTCATCACTCATTTCACAGCTCATTTCGCTGGCTGTGGTCTGCAGGTTTTATCTCTTTAATTGGGCAAACAATGCACACCTTGTCTCTGCACAGAAAGTCCAGTGCTAACGTGCACGTCTCCTGCCAGTTGGTCGTTTGGCTTTTTTTTTTTTAATCAGCCCTAAGTAATGCTGTGCACTCAGGGTGGATGTGCTCTCTTCTTGAAGGTTACCCATCTGCAATTCAAATACTTGGATTTTTTTTTGCAAAGATTTTGGCTCTGAGGCCAGTCTTCAAGAGCCTCACATCAGTGTCCACCAAAGCCCACGGGGAGAGTCCCTTTGATGTCAAATGGCTTTGGGACGGACCCAACAGCGCCAAAAAGAAAAGACAAGTGATGTGAGTCCTCCCCTCCCTCCCAAGCAAGGAGTCTAAAGCAGAACAGCAGAGTAGAAAAAAAATTCAGCAGCTACCCTACTTCATGTGGTTTCTCTGGGAAATGATTTAGCTTTTTTTTTTAAACAAACAAGCGGTGCATTATTCAGAGACAGGGTTTAGCATCTCCTGCTGAGGCCAGCAGAGTTAATGCAGTCACAGCCTTGGCCTGAGGAGAAGTTAATGCCAAGAGCAGCTGAAACTGCCCGAGCAGAGCATGGTCCTCCAGCAGCGTGTTCTCCTGCCATCTCCAACTTGCATTACTCACTACTCTGAGGGTTTCCAATCCCATCCTGAAGGTTCTCGTGGCAGAGCACTGGCACAGTCCCTGTGCATCCTGCACACCCACCCCAGCCCTGGGGAGGCAGGGGGTGCCGAGGGCCGCACCGTCACCTGCCAGCTGGCTCTGCACAGCCAAGCTCTGCTCTGGGGGTCCTGCTCGAGCTACTGAGAACTGGCACCAGCACAAACACTGCAGACCTCGAGTGTGGTTGTCGTGGAGAGGGCGAGCACCCAGCCCTGCTGCAGCTCGAGCCCAGGAGGCAGGAGAGAACCACTCCAAAAACCACGCACCCACACGCACACTCTTTGCAGCATGATTAGTTTTTGGCGAAGACACACTGAATGTGGGGGGGGAAAGTGCTGTCTTTGTTCGAGGATGCAAATGAGCATCTTTTTTAGGAGCTGAGAAAGAGCCCCGACTAACCAAAATTGCGCATTGACTGAAATAAGCCAGGCTGCCTTTCAGATGTAGACTTCAGACAGAAAATGAAACATATCAAAGTGTCTGATTTGACGTGGCTTGCAGCTGCAAGGCAAAGCGACTGTCCCATTTTTTTCCCCCCGAGGCGAACACTCAAGATTTTCTTGATCTTATCTTTGTCTTTCTATAAGCCTTTGAAAACCATCTGTAGAGATTCATAAAGGGTATTAGTGTTTTAAGTAAACTGCAGAAGTGATCTGTACCGAACAGATGGAAACAAATCAAAAAGCTTAACGGGATGCAGAAAAACAGCAACACTCCGAAAAATACTAGATATGAATGAGCAGGCAGGTTGTCTCCCATTTGTGTTCCATTTGGCGTGGCATCTCTTTCCCTGGAGCTCTCTCTCTGCAGCCCGCACACCAAGCTCTCCTCCTTCCTCTCCTGTCCTTGCTCACAGGCTGCAAAACACTTCCCAGCTGAGTTTGCTCTTCTGGACAAGCATCCCTTCGATGGGAATTGCTCGGCTCCTTGGCAGAGCCCTCGTATCCACCTGGAGCCCTCAGTGCAGCTCCCTCACAAATAGATCGCGTTTGACAGCAAGGGGCTCCGATTTTTCACGGCTTGCCAAAACATTTCTGCACGGAGAAGGTGGGGGGAGAAAAGTGCTACAAATCAGTCTCGGTGTGCTCGGGGGATTGTGAGCCTGTTTGTTTGTTCCGGGTGATGGTTTTTTTTTCCTGACAGACGATTTCAAAGAAGCACAAGACTGCTTCCTCAGTACCAGCTTTTCATAGAAGACACAATAAAGTGCAAAATGATGTGTGTTACTGGAGCGAGTGGGCGTTAATGGGACTTCCTGAGAGTAGCAACAAAACCCACAGAGGAAAAAAAAAGAAAAACCACTTAATTTTTCCCTGGTATTTCAGCTGCAGTCAGAGTCCCGTGTGCCCAGTTTGGGGAGGGTACTGTGACACTGCTGGAGAGCATCTGCCCTTGGTCAGATCAGTCACTGTAACCCTGAGCAAAACCCATCCTTGGCCACATCTTTACTGCAAAGACAGTTTTTGTATCAGTGTAGCCCTCATTTCACAAAATTCCCAGCAGTTTGTCCAGAGAAGCTGCTCCCAGCTAACACAAAGTCTGGACTGTATAATCCCCTCCATAAATTTATCAGCCTCCATCATAAAACCATGCAGTCTCCACACCTACACTCAGACAGTGTTGCTGCACAGCTGTTTCATAACCTCACCCCTCCAGTGGCAGCATTACCTGTTTTCTTTCCAGCTTACATGTTTTAATGGCCAGTTTGTACCTTTATTTCCCCTCCTCCTTTTCTTTTCCTTGCTTTGCTCACCAGTTCCTAACAGGCCCAAGGCAAAGGTTAAGGTAAAAATTCCAGATGGGAGACCCAGGGATGGAAAAGGCTGTTGGAGTGACATCAAAGCACTCCTCCACTTTGTTTCTGTAGGATGTTACATGATAGAAGCTCAAGATAAATGCGTGTTTCTATTGAGCTACTTAATTTACTATGAAGCCAAGACACAGGTTCTGCCCTAAGCATCTCAGGAGGAGGGTGTTCTTATCCAGCAGTTCCACCTGGACCCCAGGATGGACATGAGGGACAGTCCAGCCTCTTTAGGCTCTGGGACTCTTTGGTTGGGAGCCCCCAAAAACACAAGAAAGGACCATTTCAAGTGAAGAAATTACAGGGTATGATCCAACCCTATGTCATCCTTCCCTCAACAAGGTGAAACCTCAGCAGTTATGAAGTGTTGGCTGAGCTCAGTGCAGACCCAGACGTGTTCCCACTGCTGTCAAAGGGAATTCACCCTGGTATCTGAAAACTCAGTTCTCCTCTCAATGCCAGGAGGCAGAGCCAGAGCAAATGCTTGACATCCCCCCCTCTCCCTTGGCATGGGGCTCAGGCCACAGGGCTTCAACATGAGCAGATGTGGGGATGGAGTGATCCATGAGCAGGGGTGGTGGGAAAGGCCCTTCAGCTGACCATGGCTGCCCACCAGCCTCCAGGACAATCCCTGTGATGTTTTACATCCTGTTTCTCACCACCTTTCTTAGCCATCAGCCAAGGAAATGAAACATTCCTGCCTATTTCTCTGCTCCTCCCAGAGGGGCCCATTGCCTTCTGCTCAGCTGTGCCACCTTCCCTCTCCGGAGGGGAACACGCAAAGACCAACTTCCACCCTTGTCCACCAGGCCACACTCATGACACCATGTGTGTTATCCACCCCTGGGGCGTTGCCAGCCTGAATATATCCATTTTTACCCCATATGGAGCTTAGCCAGCTCCATGCTCTCCTCCTGAGCAAAGCACAAGGCATCCCATGCTGTCATCCCAATGGTCCTTTGGTATTTGGATCCGTGTAAGTGCAGATTCCCAGCTCCATCCATCCACCAGCCTAGAGAGCCTTGCATGCAAAAATAGAGGCAACACTGCGACTGATATTTTTAGAAAGGGAATGCATATGTAAATTATTCCCCTGAAAATGTCTCTGTGCGTCAGACTCTCCCCTGATTCAGAGAGCATCCCTTCCATCTTTTCCTCAAGTACACGCTGCGTACAGTGAAGCTCAACGTCTCAGGCAGGGAAGGTTGCTGCAAAAAGTGATTCATCTATCACATCCCTCACAGCTTCGGTAAACTGGAAGGGTGCGAATTCCTCTGCCCCCAGCCTTGGCTGCTCCAGAGCTCCCCGGCTCCCCTCCCATTCACAGCTCCCAGCGGGAGGCGAGGAGAACGGCTGGATCCCTCACCTCCACATCTTCCCACGGCATGCTCCCTGCTCGGGATGCAGTCAGAATGCAGACAGGCCCACCTGGTGGGAGCACTTCTCCCGTGGGAGTCTCAGAGCGAGGTGGCCAGGCGGTGAGGAGCCCTGGCTGCCCTCTGCATGCAGCCACCAGAGGAGCTCAGGTGTGATTCCTGCAATCCAGACCGTCCCACTGGCTGCTCAGCCCCGGGCAGGCAAGACATCCCACCCGTGCTCAGCGCTGGGGATGCTCAGGCTCCCAGGAGGAAGCAGCACTTCCAGTCACCAGAACACGCAGCCGTGTTTCTCCACCCCCTCACATTCACAGCCCCCATCAGAGCAACCTGCCCAAAACTCCTGCGGTGCCAGGGGCTGCTCAGCAGCTCGGGCAGGGCAGGAACTCTGCACTAGCAGGAGCCTCACGGTGCCCAGTGCTTTGGGAGGTAAACAGCACAGTCCCCGCCGCTGTGTTCGATCACTGTCCAGAAGCTATTAGGAAGCTAATTAAAATGAATAGATCACTTAAGTATTCAGAGTTCATATCCCATTAATTCAACAGAGCAAGATACAGAGGGAAAGACAAAGGCTGAAGAAAAGGCCAAGGACGGTACAACAATGTTCCTCGGTGTGGATTTTTTACCCTCCATTCTTTGTAACACACAAGATAAGTCTGTCTCCTGGCTTATCTAGATACATTTATAAAGATTAAAACCACACTTCTCTGCCTTTGCATTCTGCTGTAAATGATTAGCCCGTGGTATCGTTAAGCAGGCGCTCTGCCAGCTGCAAGGCTCTGATTTAAGCCACAAAGATGGGGAAATTCAGAGCAAAACCTGCTGTTTCCCTCCTGGAGAAGCCAGGCAGGCAGGACCCTGCCACCTCCCTGCCCTTCCAGGGGGATGGGGCTGCACATGGAGCCTCAGCTGTGCAGGAGAGGCTGGCCCCAATTCCTGCACCAGGAGGCAGAAAAACAGAGCATTTTCCTGCTGACTGGCACGTTTTGGGAACATGAACACCGGTACCCAGACAAGGGCAGAGCTCCCACCTGGAGCAGCCCAGTGACCTCACCCCAAAGATCCCACTCTGGCTGTGAACCAGGCTGTGGGATGGGAGTAGCAGTTCCTAAAGCCTTGGGCAGGACCCAAGGAGGTGCCCCCACAGAGAAACTGCTGTCCCAAAGAACATCCTGAAAACCCAGCTCAGCAGAGATGAACAGGCTGCCGGAGAGGAGGCAGGTAGCTCAGAGGATGGAAAATGGGATCACACCTTAGAAAAGCCACTGATAAATAGCTGGTGGTATCTCCAGGCACAACCCTGCAGCCCAGAAGACCTGGATATTGCTCTGCTGCAAAGATCTGTTTGCAATAGTTCAGTGGGGCCCTAAAGAGAGAAAAATTCAACAGCAGCTCTGGTCCCAGTCCCACCTCTCACTGCAGGGTTTGTGCTTCTCTATGACTCTGAAGTTCCCTCATTCATATCTCTTTTTAAAACTGGCACTGAAGGCACCTAATCCTCCCTGTCTCCCTGCAAATATTCACAGGGCAGAGAAATTCAGCTGAAGGCAGCCTGCTGAAGAAAATGTGTGCTTGTATCCCAAAAGACTGTGCTCATGCTCCCCTGGTTTGGAGCCCTTCAGCCGAAGAAAACCTATCTCAAGGAAATGCATTTCTTTGTCACATTCCAGACCAGCACAAATTAATGTATCGGCATTAAAAGTCCATGAAAAATGGGGTTAATTACGGAAACGATGACCTTTATATACAGCAGCTCAGGCATGGGCTGCTCTCATACATCATCACGTTAGGAAGAGCCACTTACTGACACACAACAGCAAATAATAAATAATAAATAATTAATCCATCAAACTAAATTGAACCTTGTGTAATGTAGTCCTGACAAACCATAGATTAATTTGCCTAATCCATCATTTGTTAATCCTTCATCCCCGAGAAATGCACATAAGTGCTACAACTGTGTCATTTGAGTCTATCATACCGGCCCAGGGACTCAGCTACAGTCGTCCAGAAATCCATCAACTGAGTTTCCCACCTGTAGCAAATACTGCCAGAGCATTGCAGTTCCAAATGTCAAAGGGAGATAACTGGAGCATCGGAAGTTGTGCATTTATGAAGCCACAAAAATAACCATCAGGGTTTTGTACAGGATTCTTAAATATCACAGGAACCCAGCAACTTCTCCCCAGTCCGTACTGAGTGACAAGTTCCACAGCAGTACCTAAAACACTCACTTATGCAAATTGTTATTAAGAAAGACACCTACTCCCACACTAGAGCTGGAAATCTGTGTCTGGTTTTTAAGAGAAAGCCAAGAAGCAAACAATTAAATACTTTCCCCTCTCAAAACGGAGGGAGTTCTTTCCCACTCTTATTGTCAAATCCAATTAAGTAGTTCTTCGCAACATCACTTGCATGTGCTTTAACTGTCAAGTGGCACCATGAAGTGACAGTGCCAAACCTGCCCGAGACCTGCCAAGCAGTGTTGCACCAGGAGGATCCCTCTTCTGGCATCAGCCCAATAAAAAAAAAAAAAATCCTTGAAAAACATTCCAGGGATGGCAGGAGCAGCAAGGACAGCAGGAGGGTCTTGTGTTGCTGCCTTACCTGGCAGCAATGATCAGCAACTTGCATTGGTCCTGCCCCAGTGCAGAAGTCTCCATTCCCACGTCCCAAACACAGTCTGAGGGAAGAAGCTTTCAGATCAGCAAGGCAGGAGCGCTGGGTGGAGGATGGACAACACTGGCAACACAAATCCAGCCAAGGCAGGACCTTTGTTACACCTCAGCAAGAGGGCACTGCACTCCTAATGAATTATCTAGGGGAGAATTATGGGGTATTAGTGTGTTTTTGCATAAAAAGTGCAGTAATGGCTGAAAGCTGGAAACCATGGCTTACTGGAAGAAGCCACAGTTACCTGTCCAAATGTATATTTAATGCTCTCAGAGGACAACTATGCCAACTGCTTGGCAGCCAGGAACTCTTTCTTAAGAGCTGCTGTCACAAGCTTGTGATCTGGTTCATAAATAATCATCAAGTGAAATGATTTATGGATTTGCAGAACTAAAAACTTTCCTACCTGTGTTCTCCCTCAGCTCCTCCTCAGTGGCTGGGAGAGGAGGGGGACACAGCAGAGCTGCAGGAGCTGGGCTGAGGTCACTGTGCTCGGGTTAAGGGCACACCTTGCTTTGCCAAGGGCAGTGTGGACAGCTGAACCTGGCACAGGGGCTCGTGGGGGGCCTCAGGACCCTCCTGGGCTCCCAAGAGCCACCTCCACATGTGGCACCTGCCCCAGGCTGGGCTGCTCCTGCCCTGCACAGCATCCTTCACGTCCCAGTTTGTGCCAAGCTGGGAAAAGCATATCCCAGGGCAGCAGTGGTTAAATTATTATCCAGACACTAATCTCAGAAATCCCAGTCCATTTTGTCCAGTTATCCCTCTACTTAAAAGAGCCAGAGTGAATATAAACTGACACACTCAAGTGTTATATGATTAGTGCTATGTAAATATAAACATCATCACATTTAAATCACAACCCAATCTAACTTTGAGGTCAGCCCTGCTTTGAGCAGGAGGTTGAACTTGGGGCTCTCAAGGTCCCTTGCAACCTAAATTATTCTTTGGTCTGGTGATTTTTCCCTAATAGAAATTCTCCATCATCTTAACAGAAGTTACTTATTGCAAGTCACACGAAACAAAGTTTAATAACAGGTACCTCCTGTTTTGACCCTCCTTTGGATTCGAAGCTTTAGGGGAGGTAAATATATTTAAAAGACATCACAGCCTTTAAAGGCAGGCACAGGTTGCAGTCCTGTAGCGCTCTGCACAAGGCAGGCACCCAGTTCAACTGCTGGCATAACTGCTTTCACATCCATTGCAATTTGATTTTCTAATGGCATCCAATTACCTTTCCTAGCACAGAAGACGGACTGGAAAAGCATCCTATGATGTGTTTTTTTTCTAATTGCTAATTTGCTTGTAGTGATTTGCAGGTTGCCCTCCTCTTCCTGGGAGCATCCAGTAACGTATTTATAAAAACTTGGGGTCGGGTCGTTATTGTGGCGCAGAGACACCCCAAGAACTGCCTTTCCCGTGCCAGAATCAGGGTTGTCCCCACGGCCCTGCCTGCAGCTCGGCACGGAGCAGCCCCAGCTGCTGCGAGGATCAAGCCGCGCTCGTGTCGGGCTTTGATGTTCCCAGGTGGAAGGAGCTCTAACGGTGCGGTGGAGTGTTGTTTTTACACGAGATTTATCAGCACAGTTAACGCTCCGCCACAGAGCTGCCATCTGAGCATGCCCTGAATGACAATCAGCTCGCACAAGCCGCAGGTACGCGCTGGCACTCACCTTCAAAGGGCTTTTTTCTAAACATTAGCTCGGCAGGTCTCACCTCGGCGTCCCCGAGGGGAGCTCAGCTCCACTTCGAGGGGAAAGGGAGGCAGAGGCGAGGAGGTCACGGACGGGGCTTTGTGATGGGCTCGGGAGAGCCAGGATTCAAAAGAGATTTGAGCACCTTATTTTCACACGGACGTTTATGTAGGGCTTATCCATCGCACCGCCCGGAGGAGCCTCGCGCTTCAGCGTCCGAGGCTATGGGTGGGTTAGGATGTATTTCATCCTGAGCCGTGTAATTTCTCAATATCCAACAGGATGAGCCGCTCTGCAAATCGGAGTTCTCAAGCAGAAGCTTTGTTGAATTTTAACGGGGACACATCAATGAATCCCCACTGATATCCAAGGGAGATCAAACAGGAGGCTGGGAAAATTACCGGAGAAAAGCATCTGGGATCCTTTGGGGGAAAACTATCAAAGTGGCACAGGAAAGTATAAAGCTTGATTGGGTATGAAGAGGTCATCCCGTCCAGTGTTTATCAACCTTTAAAAACCACTTAACTCCTTAATCTAGAAGCCACAGGCTACTTTGTGCAGCACTGGCGCAACTACCTTACTTGCAAACCTAACCAATATTAAGACCAATGCTGAAACTTCCTTCACCCATTTTTTTTTTTTTGCCAATTCCTACATAATTTGTTTCTTTCTGGTTGTCTTATAAGCTACCCAGCACATTTTACAGGTCCAACTGTGCTGTCCAACAGAAGAGCCCAGTAATTTAAATAAATACTATGCCTCTGATCCTTGTAGTTTGTTGTCCTACCCAAATTTGACTACTTCCTGAGCTGCCCTTTGCTGTAGGAAAGACCTATCACTACCAGAAACTAAGACCAGATCATCTGTGCAGCCTCTGTAGAAAATCCTCCTGATCTCCCTCAGAACCAGCCCCACCTTCCCTAAATCTTTATCCAGGACTAGGGGCGCATAACCATCCACCCATCAGGACGCACAGCCTTTGAGAGGACACCAAGCAGGTATTTTTCACAATCAGACACAAACCAACCACCCATCAGGACACACAGCCTTTGGGAGGACACCAAGCCAAGGTTTTTTACATATTTGGGCAGATGGAAGCAAGCCTTTCCCACACCTCCTCCCCGGAACCAACCCAGCCCATCCACCTTCCCCCTTCAGCGCAGGAGCAGCAAATCCGCGTGGTTTGTGTACGTAACTAATGCACCGAGGTCTGTTTTTTGTTTAAATAGCTGTGAAAAGCCCAGTGTGTGTTTTACCCAGAGATATATTACACTTGATTAGGCGGAGCGCTGGAGCGCGAATGCTACAACAGGAGACGGACGTGCTTAACTAGCGGTTTCAGCCCGCGCTCCGGTATCGGGAGGTCAAGGGAAAGATTAACTATATCTGACTGCCGTGTCAAAACACTCAATTGCAGCATTTATAAACCCACAGAACTAGTTGCCTTGGTCGGCAGAGCAGATTTATTTCCCCTCCGTGCGGCTCTCGCAAAGCAAAGCGGGGCGGTCGACGGGGCCGCGCTCACTTTCGGCTCCTTCCGAAGGGCAGGGGCATCTCAGAGGTTCAGATGGAGATGTGCAGCCTTCAGCCTGTAAGCTCTGAAAGTCACCTGTCTAAACACTATTTTAATGGGGGGGGG
>NW_020955554.1:385371-388802 GCF_003031625.1 Empidonax traillii
TCCCAGCTCTTCAACAGGTGTAACACACACATAGTAGCTTCTGTTTTATAGAAGAACCTTGTGGGGGAAAAATTTGTACTTTTCATGGGTTAGGGGATGTCTGGTTTTTATTGTTCTTTAGAATTCTAAAAATGTCTTTCTGTGCAAAACAAGTTGAAGGCGACCCCTGAAGGGGGATCCCCAAGGGAGGCCTCCCATTTCAAAAGCAACATCTTTACAGGACACCATGTTTTAAGCCCATAGTTAGATTTGGAACTGTACATACAGTCTAGTCCTTTCCATCTCAGTATACATCTCCACTGAAGTAGATTGAGTGATGACCAGTGTGAGTAGACAATTGCAGTATGTGGCCACTGAGAGTGAGAATTTGGACGAATGGGACCACCATTTAAATAAACCAAACCAAAACAAACAACCCTACCATGTCTTCAACTTTATGATGCATGTATGACTAAGGAAGAAGCCTTTGCTTCCCTTCTGCTCCAAATTCAAGAATTTTTTCCTCAGCACCCAGACTCAATTCTATCCAACTTGTTGTCACTTCAAATTGTCCCCCTTTTCCACGTCAAACTCAAAGGCCACCACGTGATGTGCAGTGACAGCTTATTCCATCCTATTTCATTTATGGCTTCAGCACCAAGGCCAGGATCAGAGCCGTCACCAGCATTTCAAGGAAAAGGTGCCAGCATGCAGGGTCAGTGTCCCAGGAGCACATCTCCTCAGCATCACACACACTGCAGGTACTTCAGGGAGCCACTGCTCCCCACGCTCTGCAGAAGCAGCGAATTCTATTCGTTTCAAGACTGTAAAGAGCACTTTTGCTTCCCGGGGCAGGATCCAAGAGGTACCAAATCTAGAAGAGCTCATCCTTCAAAACCTGCTGTGTGTTTTTAGCCTGCCCCAGGCCCCATGGACTCCTCTGCTCAAACCAGCTGTTGCTCAAGGGTTCCTGATCCACGTCCTGCTCCACAAAGCAGACGTGCCCGTGTTAAGCCTGGCAGAAGACACAGACAGGACTTCTCCACTCAAGTCACAGGAATGTTTCTGGGCAGAGACTGTCTGGATAAACCAGATACTTCAGCACCCTGAGCTATGCTGCAGGGGTGCAATTTTATTTTTAAACTGCACTTAGCAGCGTTCTGACTTGCAGGTTTCACTTTTTAATCATAAACACATTTTGTAGGTGCCAGAGAACATTTCAAAGCGTTTCAGTGGAGTCCTTTTACCTCCACAGCCTGGGGGCACATACACTGAAACAACAGCTGAAATCCAATTACCAAGGAATATTCTCAAGTGTATTTCCATAGGTAATTCGTTAGTCTGTTGGAACATGCCAAGTGATTTTCCTCCACTTCTTCTAAGATGCTGTACCTTAAGCTCCTTTGTTGGAGATTTCTATCTGAATTGCACTACCACTGAGAAGGAATCCACTGACCACCTTTTTCTCCTGGGGAGCAACATGCCAGCACCTTCCAAGACCCAGCCCTTGCCTGTGGTTTGACCAAATGTTCCTCAGCCCAGCCACGCCACAACCCTGCTACCACCCGAGCTTCTCATTGCCCAATCAGTTTGATGCATAAAGACATAAGAAGCCTGAAAGTACTTTTTTTTTCCTTCAGCATCCTGTTTATTGATTTAGCAGAGAGCTGACACAGATGTGCAGTTCTAGAGACAAGCTGTAATGCAATCCCTTCATCTGCTGTCACTCAAAATCACACGGGCTGGCTGCTGCCATAAGGGGAGGTGTGGCCACTCTGCTCGTTTTGGGACTGTCAAGCAGCCCAGCCACGAGCTTTGTCCTCGTTAGGGAGGCACCCCCGGATTGCCACCACGTTTGTGCTGCATGTGCCATCACAGCACATCTAATGCCGTGCCCAGGAAACCCCCACGTGCTGGGCACACGCACAGACAGCCACAATGTCCTTCCCCTCACAGCAGATGTGGCATTAACCCACCCAGAAGCCACCACTGTGATGGCCCTGCTTGGGGTGCTCCCCCACCCCACTGATGGGTGCCCAGACCTTCAGCCCAGGGGGAGGACCCCAGCTGGGTCCCTCCCCACCAGGTCAGTGACACGACAGGTTCCCAGCATGGGCTGGGGGTGTCCAGGTGAGAGCACATCACCCACCCCTCTCCTCAGCCAGTATCATCACCACTGGTGAAATATCACTGGAAACTGGCCTATTTTCAGAAAGAGGAGGCAAAAATTAAACAGACAAAGTTTGGGTCAAAGTGACAAGGAACATAATCAGCAAAGAGCATAGATGAACTGCCTGTGAGTTAAAGATAATTCAGGGCAAATTAAAGCATCTGAACTCCTACTGAGAGCCACTGATTTAGAATTATGAAGTTAACTTACAGCAATCATTTTCTATATGAAAGCAATTACAGATGGGTTAAAAGCTTCTGTTAGTATGGATTGTGTATGGCTGCCACAGAGGGTTCAGTCTCCCAGGATGAAATTTTAGCCTTCATGAAAAACTACTACACATCCTGTATGCCAAATCTTGTTCACCCATCAGAAAGTCATTGAACATCAGACATTTTATTAGCCAATGCAAATGTAGACAGCCAGGGAGAGGTAGATAGGGAACATCCTGCTCGCCAATAAAGCACACACACACACAAATCACCATGGTTCACTTCCCAAAATAATCACACAGGCTCAAACACACAGCTGTGATGGATGGCAAATTTCCAAGACTTAATGCATCAGAAAGCAGAACCGTTGTTTGAAGTGGTCATCTCTTGAGGGGAAGAGAGAAGTAGAGGGAAAGCTTGTAAGCACAGGGCTGTCCCCAGGAACAGCCTGGGGTGTCTGCAGGGAGGTCACCAGCCACAGTGACAGTGGCCTCCTCCATCCACTGCCCTGCTGCTGCTGGGGCAGAGCCTCCAAAGCATCCCAAGCAGATCCAACAGCGACTCTCCATGGGGCTGCCTCTATAAACAAGGTGATGGCAGAGAGCAGCCACCCAGCTCCTGGCTCTGACCCTCAGCAGGAGGAACGGGGCACTTGGGGTCTGGTGGCACAGCCTCCGGATGATCCTCATCTCCACTGCCCCCAGAGCTCCCCAGGAGAGCTGCCTGCCCTGCCAGCCCTCTCCAGCCTCAGGTTCACATAGCAACAGCTTGTAAATGGAGCTGACGAAGCCACTTACCAAAACAATCTATTATACTGAGCCTCTTCCTTCTCTTTATTCTTAATTGGGCTTTATTTCTTGTTTGGTGTTTTCTGTGCAGTTAAACGAGTTGACAGACCTTTTGTTTCTGGAATGAAAATGAGATTTTGAGTGCAGTGTGCATGGCAATGAGCAGAGTGTGAGAGGGGATCTCCATCATTGTCTTTCAGGGATGAGACTTCCGAGAGGGGGAAGTGGTGAACATGTTTAAGACCTAGTGGAACCCAAAGGTTCACACTCAGGTGTTCTGTC
>NW_020955554.1:388915-393312 GCF_003031625.1 Empidonax traillii
ACAGACCTTTTGTTTCTGGAATGAAAATGAGATTTTGAGTGCAGTGTGCATGGCAATGAGCAGAGTGTGAGAGGGGATCTCCATCATTGTCTTTCAGGGATGAGACTTCCGAGAGGGGGAAGTGGTGAACATGTTTAAGACCTAGTGGAACCCAAAGGTTCACACTCAGGTGTTCTGTCAGGAGGTGCAATAGAGCAGGTATTTGGATTGCTGTGAGAGCAGGAGGGGTGTGAAGTGACAGCCAGCCTTGCTCCTGTGCCCACCAGGGCCTGGGAGCAGCCTTGGAGCACTGCAGGCATCGTTCAGCTAACAGGGCAGGGAAGCACTTGCTCCACAGGGGCCAGCAGGGACTCCACACAAGGCTCTGATGGTCAGCACGGATCCATAATTGACAGTCATAATAAATGAAATTTAGCAGCTAAACTCAGAGGGTTATGATAACAGCACTGAACCCAGCAGCGCTGCAGAGGCAAGGAGAAAGCAAAGCTGGTGCATAATGCATGAGGGGGAGACCCACTGACAGCAGGGACTAAATGCTGCTTACAGAGAGGCTGAAGGCAGAGATCCTCTCTGGATTCAATGGAATCTGAGTCCTAATGAGGAGACAGGACAGCTCAAACTCATTACATGATCCTCCACTCCATCTTTCCCAATGGGACCCCAGATCCCGCTCCTCTTGCTCACCTGAGGACCTGTGAGGGTGGGCTTGTGCAGAGCCTGGAGTTGGACTCGATGCACCTTGTGGGTCCCTTTCAACTCAGCATATTCTGTGATTCTGTGAGGTGCAGGGATCTTTTGGTAGGAGGGCTATAAGCCCACATACAGGGAATCCTCAAAGGAGCTTCTGTTCCCTCCTCCAAATTCCATCAGTGCAAGACAATCTCTACACATGCCACACGCAGCCATCAGTACTCCTGGGTAAGGGAGTCTGAGGGTGCTCATTGCTTTCCCAGGGCCATGCAGAAAGTGCATGGCAAAGCACAGCTCCAGGCACTCAACAAACAACAGAGCATCCTTCCAGCCACTTTGGTGCTGGTTCCCTGCACGGGTTCCTGGCTCAAAGGTAAAGGTGATAAATAAGTGAAACAAAGCTTTACATTCCTAGAAATCCCATGCTAAGGTCAACTTGGGTTCAGGATCTCTTTACTACCACCTCAAAAGTGCCATTTAGAGTGGTACCTTCTGGGGGCAAAATTCCCAAACTGTCCATAAAGAATGATAAATGATCACTGTGAAGCAACCAAAGAACAAACTCAGTCTGTTTCCCCTTTCTGCTCATCTTCTCTGTGGAAGTTTCCCATTCCATAGTCAACACAAGAAATGGCACCTATTTAGCACTATTGATCCAACTTACTTCAGTAACAAACCACATTAAGTTAAAATCAATACCAGCCACTCTTAAACTGATTTAGGAGTGTCCACACAAAGGGGCTCGCACCAGTTTAGACAGATCTGCTTTGTAACCAATTTAGTTAAAATATGCAATCTAAAGGGCTGATCTGTGCCCTGAACAGCTCGGAGGCATCAATTCCCAGGGTTCAAAGGCATCAATTCCCAAGTCTCATCAATGGCTCCCAAGGGACAGGACACAAGAAGTCAACTGTCACTGACCCATGTCCATCTTTCTTGGCAAACCATACAGGTCTCCCTCATTCCAAGAGCCAAAGAGATGGGGGGAAAAGCCCAAAGAAACCCAAATTGACCCCAGAGTTAGTTTATTTCTACAGCTCAAACTTCACATCAGATACTAAGAGACCAAAGATGCTGGAGACAAACAGATCAGAAAGTTGTGTTTTATTTCTCCCCCTGGAATATTTACTCCAGCGAGACACGTGCCCTGCAGATCACTGTGCCTGCCATAAATCCAGCACCGCTGGGCTTTGCAGATCTTGTTGCAGCACCAGCCAAGTGCCCAAGGTCAGGAAATGCAGCACCAGGAGGAGTCTGACAGGGCTGGGGCTGGATCTGACACCTTTGGCTGGTTTAATATCCAAGGTCTGTACATGTGCAGGGAAGGCTCGAGGTGAGCACAGCACAGCCCTCAACACACCCCATGACATCACAGCATCACAGGCAGCTCCAAGCCAGGCTGTAAATCTCGGCTAAAAAGAGGGAGGAAGGATTCTCACTTCAAAGGAGGTGAGGCTTTAATGTTTAGTCAAGTGCAAGCTCAAGGGTCTCCATCAGACACGAGCCCTGCCTGCCAGGGAAAGGCTCCGAGAGGAATTTGGTGTTACCCTTCCTGGCTGAGGGGAGGGAGCTCAGGCCCTGTGAGGTCCTGCTACCCCTGTGCCTCAGCCCCCCAGAATCTGACACATCACAGGAAAATCACTAAAGGGTACTGATTATTAGGCTTGAGCTTCAGAGGGAAAATACCAGAAGTTCATTCAGGACTTGGGGATTCTTGGAGCAAACGGCATCTGGCTGGAACAGTTCTGGTTCCCCTATAGCAAAGGAGAGAAGAGGAAAGCAGGTTCCTCCTCCCATGCTTTTGGGCCACAGTATGAGAAAAAAGTTGCCCTCAGGGCTCTTTTACACTGTGGAAAAAAATGTGAAAAAGCATTGGGCCAGTGTTGCTGTTTGGTTTAAAACCAGACCTTTAAGTTTCAGTTGTCCCTGGGTTCCTGGGGGGAACAGACACGGGATGGACTCTGGAGCACCTGCACAACACCGTCAGATCAGCAGAGGTAACCTCCTACCAAGTCCTCCGACCACAGGAGCCATGCACCTCTGTTCTATAATCCCTTTTAATTTATTTCTCCTCCTGCCTCCTTTCTCCCCACTCCTTCCCTGGGGCTGCAGGCACCATTTCCCATCGCTGTTCATTACCTCGGGAGATCAGGATCAGCCAACCCACTAAAAACCTTCCAAAAGGCAGGAAGCGCCACACTTCATTGCTGCTTATCCACCTACAAAATATGCATGTTCAGGCATCATCTCACCTCAGCTGCTTTTAAACCTGCCACTCAGAAGTGGTTTGGGGTTTAACTTTCAGGCTGTAACTGCTTTGTGACATTCAGGATAGCTGGAAAAGACTTTGAAATTGTTTTCCCTGCTGTTACCAGGTAATAATTTGTTTCACAGAAAGAGTCAAGAGCTATGCTAATGTTGCTGAATTAAACACAGGGATGTTTTGCAAACAGAATTAAACCTTTCCCTCTTTTTTAAATTTTATTTTACTCTAAAGCCTCAGGCACTTAGAATTGGCCTCCATTGTACAAGGAATGGATCTTTTCCCAGAGTAAATAAATAAGGTAAAGAAAAGAAAAAAAAAGAAAAAAAGTCACTTTTTGCTGCTGGGTATGAAGCATCCCTAAAGAGAGACAAATCCTGCTGAGATGTCCTTTCCAGGGTCTCCAAGAGCAACAGGCACTCTGACCCCAGGAGCCAAGCAGGGTTTGGTGCTCACATCCTCAGTCCCAGGGCCGAGGGGTCCCCCCTGCACACCCCCTGTATCTGCACACTGACTGCTCCAGCCACCAGAAATGCCAAAGCCCCTCCTCACACTGCGCTCACACATCTGGGCAGAGGGGCCATCGCCTCCCCCAGCACCACACTGAAGTCCTTATTTAGCTGACAAAACACTCACAATCCCACTCCCTCCAGAGCCCACAATTGGAGCTGGAAGAGCTGGCATCTGTCATCAGGCTCAGCGCTCCAGCTGAAAGACGGAGCCAAGGCTTTGTGAGCCGTGAGGAGCGATGACAAATTTGGGATCAAGGACGCTGACCACGTGGCTGTGATTACTATCAGGGGGTTACTGGCAGGGGAAGACAGCATGCAGTTCACATGGCCATTTAAGGCCTTCTCTGGTGCAGAGAGGGAAAGAAAATCCCTTCTGGTAGGTGCTCCATTGCAGGGAAACATGGATTTAAGAGGCTTCCTCTGGTGAGCAGCTACTTTCCAAATCACCAGATCTAAACAGAAAACTTACACCCTTATGAGCACAAAGCCCAAGTTTGTGGAAGCTTCTGCTGAGGATGCTCACTGCCAAATGTCAGTGCCAACTGCCTTGATGGCGGTGAGAGGGTGACATTTGGTCTGGTCTCTTCCCTTTGAGCACATATGCACATTTTTGCAGAGCCAAGCACACTTTGCAGCAGGAAGACTTAAAAACCCAGTTGCAAAATAAGCTGCATGCACTGGTAAGAAATTAATCTATTTTCACTGTCTAATCTAACGTGTGTGGAGCCACTCCACTGGATCCACTCTGGGCTGAACTGACCAGGTCACTCTGGTTCTGCTTTCTTCAGAGCCACAAGAGCAGCTGGAATAGGGAAAAACCTGCAGCATTCCAAAAAAAAAAAAACAACCCCAAGTCCAGCATCTGAACCACTCACCAGCCTTTGTGGCATGTACAGCCAGTCCTTAATTCAGTTTGATTCACAGCAAACGCC
>NW_020955554.1:393813-395666 GCF_003031625.1 Empidonax traillii
AAAAAAAAAAAAAAAAAAAGTACATTGGGGTTTGTGGTTTCAAAGGAAGTGCTTTAAGTGCCTACTGACCACATCCTCACAGTCACTCCTGCTCCCCATTCCTGACAGAGTTAAATACATGCAAACCTTCCAGCAAGGTCTCACCTGAGGCTCAGGCTCGCTCAGGATGCTGCAGGGGCTGCTGCCCCCATCACTTGCTTTTCCTTCCCCACTGTGAAGGTCCAATATCATCACTGTTCTCTAAGGCATCCCTTAGGCTCAGCCCATGAGACTGTGCTTGACTCTGGTCAGTCAGCCAGGAAGATGTTGAAGTCAAAGACTAAGAGAAGAGAGGAGGCCAGGTCAGGGAGGGCAGAGGGAGGAATGACTCTTTCTGCCCTGATTTTTCTGAGATTCAGGCTGACATCACAGCAGAGGCCACAGAGGCAGGAGCTGTGTTTGTGGTCACAAAGTCATCCTTCCTACCATTCTGTTTCTGCTCTGCACTTACTCCCTAAACCTGCTGAGCATTCTCAAAGACATAAAAGCTCCTATCTGACTTCAAATTCACACTGCACCAGGAGCCAGCAGCCTTGCTGCTGCTCCCCACGGGTGTGTGTGCCCTGCAGAGATGCTCCTGGCACCCAGGAGGGGCCTCCCTTAGCATGAGCTGCCACAGGATGAACCCAGGAGGGCTGCAGGGGTGGGTTCCCACCTCTCTCCTGCACTGGGAGAGAGACAAGCCCAGATCACTGCTCATCCACATCAGTGCCCCTCCACGGGCAGCTCAGGCCCGGGGGAGAGGGACAGGAGCCCCCCAGCCCTGGTGGTGAGGCTATGAGCAGTGATCAGCTCCATGGGCACCTGGCTCTGCTTGCAGCACTGCCCTTGGATTCAGCAGATTCAGAGATTAAGAAAGTGGCTTTACCACATCCTGGCAATATGGGGATTTAAAAAAAAAAATAAAATAAAAAAAAATTAAAAAGCCATTAACTAGGGTTTGTTTAATCAGGATTTGCAAAGCACTGAGAGATACTCAGGCACCATTAAGTGCAGACTCACATCTCACACACTAATCAGCCAGTGTCAAGATGTACCGAGCTGCCTGTGTAGACATGAAGAGGCACTTAGCCTACAAACCCCCCCTGTTCCACTGCTTCTGGAGTATCTCTGTGAGCCTGGATTTACCAGCAGATGCTGTGCCTCCAGATGAAGGCGTGGGGTTTGGATGCACCTGGGATGGGGTGCCAGCTGGGTGAAAGCCAACAGGGCCAGCCCTCCGTGGTCTGGGGACATCTCTGGGTTCTCAGGCTGCTTCAGCTGCCAGAGCAAAGCACTTTGCCTTTGAGACAGAGCACCAGGGCAAGCACAGTGTCCCCAGCCATCCTACCTCAAGACTAAATCATCTCTTTTTTCCTTACCTTCAAAGCAATAAATGCAACAGAGGGATTTATTGCTTTTTAACAAGTGCCACGGAACATGCATTTCATTAATTTACACGGGAGTTGGGGGGGGAGGAGATGCCAGTTCAATAAATTCTCCCAGACTATTGCTTTGAAACAAACAACTCTGCAGATCCAGGCTGTGGATGTCACAGCAGAGGCTTTTATCCAGATGAGCTATGTGCTCAACAGGATGACTAAAATGCTTCAAGAAAATAAATGAAGAAAAAAAAAAAGAAAAGGAAAAAAACTCAAAGAGGGTGGAGACAAAGAAGCCGCTCTCTACAAAAGGCAATGTATCACTGACACGTTGTTTGAACTCCCAGTGGTGTATTAAAAAAATAAAAATAAACCCCCTCTGAACCACAGCTGCATCCTCAGCTCTCACTGCTGTGTTATTTTAGCTCGGAGGGAAAAACGACATTGCTAATG
>NW_020955554.1:395964-404717 GCF_003031625.1 Empidonax traillii
AAAGAGGGTGGAGACAAAGAAGCCGCTCTCTACAAAAGGCAATGTATCACTGACACGTTGTTTGAACTCCCAGTGGTGTATTAAAAAAATAAAAATAAACCCCCTCTGAACCACAGCTGCATCCTCAGCTCTCACTGCTGTGTTATTTTAGCTCGGAGGGAAAAACGACATTGCTAATGCCTTTTTCTTCTCTCTTCTCCCCCTCCCCCCCGACCCAGAGAGGAAAAAGTGTTTGTTTTTCTTATGACCAGTGTTTACCATGCGGATGGTGCTGCTCCACTCCCTTAGGACTGGAGAGAAAGGGAAGAATGTTTGGAGAAGGGTGGCTTCAGGGTGGGATCCTTCCCATCTGATTTACTGGCGAGGCTAGAGCAAATAAAAGGGATAGTCTTTCCCCCACCCGAGCACAGCAGGGCTGCAGATGTGAACAGCGAGTACAAAATCCTGCCTGAGCCCACAGCATTTCTATGACAATAGAAAATAAATAGCTCCATATTTGTTTATTTAGTTAACTCCGCTTCTGAGGGATTCATTTTGTGCTACTGAAGAGGAGGAAATGGGGATGAGATGAGTCTGGCTGGGCAGACCCCGCTGCTGCCAACACCAGTCCTTGCTGCAAAGCCTGATGCTCTCCTGGCTGTGCCACCTCAGGGAAACCCCCTGGGACTCAGTGCCAGCCCTTTGCTGAGCTGCCTCAGGGTGACCAAACACACGGGCTAGGATGAAGCTGGGATGGGGATGCAAGGTGGGACAGTGAGTGTGGTGAGTGCCTCTTCACATCATGAGGGAATCCACCCTTGCCCACATAAACAGCTGCACCAGGTCAGAAACTGGCACAAAACCACTGAAGGAGCAGAGGCAGAAGGATGGAACAGTGAAACATCCATCAAAGTTGCCCAGTCCGTCTGCAGCAGAGCCAGGACAAGAAGTGTTATCTGCTGACGTCACCTGCAGTGCTGGTTTCCTTTAGATTATGGCATAAGGACTGGCACTTAAATTACACAAGTTTCAGTTGTCCCCGTTTCCATTTTGCCTTTCCATCTCATATCACCTCTCTGCTATGGAAAGCAAACCAGAGGCAGACAAATAGCAGTGTGTGCAAACACATCCTCAGCCTTGCCATCCCGGAGAACATATCAAACAGATCTGACATCAGCAGCTCAAGCACACACTGTTCTCTCCCCATGCCCTTCTCAACGCGTTTTATCAGGAGCAAACCTTTCGTTTCCACACCTCTTTCTGAGTTCCAAATCAAAGGGATCCAATCCTCCAAAAAAAACAACACAAAAAGCAAGCAAACCCAAAAGCCACATTGAAGGTGCTGTTCCCGAGCTGGGGATGAGCAGACAAACACACCAGTGCTCCAGGCCCACCTTGGGCTTCTCTCAGGGTTAGGACTTGAGTAGCAGAAAGTCACCCTCAGCTTCACTGGAGGATTCATCCTGCTGACCTAAGGGTCAGGAGAAGCAGCAGGGCAGCACTGAGGGACCATCCTGAATGACCCCTGTCAGGGAGACACAGACCTGCTGGGGAAGAGCCTTCCTGCAAAGCCTCACCTAACACCCACTGGTATTTGAAGTGTGCCCCATCCTCCACCAGCCTCTTGCAAACTGGTTGTGTTTCCTCCAACCCAGCATGCCCCATTTCATGGGTTTTCAGCATCACTGCTAGGGGGTTAACTCCATGTAGATGCACACCCCGAGGATTTCCCATTTCCATTCAGGCTCCATGCCTCTTCCCCAAGCTTTGCAGGGCTCCTGGGCACTGGCAGCCACAGTCCCCAGCCACCTCTGAAGGCAAATATTGAAGGTAGGGCTTGCAGGTGTTTGTTTAAACAATTGGCAAATACACGACCCTTATCAGAAAGTGTCCTGTTTGATCTGCTTTGCCATCAGATAAAAGCAAAAGCAGAGTAGTTTTTTGTTAAAAAGGGTACAAAAATTCTCTTTCCCCAATAATTACTTTTGAAGCTTTCTAGTTATAAAAAGAGAGAGCAATTATTCTTTTTATTTTTGAAGGTACATTTTCTGATGATTTCCAGGCTCCTTTTCAAAAAATCTTCCAACAAATACCAACTGCTGCCTCCACTCTTTACCACGCTCATTGCAGCAGGATCTCAGCACCTCACAAATCTCAATTAACCTCAGTCATCCCGGGAGGTAAAAGCATATTAATAATCCTGTCTGAGATATGGATGGACCAAAACCATCGGCAAATGAGGCCAACACTTCACACCCAGTGCCAAGGATTGACACAGCCCTGGATTTGGGGAGCAGGGAGGCAAAGGAGGAGCTTCAGGGCTCTGTGCCTTCCCAGCAGCATGTCCAGAGCACACAGAGCAGGGAAGCGGCTCTGGGAGCCAGTGGCAAAGCCAGTTCAACTGGAATTGTTCTGCTGATTACATTTTAGCACCCTCACTGAAGCATTTCTGCTCAGCAAGGTGCAATACCAAAACTGCTAGAGTTTTTTCCAGAGCATCATGAATGTTGAACCCCAAATTGCTGCATTTCAACCCTAAACTCAATCCTACTGGTTTCTTTGCCCCTCATCTTTCCCTGAGCTGTGGTGCAGATGCCATCATCACTCCCCCGTAACTTTTACTGGGCTGACCTACGCAAGATCTACAAGATAACAAACTGCTGTTATTCTAATTTCACAAGCAAGAAGAGGAGCACAAATTAATTTGGTTGGCTGCTATCACGAGCATCTACAGCACTGCCAGGGGAGGGACACCCCAAATCAGAGGCTCAACTTAACATCTGTTCAGCTGTTCTACAATTCCACTGAGATATCAGCTGGGATTTGACCTTTTAGTTTAGATAGGGAGCTCTAATACAACCTTCAAAGAGACAGTATTACATGGTTCCTTCCTATATCATGTAAAGATAACACTAACATGTTTTTAAACCATGTATTATAAAAGAAGGCAATGAGAGATTAAGACTGCTCATATTTTCCAGACAAAAAAATTTTCAGTCTCCTCACAGCAGCTTTGTCACAGTGTTTAAGGCTCAGAGCATCACAGTTGCTCTGCTTTTTTCCCCTCCTCTGACCCTCTCAAAAGGAAATTTCCCAGGTTATAAAGCCACTTAAAATGCAACACACCTTACCTTGCTCCTGTCTTCCTGGGAGCGTTAGCCCATGCAGCACAGTAGCAGGCAGTCTCCAAAGCTTGCAGGTGACATCCTCCACTGGACACACACCTGGGTAAGGCACCACCACACCACAAAGCTTTTATCTCCTCCAGACCAGGCTTGCAGCTCCTCATGCCAGTTTAAATAGGAGTTTACCAGCTCCACTTCCACCAACCACAGTCCCCCATCCTTCCTCCCTTCATTTGTGACAAATGAGATACATCCCAGCCAATTAACTAATAATTAAACCTAATTTCCAGGGCTCAGGGGCTTTTAGGGCACCAGTTCCCAAGCCTAAACCTGCTCCCAGGCAGTTCCACATGTGTTTCAGCACAGGATACGTTTTTGTCCCCACCTGTCTCTGCTGCCCTTCTCAGAGCTCTGGGTGATGGGTGACACAGGGTGACGTCCCCAGCCCAGGTCACACCTCAGTCCCTGCTCTCCCTTTGTCTCTCCTTGCTGCAATAAACACCAACACAAGCACCCAGAGTTCCTGGGCCCCTGCCAAAGTCCCTTCCTCTCTGCAAGTTGCCCGGAAGAAGGTTTGTGACACCAGCCTTTGTACTGCCTTTTTTTTTTTTTTAATTCCTTTGCAGGACTCTTGCTGGGTGTGAGGTTTCCCTCACCTGCTCACTTGACATGCTACAAGCCTTCTGTTTGCTAAGCTTAGAGATTGTTCTGCCAGCCAGGAAACCATGTGGGATTGGTGACCAGACCCAAACCGAAAACAAAACTCAAGACAAAAGCACTGAGAGCCTGCAAAACTGCTCAGATTAACAGCAGGAGACAAGGAGGCTTCCACAGGCAGGCTGGTGGAACATGCTCTGCCCTCCCTTAGCTGTCACTGCAAAATGAATTTGCTGATCTAAAGTCCCAAGGAAAAAAAAAAAGAACTTTACTCAAAAAGAAAATATAAACTGGCCTTCAACTGGGGCAGGAGTGAGGGGTTGGCAAAGCCAGAGCTGCTCTCCCTGGCAGCAGCCACGGGGAGAAGCTGAGCCCCTGTTCACCATGCTCCACTTGCCCCAGGGATGCTCAGTTTTATTTACCCCCTGAAGCAAGAAGTGGAGCCATTCTGACTTACATTAATTGCTTATGGAAGAAAAGAAGCACTTCCCAGCTCATTTTCCCCCAGCACTTGGGTGGGACAGCAGCAAAGGCCCCGGGCTGTTGTCCCCTTGGCAGCAGGAGGCAGCTGGGGAGCTGCTGGGAGCTCAGCCCAACACTTGCTCAGGGTGGGATGGGAAATTCTCTGTGGACTTTGGTCAGCAAGATGTGACAGCCTCGAGTTAAAAGCAGAAGCATTATAATAAGAAATATGCCTCTGAGTCACGATGCTCCAGGGACCAGTGGTGTGCTGTCTTACCCACCAGCCTTGCTCAGATACATTCTTAAGGTCAGGATCCGGGCTTAAAATTGCTCAGCCGTGAACAGAATAAACACTTGGTCATGTTTGCTCACTCGAGCTGAAGGTGAGTCACCCTCAATAACTTTCAGAGGGAAAATTATATGAGTAATACTTTGAGGAAAAGGTATGAAAAATACAGAGAGGGGGATTTGTGATGTATTTAATAATCACGCCCCCTGGCCGAATCATGATCCTCTCAAAGAGCTGTTCCCAGCACTCACCATCCTTGGATGGCGTGGCTCTGGAGTGTGCTAACCCTAAAACATTCTGCAAACACATTTGTGCAGCTCGTCCCTATCTGTGTTCAGAGAGTGCCTTGGAGAGCACATTAAACACTTCAGCTGCTCAAGCGAGTGTCGGCGCCGTCCCAGGAGCCTCCGAAGTAAATGATGTTGTTAACCACACCATGGGAATACCCGTATTAATCTCCCGTCCCTGTGCAAACCTGCCTTCCACACCAGAGCCACAGGTGTCACAGTGGGTGTGTTGGCTCATTTTCAGCAGCTCCCAGCTGCTGTCAAGGCAGTGGGACAAGCTGTGAGGCTGGGCCCTGCTGCTGGCTCCTGTGAGCTGAAAATGCAGGATCAGTCAGGAGATCCCAGCCAGGGCTCCCCACAGCCAGCACTTGCCCCACCACCTGCCAGCATCTTTTTTTTTTTTTTAAGGAAAAGACCCTCAAAAAGCTGTTTTTATGCAGAGGGACTGTGAGAGGTGTTGCACAAGGGTCAGAGGACCTGTGAGACCTCTGGGCAGGTGTCTCACTGTGGAGGACACATCCCAGTGCTGACAACTGGTTTGGCATGGCACAAACCCAGTGAGGCATCGCTACTGCAGAAGAGAAGGTTTCCATGGCTATGGCATCCCAACAGCTCTTCTAACCTCCCCAGATATAACTGTTCCTTAGAAGGTTTAGTGCTATTATTAATGTACATAAAACATTCATTCCTTCTGTGCCATTCCTTGTTCCAAACACCAGCCCATGTTTTATGCATTCCCTGCGTAGGTACAGAGGGATGTGCAGCACCTCCAGCAGGAGCTCTGGGACGTTTGACAAGGGCAGTGAGCTCTTGGTTTCCCTGGCCACCATCCTCAGGTTAATGTGTTTGCAAGACAAACTGTTGTCAGAAACCTCAGGGGCAATCCCTAGGGATGACACTTTGGAAAGGAAAGCATTCACTCTGGGATGGACACATAGAGAACAGGCTATAGGTAACCTGGAGAGGGAGCAGAGATCTGCAGCAACATCTCTGAGACCAAAAGTGGGATTTGGAGCCCTGAGAAGACCGATGGCAGGTGGAGCCCTTTGCCGTGGTGACAGGTGAAGCTTGGCCACTGAGACTGGCTGCTGTGAGCCCACATGGCCAGGGGTCCTGGCTGCTCCTCCCTGGCAGCTCTCCTGGCGTGCCATGACCTGCTCTCAAAAGTTTGGCAAGTGCCCTGAGGAGCTCGGGCATCAGCCTGGAGCCCGCTGGCAAGTGTGGTTTGGATTTACCGCGCGTTAAAGGCTGAGGAAAGGCTGAGCTGTGGGTGCACGCCTATCAGAGCATCTCTGCAGCCCCATGGGCAGAGCTGCAGGTGCCTTGGCCTCAGTGCAGAGAGGTGGAGGCGCGGGCTGTGCGTGGCAGAGCGAGGTGCTGCGCTCCGAGGCCCGGCTTTCCTTCGCCGCCCTTGCTCCCCCCCGCCCCAGGACGCCTCGCTCCCGCTGCCGGGCAGCAGGGCCTCCTGACACGGCTCTAATGCAATTTCCCATGTGTTAATTTCATTTCTGGGCTTTGCTCAGTATCAGCTATTATTCTGCTGAGATCGTCACCAGGGACGGGTGAAGCTGGTTCGGAGAAAACAGCCAAGCCCGTGCCTTTCGTTTCCCCTCTCCTCCCAGCTGCCGTGACCTCTGCCCATCAGTAGGACCAAAATCGAAATAAGCCCTCCCTTTCTGAGGCTCTGAAGTGCTCAGCTCTGAGTCAAATTCATGGAACAAGGGAACTGATTCAGACAACCACAAGCTATTGTTTCAGTTCCACCTTAAAGCGGTTCCAGCTCTGTCAGCTCTTTTCTTTCCTCCTTTTGAAACGCAGCTGGGAGCAGCCCAGTAAGAGGCCGGTTGACACTGGGGATGGAGGCACTGGGCTGCTCACAGCTCTTTCCAAAACCCCCCACATCCCCTGAGAACACCATGGGAAGCAGCAACACACATCCCCACCACAGGATCCACCATCCGGGGACAGATCCTGTCCACTGCCACCTTCCTGGGAAAGCAGCACCATGATATGAAGAGTAATGGGTGGGTGGCTCCTGAGGGTCTTTGGGGGGGCCTTGGTTTTACCAGCTCCCCAAAAGAGCCAGCAGCTGGTACTGTAAGTGAAGAAGCCCCGTTGAAGGAGTGCTCTGTGCGGTCTCACTCCACTGCAGCACACCCACCATTAGTCACCACCATGACAAACTCTGCTTGGACATTCGTGCAGCCTTCCCAGTTCCTGGTTCAGGGCTCATTGCATTGGTGTAAGCATTTTTTCCAATCTCACCATGTTTCTGAACCACAGGTTTGTGCTGGTACAGACCTCAGTGTAGCTACACCCGTGTTCAATTCTCCAGAGCAGATAAGCCAAGCCCCTGGGAAAAAGGCTATTATGGGTTCTCTGAGTCACCCTGTGTGCCTTCTTCAGTTGTACTTAAACCTGATACTGATCCATACTGTTTTTGAAAGCAGAAATTAAGCAGATGAACAAGTAGCTGGGAAGGCACTTTAAAGGCTTCTTCATCAAAGGTGATTTCAAAATATTTTCCAACTCGGCATCCTTTAGCATAAATACACCACCCAGGCTCCCAGGGCCTTTGGGGTAAGGAGATCAGTGGGGTAAGGAAGCTTCTCCTCTGCCAAAGTTTGATATTTGAGGAGCTCCTCCTTGCAAAATAACACAGGCACCTGTTGTTTGTTTTGGCAGTTCTGAAATCACAGTGTTCACAGAGGCTCCACACACACACACTGGTTCTGGGAAAGCCCTCACTCTCAGTCCTGGAAGGGACAGTGTTCTTTAAATTTAAAAAAAAAACCCTCAAGCTTTCTGAGTGGTTTAGCAAAGGCTGGGTGCAAAAATTACTGTGCAACAGTCAAATAGTCGAGATTGAGGCCCAAAGGCCCAGAAACCTGTCTGTTCTTGTCCTCATTGCAAGGAAAGCGTGCCAACCATGACCACAGCTGAGCACAGCTGCTGATAACAGAGGTCCTTCTTGAATTCTGTTCTGAAAAGGTGGGATTTGCTTCTGCAGCACCTTTGCTACCCAGCCTAGTGGAAGTCTCACAAGTCCTGTGGGACCTACCCACCTGTCAGAGTGGCAAAACAAGTAAAATCCAGGTACAAACCAAGATTTAAGCCCAAGAGCTGGTGCTGCTACACACGTGTGCAGGCTTGAGGCTGTGCTGGTGCAGGACCCCAGAGCAGGGATAAGGCACAGGGACCCTCAGCACCACTATGGGAAAATGTTTGGAATGAGGCTTTTTGTCCTCTTCCAGAGAAAAACCAAACCCATGGATGTGAACTGCAGAGCTGTGTGTGAAATAACAACCTGTTACCTCAACAGCCAGCTTCTTGCCTGAAACATGTTTCTTTTTGTGCAGTGTTTATGCAGAAAGAATTTTTCAGACACCCAAGACAGTTGTGATTACTCACCCTAATGTTCAGCATTTATCCATATCTATCTCACTGTAGTTAACATACACAAGCCAGCCAGGCTTAGCAAATCTTTGCCCTTTTCTACATTATTGATCTGACATTTCCTCTGGAGTATTTCAACTGAGAATTAAATTACTGCCGTATCTATGGACATTACCTAGTTAAAACAACCCAGCTGCACAGGCTGGCACACCCTTTGTTCAGTCAATCACAATCTTCCTTTTATTAATTCATGAAACCTTGTTGTTATTTCTTGAAAGTGGAAGATGCCATTAGCAATGCTAATGAAAACCACCAGGCTCATTATGGCCGGTGCTCTCCAGACGGCCCCCAAAGAGCTCCCTCCGTCCTTCAGAGACCTCGCTCTGCAATTCCCAGGCAATGGGAACGTGTTGTTTGCTTTCTATCAGACATGTTCTTGGGAGAAGATGTGCCTGGCCATTAACTGTGTCCTGGCCAGACAAAACCAGCTCGCTGCTGAGTCTGGGGCATCTCCAGGACTCTGCTGCATCAGTCCCACGTTAGTCCTGGCACCAAGGA
>NW_020955554.1:404874-422119 GCF_003031625.1 Empidonax traillii
CGCTCTGCAATTCCCAGGCAATGGGAACGTGTTGTTTGCTTTCTATCAGACATGTTCTTGGGAGAAGATGTGCCTGGCCATTAACTGTGTCCTGGCCAGACAAAACCAGCTCGCTGCTGAGTCTGGGGCATCTCCAGGACTCTGCTGCATCAGTCCCACGTTAGTCCTGGCACCAAGGAGGAGTCAGCACGGGTGTGAAAGGCATCACCCAGTTCTTTCCCTTCTTCCCAGGTCCTGTTTTTAAGCTCAAACTATCAGGTGGTTTCCACAGCTAGATATTCATTTTCCCTTTTGCTTTTATGTCATGGAAACACCACTGAAAGATCAGCAGGAAAAACAAATTACTCAGAAAAGACTGTTTGGCCTGAAGAAGAGGTGTCCTCAGCATAGACTCAACTGCCTTCCTGGATTTAGAGGGCTTTCTTTGGTATTTAATAAAGATTGCTGTTCTGACAATAAAGAGAAACATCTGCTGCCTTGTAAGTGCCTGGCCTGCTTTAACAGACTTTATTTTTCCTTCTTAAGAGAACAGTTTGGATTGATTAAGACTCGAGCAAAGTATTTTTTACTTTGATACATTCCCAGCTAGTTGAAATCTTACCTGAAATCTGGGAAAAAAAAAAAAAAAAAAAAAAAAAAAAAAAAAAAAAAAAAAAAAAAAAGAACCCTACGAAAAAATAAAATAGTGCACTAAAGGAAAGTCTGGAGGACATGTGAAGGCCCAGAGACTTCAAAGAAGCACTTTCAAGGCTGAAGACTGGATCTGAAGACTTTTATGGTGCTCCAACCACAAAGGAACCCTTCAGCTGGGCCCTGGGCAATGTGCTCTGCTCAGGCTGGGGTTTCAACCCCACAAAGCTCTGCTACAGCTGCAAGGAGTCCCCATTTGTACACACACAAACACACAAACACAAACACACAAACAAACTAAACTGGGTCTTGACTCTCTCTGACCTTCTGCCCAGCTGGAGAGTAAATCATCCAAGAGCTTCATGTTGCTGGATGACTTGGAGCTGTCATGAGAGAACCTGAGGATGCTCTAACGCCTGCAGAACTGGGTCTTCAGGCTGGAACAAGATGAATTTTCAGTTTGAAGAGCAACAGTAAACAGATAATAAAGAAAACAAATCTGAGGCGATGCTTTTTATCACATACAAAGCTCTGAGCGGGAATCAGTGCAGACTTGTTGGCTCCAAGCACAGAATACCTGTAGGTAAATAAAAATTCCTATGCTGCACATATTGCCCTGGGTTAATCCTCCACAGAGCACCCAAAAAGAGGTTTTTGCTGTCAGATTTCACTTGCTTCGCTTAAACTCTTTTCATTTGCAAAGAGGAAAGCTGCCAGAGAAGATGATAAATGTTAATGTTGGTAAATGCACTGTGCTGGGTAAAGTCGTGGAGTATTCAGGCAGATGATGGCTCTAAAAGCATTTCAGGGGAGAGGAGATCAGGCTGGTTTGATGCTGGTACACGCTCCAGGTTGCTGCTCTGCACCCCGTCGTGACCAGCCACAGGGTAAGGGTTAGGCACAAGTATCCTCAGAGCTGCAGTGAGGACCTCCCTCATGCTAAAAACTCATCACTTGAACAGCCCTGCTCAGCAAAAAAAAAAACTCTTCTCCCTTTCAGAGACAGGGAAATGATGTGCTGCGCTTCCTCACACAGCTTAGCTGATGTGGTTTAGGAATAATCTGCCTTGCTCCTGCTATCAAATATAAAAAATCCTTGTCTCTACGCACCCAAAGCTTCCAGTTGTGTCAAAGCATGGGGTATATTTTGTATCAGGGGCAACACATGCCCACTGGGGATTAGGTTGGGACTGCTTCACCTCCCCTTGGCCAGAGTCACCAGGCAGGGACGATCCTGGCTCAGACCCTCTGCATTTTGTTTTCCCTGCTCTGTGTCAGCAGGGACATTTAATTCACTCCCTCCTCTGGTAGTTTGATTGCTGAAATTATATTACAGGACTGGAGAAGGACACAAACTCTGCAAACCAAAACCCCGGAAACATCACAACACCCAACCACAACCCACTTCTCTTTGCAAAGAAGAAACCATGTCAGGTCAGCTTCTGCACAGCCAGGATGTTCAGCCAAGACAAGAGAGCTGTTGGAGCAAATAACTGAGGAATAACATGATAAAACACAATATTAGCAAGAACTGCCTTTACTGATGGGCCTCTGAACGAGACATGCTCAGTGTGCTGCACGTGCCCCCTGCACTGTCATTTCCCTGCTCTGAACAGATTTGCTGAAGATTTGAGCCCTAATCTGTGCACTGTGACATTATCTCACTGCTTATATTCGTGTGCTGATCTTCTGTGGTCAGAAGGTTCCCACAGGGCTCCCTGACACAGCGGGATCCTGTCTGTGCCAAATAACTGCACACTGGCTTTTATGTAGAGAAAAGGTATTGGTTTTCCTTTTTAAAAATTAAAAAAAAAAAAAAAAAAAGGCAACAGATTTTTGGTGTCTGACCCTGAAGTTCACCCTGGAATTCAGAACAGCAAAGCAGCAAAGGCATCCAAAGGGCTGGCTTTGGCAAAGGGCCTTATCCAGGTACCTAAAACGAAGAACACAAAGTCTCTGGTCACATCTGTACGGGCTGCTCGAGGGTGTCTGTCCTGCAGCCCTTCCCTGGCACAGCCAGACTGGCAGGGGGAAGCTGGTGCAGTTCTGTGGCCAGGCTGGCAGTGCCTGCTCACATGAGTGGGCTTCTGATCTGGCCATAACTCCACAGACAGTTCCACAGACAGGCAAACTGCCCAAGCACAGCCTCAGCTGGTGTAAAATTAGTGAGAGTCCACAGCCCCATTCACACTCCAGCCCAAGACAGGATCTCTCTGAATCACTCTCCACCGAAAATGGAAGAAGCCAAGCGCAAACCCTAAACTGTTACCAATTAATGTTTGTTTTTTTTTTTTTTTAATGTGCTCAAAATGAAACAGTCCATGTCAGGAGCATTATCCTGAACGGGAAGAGCACCTGCCACTCCTATGGTCACAGTCTCCCTTTTTCTTTATCTTGGGCTTCTGACTCCTTAATCTGTTGTGGAATGTCATTTAATTAAGCATTTTCAGAGTTCACTCTAGGCCGTGGGATTATGTTGTAAGCAGCCAATGCTGGCCTGAAGTTGTGATAATTAAGGCCACGAAGGACAGCTTGGCACATTGTCTAATCAGGGAGCCAACATAAATATGCCAGAGCTGGTACTAAATATTTCCATGGTAGAAGCATTCAGACTTACTACATGGGGTTTCCCCCTCATCATAAATGAACAGAGAAATCAGGAAAGCGCATTTTTCAGTTAAATGAAATTACAAAGGAAATAAAAGAAAGAAAACGGAAACATTCTTGATGGAAGAGCACCCAAAAAGGTTTATTAAGATTTATTCCAACCTTAATAATTTTATGAGTCTATGAATAAAGGATTACTGAGCACTAGAAGTGGGAAGAGCTGGCCAGTGCATGACACTGCTGCCTTCTGCACCAGAACCAGACTTTAACCACTGGATTCATGAGTTGCCCTGCAAGGTCAAACCCGCTTGCTAATGGGGATTGGTGTGGTTGGGATGACTCGAGGGAGCTGCCATCGTGCCCCCAGGGCCAGCTGTGCCCCTGCCCTCCTGCTCTGTGGCAGCTCTCCTTGACACCTGCTCAGTGGGGCCGCAGCTGGTGAGCCCTGGCACCTTTCCACCAGCCCCACAAACAGTCACTTCCTCCCAGTGCAAGGTGTCAGGGCAAGAGGGGCAGCTGGGTCCCCACAGCGCCCATCAGGCAGCCTGGGGGAAGGAGCAGGAGGAGACATTACCTCCCAGGGCCAGGAGCATTTCACTCACCCACGACCTCTGTGCAGTCACTCACTGCCCATCAGAGTCTCCAGGAGGCACAAGGGCACTCATGGGTCAAAGAAGCAAAACAACCTCCTCCACCTTCTACACTGAAGATGCAGAGATGTCTCTTGTATTCCTGCCTTCACCTCTTCCTTCAGCCCCAGCTGAGTCGTGCAGGCTGTTCCTTGGGCATCACCTCCCCTCCTGTCTCCGTTCTCTCCCTCCCACTCCAGTTTTGCTCTCCACACATTGTGTAGGTTTGGACAACTCAGCACGAGACCACTGCCTACCAGTCAACTTCCCATGCTGGTGAGACCCAGTGGGCACCCAGCCCTCAGTGGTGACACCCGTGCCCTCCCAGCCCAGAGATCATACACAGGCAATGCCTTCAGGCATTTTCCCCTGTTCCCTGCTCCTCTCATGGGGCAGGAATTTACGCAGCATGATGTTCCTGGTTGCTAAACTGGGAGTTTTACAGGATTGGGATAAGCTTTTGTGTCCAGCACGGAGCAGAACCAGGGTCTGGGTCTCCGCCATCAGATGCACCAGTTGATCTCACAGCTGCCCTGCGCACAGAGCCTTGCAGCAGCCAGGTCACCCTCCTCCTCCTTTTATCTGCACCTGAGCAAAATGCAAACCAGGCTCAAAAGAAGCAATCTTCTCCCTCTGTGGCAGGCAGGAGCTGACAGCATCAGGGCTGCGCGAGCGGCGCTGCTTCCCCGGTGCCTCCTCATTAGAAGCATCTCCCGAAACACGCTCGGTGTCATATCCATTTAGCGTCAGGTGACAGGCATCTTCCTCTGCAACACTCACTTTAACAGTCGTATTATTACTTTTACTTGAGTGCTTTGATTTAAGCCACGGGAGATGTCACAAATTAGTGTTTACAAAACTTAACACGAGGGGGCTGTCAGTACTTGCTCGAAGACACGGATTTCGATGGCTGAGACCCCATCAAGGGGGTAGCAGACTAATTACAGGAGCCAGGGTACAGAAGGATTCCAGGCCTAAGTGTCACCTCCAGCAGAAGTGAAATTAATGATGCTCAGACTGCAGCTCAGAGGCGCACCGGAGTGACCCCCCACTTTTGTTGTTTCCTCGTTGTTCTTGCTTTGGTTTCTACACACAGTGCAAGAAGGAATTAAAAGAACTGAGTGACAGAGTCCAGCTCAGCATGGTAACTGCTCCATCTGCTTACAGCACCGTGCATCCTGACCCTGCCCTTTAGATACATGAACGCACTCAAACCGTAAGCATCTCTCTTCTAGGCTTACTCATAAACCAGCACTAGAGTTATGTGCCACAAGGGAACAGATTCCAAGAGGGCTTGAATAAATAAAGCCCTGATTCAAGGTGGTTCAAGGAACAGATGCAAATTCTTCTATGATCCAAGAATTCAGTGATTCTCTCCGTTAGTTGGGAGATTTTTGTTTTCTAGCAGTTGGCTATCCAAGTGGAAAGAATCTATTTTGCATTTGGGAAAGTCTGAAAAAATACATGTAATTGCTCTGACTAATAAACAGTCAGGAGAAATGCAAATTGTGAGAGTGTGATATTCAAAACCCTTCAAGTAGAAGCACAGAAGACATCAGTGTGCAGAGGAATACAGAGCATCCCTCAGAAACACAGCTCTCCTAAGAGGCCCCTCAGCAAAGCAAGGTATTCCCACGTTCACTGCTAATGAACAAGAACATGCCACTAAATACACATGAGCATTAATTCCCCATCAAGGAGAAGTTTGATGATGAGCACACCACCTCAGAGCCACCCAAGTGGCCGAAGGTCCCATCAGACATCTCCTCTACAGCCTTTCATCGTGATTCATTGCACCTCTCACTGCAAATCACAAGCTACAAAATTGCATTATCAGTACGGCTTTTTAATCAATTCGAGGTACTGGTGTTTAAATATCTCCTGCATGGAAAAGCAATCGCTGTTTATACCCTTTTTTTTTTTTTTTTTTTTAAGAAATCATTATAACATTCTCATAATTGCTTATCTCTCAGGGGAAGATAACACAGACACAGCTGCTATTAAAAAGGCCATTTTATACACTTAGCTCAAACAGTCACATCTGAAATACAGCAGAGATTCTCTCTAATTCAGGAGCCTATTTGTTGCTGACTGCATTGTGTGACAGCTCTGTGGCCTTAGTTACACTCACAGCAGAGGTATTTATACACTGTGGTTTGCCCAAGGACTTCTTCCTCTGCCGGGCCCCCCTTCAGCAAAACATTTCAAGAGATGCTCGAGATCACGCTCAAGTGATTTACTGAGCATTTCTACACTGGCTTTAGGGAGCTGCTTCCCTCCAGATGATCCTCCCCTCATTTCAGCCAGCCAGCCACTCAGACCACCTCGTGCTGCCCCACCAGCCACCTCTGCTCAGCGTGGGAGGGGGGGTTCAGACCTCGGCATCGCCCCCACGCTCGCCCTTCCTGTCCCAGGCCCGCCTCTCTAATAGAAATCCTCAGGAAAATATCTGTGTGGTAGATAAGGTCACATAATGCTGCTGGGGTCAACAGCAATCTCTATCTATCTGGGTTTTAAAGAGGAAATATGATCTTGCCCTGAAATTGAATCTCTCCCTTTCTGCAGGTGGGTGAGTGCTCCCTCCTGCCCAGGGCATGGAAAGCTGCTCCCAACCTGCGCTGCCACACCCAGCTGCCCTGGGGTCCTCGAATACCGGTGGCCAGGACAGCACCCACAGGTAAATGCACCAACCCTTATTATCAGTGGGGTACCAACTCTCACAGGGTTCCCTTTAAAGCATCTCTCCTTTATTTCTACCCCATTTTCTTCTGGTTGTCTGGCCTTGTCCTGCCTCTCAGCCCAGCAGGGAGGGGATGCTCTTCCAGGACCAGAGAGGGTCCCCAGGAAGCAGGCAATCCCATATCAGCACCCTTTGAAGCGGTATCTGCTCTGGCAAATACAATCAGAGGCCCTGTGGGATTGCAATTCGCATTTCAATCAGTGATTAGAGACCCCAGGGGCCTTCCAGAAGCCAAGATTCCCCAGCACTTCACAAGTAACTCGTGGCCCTTAGTCTGATGTGACCTGAGACAGAGATCTCCAGCAGTACACACTCCTCAAGGCCTGGACCTTGCCCATGGCCAAACCCTTCCTCCCATTCCTCTCCTGCAAGCAGGAACTGAGCTAAAAAACAGGGCCCAAGCACCAGGTCTGGGAAGTCCCAAAACATGACAGACCATCAAGATTGTCCACCTTCCATGTAGTTCAGGGCATAGGGCTTCCAAAAATTAGTGCCAATGGAAAACTAGACATTTCTTAGGAAAACATACATCCTGGCATTATCATTGCTAGTGTTGGAGAATCCACTGGTGCTTGTGTTGTTCCAACAGTTAATTATCTTTACTTTTAAAACTGTGCATCCTTTTTCCCCTGACAGAAAGCTATGACAACAAATTAGTCAAGCTAATCAGTGCCCTGACTCACTACCTAACATCTAAGAACAGGAGAAAGAGATGAGATAAAACACATGGGTAATGCAGGTTCTAGAAAATCACAGATAAAAATACTCTGGAAACTAGGTTAAATTACCAGGAAGATAAAGCACATTAGAAAACAGGAGGGTATGAATCAATAATTTACGTTTCAAAGGAGTTACTCAGACATTTGCAAGAGCTTTCAAATGCCTGTCTCCCTCATCCCTTTCCAAATCGTGACCCTGACAATGATCACCAGCAATTTCCTCAGAACTGAAGTAATTCTTACAACCTCTTGCAATTTTGCTAGACAGGACCATGGTAAGTGAATGGAAAGAGAGAAAACACTGAAGGGGGGAAGAGGGGATCCAGGATCTCCCTTGGCTGCAGTTGTTGCCACCAACACAGCGCAGCCATTTACCCCCACTTATAATTTAAATAAGCTCCTAATGCAGTTCTACTGCTAAACCTTGTGCTTAAGGACACAAAGGCTCCCTGACACCGTTAGCACAGCTGGGCTGCCAGCTCGGAAATGTCAGCTTTCTTCCCTACCCCTCTGAAAGCTCCACTGTTAATTCTGACATCTGGTTTTCAGCGAGATGCATTTCTTGCAGAGCAAATGCACACTGACAAATCCGGGCCCCTCTGTGTATTTTGGTAAATTGCAAATCCATTATGAATATATATCTGGCTGTAATGAAACGTTAGCTTTGCTGCTGTAACACAAGCTGTCCAAGTACCTGGTGGGAACATTTAATAACAATAATATTTTGCTGAGGATAACACACCACAGCTACCTCATTTAGGTGTTCCTAATACAGTCTCCTGGATGAGTTTTTTTCCCCCCCTCGATATATTAACAGTTTAATAGCCCACAGGTGCAAGCAGCGAGGTGATATTGAGACAAAACCCTGCCCTGGCAGCTTGGGGCCTCTCTGCAGAGGAAGCAGAACATCGGCACGTCTGCAGCAGTTCCACTGGGATCCCACTGACAGCAAACATCACGGATCAAGACGATTCACAGCTCAATTACTGCCCACTGCTCACCCTGAGCGTGGTTTGAGGGGATCTGGGGGCTGTGTGGGTGCACTGAGCACGTTCCTCCCCACGGGGAAGAGAGCAAGGCTGGAGGAAAGCGTTCCCTGCACCTGCTTTCCAGCACTGCAAGGGGAAAGAGTCCTCGCTCTTCCAGATTATAAACTTTTTTTTTTTTCTCCATTTAGCCACAGCAGGTAAAATACCCTGGGATGCATTTAGGGCCTGACCTGCACCGAGAGCCACTTGCATCAGTTGGCTCGCTTTGACTTGGGCCCGGATATGTGTGCCGGTAAATCATCTCCTGTCAACAGGACAGTCTTCCAAAGGACTTCACAAGAACTGCTGTCTCTTTCAAATTATATAAATAAAAGTACACCACAGCATCCAGAAAGAGAACCTCAAGAAGTCATGAAAACTTTTGATGCTGTTTCTAATCAGGAAAAAAGGCAGAGGTAGCGAGGAGAAGGCAGCTCAGCAGCATGGATACTACAGTTCCCAGGGATTTATGAGCAGCCTTGGTGTGGGAGAGGGGAGTTTTCCCAGAGCTCTGCACACAGACTGTACACAGCAGCCACACAGAGCTTTACACAACAGGCCCAGTGCAAATAGAATCACAGGTTCTCATTTCTTCTAAATTGCTCACCGTGTCTTGCTCCAGTATATAAAATTTGGAATACCTTCCAACACTTATCGAGACTCCAGATAGTTAAATCCAGAAGGAATTAGGACCTGGGGTTTTTCCCATCTCAAGTCATTACCTCGTTCAGCTACTGGAACAGTCCTGATCCCAGTTAAAAAAACAGTTTGCAACATCTGCTATTAGTGTCAAATTTATTATTATGCCACTTGATTGTATTTTGTTTTGAAGGGCTACTTCATGTCAGCTTGGAGTGGAAAGGACTTAACTGACATCAGGGATCTGGATCAGGCCCCCAGTGAGCGGAAGAGAATTAATATTAATTCCCAACTTTCCTATCTGAGCATGACGTGCCCCCAGGCTTGCTGCTTGTCTTAGCAGAACCACTATCTCCTGTTTAGGCATGACAATATTTGTCAAGTGTAATGCTCATTAGTCTGCTGTGTGGTCAGGCCAACAGTGTATAAACACCGGGAAAGATCAGGTGGGGGACTAAAGGTCTGTGCTTTGTGGTCAATTATAGCCATCAACATTAATGATGTCACCATGGAGAGCTACACAGGGAGGAGAGAGAAGTGCTTTTCCAAGGTTAGTCTTGACAACATACCTTGGCTACAAGGAGCTGGTGATGAAAAATGCAGTGTGCACCTCCAGCCTCTGCCTAACCCTCTCAGTGATTTATTTCAAGAATAGTCTAGTGGCTGCTTTTTTTTTTTAAATACCTGAATAAAAGACAAGCTTTCTAACCTGAAGTGCATTCTCTTGTATTCTTCAGAATTCACACTGTTGATGACACTTAAACCTGATGTTTAATCAAAGAGAGGAGCTGCACAGGAGCTGAGGGAAGTTTCCCATCTCTGCCTTTGTTTTTAACTCGACACTTCCCCCAAACCCTGGGATTTCCCAGCTAAGCTGACATTTTGACTTTGTTTGCTTGGAGAAAGTTCTTCTCCCAGTTCCTATACAAACTGAGAAAAAACAGTAGGGTTTATTCCACCCCTGTTCTTGATAAATCACATCTTTTTATTTATTTTTAATCATTCTGAAAATGGGGCCATAAGTTTCCAGATCTCTTAGAAAGAGAAGGATAAAAAATTCACTTTAAGACTTACAAAACCAGAAAGACTTGGCAATAGTTAAAAATATTCACTAAAGGGGAAAAAAAAATCACTATTGCAAAACAAATGACATGGAAAACCCCACTGGCATTTGGCACAGGCAGAACCCTCTGGATGAAGCATCTCCACAGAGCACTAGGTAAGTGTGGATATTCCAAAGTAAAAAAAAAAAAACAACAAAAACACAACCAAAAATGCGTGGTCCAGCCCTTTCCCAGCAGGAAATTACTGAGGCTCGATTTTAAGCAGGACTTAAACCCCTGTATTGAAGTTTAGGGCAGGTTGAATGCCTTGCTGACCGAGGGGTGCTTTGATCAGAGTCATCATTTGTTTAACCTATGACCATTCATTTCCATTTAATTGGCATCCATCATCCTCACCAATGCAGGGCAACAGAGCACTAATATGGGGGTCCTGGCCATATTCCATTCATTTAATTGCATTTGTCAGCCTAAACAGAACCCTCCATGTAAGGTTATTTATCTGCTCGTCCACGGAGCAGACTGCACGGCAAACCAGCATTCAATATTTGATGCATTCTCTGAAAAAGAAAACCACATTTTCTGTAAGTGAGGTGTAGCTCAGTCAGTAATTCAAACTCTCAGCATCCATGAAATCCTGCAATCCATTTATGCCTGCTTTGTAGAACTGACGTTTGCTTGGTGGTCTAAAGCCTTTTATTTTTCTCTTTTCCTTTCCAGCATGTGCTCTTGTACTTACCAGGGCACTTACAGTATTATTTAGGTTGCTGCCTGCGATATTTTCAAGCTAGTAGAAGACAGTTTCTTAGACATTTTCATAATGTTTTGAAATGCTGATGAGGATTTAGCATTAAAATTAATGGCAGCCAGCCGTGGTCTTTCAGATGTGAAAGACTGTGCAGTATTTTCTGGGAAAAAAAGGGGGAGCAGTGGGGAGAAGAATGGAGATATAAATAGCCAGTCTTGCTTTTCTCTAGGCAGGATCCTTTTAATCATGTAAAATAGATTTTAAAGATTAAAGACTCTAGGCTCTGTTCTGCCTTTGCTCATGTCTCATATCACCAATTTTTTTGTATGTAATTTGAATGAAAAAGGACACACATGGTGTTTTCATTTGCATTACCCCAAACAGGAATTTCCCCTTGAAGAACACAGCCCCTACCTCCTCTGCAGCAAGGAGAAAGCCACCACACCTGGGTGGAACAACACATAGCAGGAGAAAAAAAACCCCAATTCCAAATCATTACCCTTCCTCTTGGACCTGGGACCTCAGTTTTCTGAGATTCAGTTTATAGCTATGGCTATATAAGGTGAAAAGGAGACAGAAGAAATACTGGTCCAGCAGCTCTAGATGCGTATGCATGAGCTGCAGCCTCAGATTTCATCCAGAACTCCATCACACTGCACGTGGAAGACCTGCACTAATTGGAACAGGAACATCAGCACTGGGAAAACTGGCTGGACCAGGGGCCAGCAGATCTCTCTGCTGGTCAGAAAGCTGGGTGGTACCAGGGGTGCTCTGCAAGAGCTGCCAGAGGTGGAGGGCAGAGAGAAAAGGTCCTGCTCTACAGAGGAACAGTGAATCAAAACTCTCCTGCAGGACAGCATGGCCTGACAGAAAGCCAGAGGAGATGCTGGAAGGAAAGAGCAGGTGAAAGAGCTGGAGCAGAATAGACCATCAAGAGACCTGAAACCAAGAGGCTTCTTTCCTTCTTTCTTCTGCCACTGGCACAATAAACCCTGTTTTGCCCCAACCAAGGCACACAACGCAACAGGAGTTTCACCTCAGCAGAGGTCATTAATTTTTCAATCTCCTTTGCTAATGCAAGTTACAATCCATTCCTCTTAAACATTTACTAGAGCTTCCCTTCTCTGCCTTATACTCCTCAGACTTGCAACTGCAGTCCCACCTGGTTTCCAGTTGTGACTCTCCTGTAGCAGAGTCCTTCATCTCCTCCAAGCTTCTGAGGCCAACAAAAATCAGTGTTGCAATGCACTGATTTTATTATTTGTATCTAGTTATACTTCCCAAATGAGGTACAGGACATGTGGGTAATTCTCCTTGATTACACTGATAAATATTCAGAGCATCCTAACTTTGCTCTGTGCGCTAAAATGCCAATGGCCTCATCAGCAAAGAGCACAGAGCCTTCCTTGAGGGACCACCAGAAGCCACCAGCTGTGAACAAGCATTCTTTCCACTGGATATTCTTTCACATTCATAAGCCAAAGAATAGAAAGGAAACGAAGGGCACTGTTCATCAGATACGAACCAATAAACCCTCCTAATGACATTTGGAAATCACCTAAAATTCCTGACCAAACTTGAGACAGTTTTCTGGTGAGCCTCATCTCTGTGGGCTTGACAAGTAGAGTCCTGTATCCCACACAATTACTGTGCCATGCACGTGGCCTGTGGAAAGAGAGGTACCTAAGAGCAGAAAAGCCACATTTGAATTAAGGGAGCTGTCTTCATTCTAAGCAGTGCCTTCTTTTTTGGGACAGCATGGTTGGAGCGAAAATAAATCATAGGATTCATGGGATTAGATGTTTAGAGGTCATGTAGTCCAAGCCCTCTGCAATGACCAGGGACATCCTCAATGAGATCAAGTTGCTCAGAGTCCCATTCAACCTGACAATGTTTCCATGGATGGGGTATCCATCACCAATCTGGGCAACGTGTTCCAGCGTTTTACCACACCCATTTTAAAAAAGTTCTTTCTTACATCTAAAATAAATGCACGCAGCCACACTACAAGCAAATAAAACATGTCTGTAACTACAACGAAAGACTCTTCCTTGACAGCCCTGGAAATGAAAGTTCACAAAGCACATACAGCGTGGGAAGTGTCAGCCTAAACCTCCCACACGGGGCTCCACCAGCGTAACCAGGGGATCAGGGCAGTGTGTTCCCAGCCTCTTGGCCTGCTGCTGCCTCTCTACTGAAAATGGCCACCGGTGTTTTCAATTAATTGCAGGTGGGTTTGTACCGCTGGTCCACTCGGAGCTGAACCAGAACGCTCCCCTGGCTGCACAGACAGTGCACAGACCGCGCTCCCTCCCAGCCTGCAGATCCGTTTCAAGGTCCTGACCCCAGTTTTTAAAGCCCTTAACAGGAGAGGGCCTAATGAACCTGGGAGACTGCTTCTTATTCCACAGTCCAGGGCAGCAGCTGCCACTGCTCTGAGAGAGCAGGGCTAAGTGAGCTTGGGGTGAAGCCCTCCTCCCTTTCTGCATCCAAGCCTCCTGCCACCAAAGCCTCAGCCCTGACTTTTAACAAGAATGGCATCCTCAGACCCTCATCTGCAGTCCTGCCGCAGCCTTTTTCACTGTTGGTGCTGCAGCATTCATTAAAATGTAGTACTAGATAAAGAAAAGCTGCACATTTTAAAAAAAAACCACATTTTAGAAAAAAAAACATTTCTTCAGATCTTTGCAGCAAGTCATGGCGAGATCAAGTCCCCAGGAGCAAAGGGAGAGGGACACTTCTTCTTGGATTATTGAGAAGTAGTTTTGGGAGGGAACTTGAGGGGTCAATGTCTCATCCCTGTTGGGTTTCAGCAAGGGGAGCTCAAGTACCAGAGCCCTGACAGAGCAGCTCTGCAGTTTGGAGGACCAATCCACTTCATGGCTGGGCAGCACAGCAGAGTCCTCCCAGCACGACCCTTCCTAGCAAGTCTTAGGGGAGGCTGTGGCAGATGACAGCAAAGGCAGCACTGTGTCTGGGGCATCTTCATGCTTGGTAAGAATCAACACTTCATGCAGCTGAGAGAAAAAATTCCCCATTCCTGGTGTATTAATGCTCCCTCATTTGCTTATCAGGCTCTTCTCACTCTTCCACATGCCTCCTGTGCTTTTTCTGCTCTAGGACTATGAATAGAAATGCAGAATTACCCTGCACCTCAGCGCTGATTTGAGAGCTTGTCTGTACCTCCACCCTGCTTGCCACACGCTATTTCATACTTTAATATCAACTTTAAAATAGATGAGCGGCTGATGAGCTGAAACACATCCAGCTCGTTACTCCTACAGCACCAGCACTGCTCTCTCCCTGGAGCCTTCCCCTCCTTCGGATCCATCTGCCCTTTGCCTCTGTCTTCACCACTTGCACCGTCCCTGCAGCATCAGAGCTCAGTGCTGGGTGCTCAGCTACACCTTCCAGTGACCCACCACACACAGCCTGTCCTGGAGCCTTTCCCCCAGGCAACTCACCCCCTGTTCCCAACCTCTGAACTCCAGCTGGCCACGCTGGGTCCTTTTAGCCAGCATGTTCACCTGCTTTCATGCCCTGCTCTGTTTTGTAAGCACGGGTTCCCTCAGAAGAATAAGCAGTAATTGCTGCAGCCACACCTATACTGGAAACGCCTGCGCAATCATCTGCAGTTCGTGCTCACAAAGGCAACAAGAGTTGTAAAGAAGTGAGCATCCATTCATTTGGGCCTTTGGTATCTTGTCCTCCTCTGCAGCAGGGAGCTGATTCTTTGAAGAACTGAGCTGCCATAGCCCCTGAGGGATTTCAGTTTCTTCTCACACATGCAAATATAAATCAGAAGTTGCTCTATTGAAGCCAAGTGAATTATGCAGGTGTAACCTCAGTGTGACAGAGAGGGCTCATGGATGTCAACAGAGACTGGAACAGGTGCCCTTTCATTTTTCACATGATGATTTTTCATTTTCAGCCACTTGTTTTTGCCACACCAGCACACATATAGCTGTGGTGCGATAGGATGGCTGATATTTAGGAGAAATCACACGCTTAGATCAATGCACACTGCAGGTATTCAGCTGGAACCAAATGTGTTGGAAGCAATGTAAACCCCAGGGGGCTTGTTCACTAATCAATAAACACGAGGAATGTATGCCACTGAGTTATTGCTGCAGTGTTAATTGTAGCTATACAGGATTTTTTTTTTTTTCATTGCTAAAGAAGCAGACATCTTCAAGAACTACTGCTTTTCCAAAACAGACACCATATGAAAAATACATTTCTCTTCACTTCTCTGATGTTTTCAACTTTAGGAAAACACAGAACCTCAATTAGACTCTCTCCCCGTGCTGCCTCACGAAGGAGAAAGGGAAGTTCACAGTGTTTCCAGTCCCCTGGCTTATCACAAGTGACATTTAAGAAGTCACCTGGGGGAAAATCCCAATGGGAGCGCTGACAAAGCTTACTATTTGAAAAAGGTCACACCTTCTCTTCTCGTTCTGAATAGATGGTGCTGACCTTAAAAACCTTCCAGTCCCAGTCCCCCTGCTCATAAGCATGTGGAGGAGCCAGCTAGGGCAATTCCAGCCAGGAGGAGATGCAGGGCACCGTTGCTCTGCAGAATTTTCTTTGTGCCTTGTTTCCCCTCGTGATAAATTGCAGGGAAATCAACTCATCTGCTCCCAGGTATCAGCAGCACAGGCATCAGTGCAGGAGCACCACACGGGGCACAGGCTGCAGTGGGGAGGAGACACCTCTCTCCAAGGTGACTGTCCTGAAAGCAGATGGCAGACATGCAGTAGCATTCCAGACCCTGGTGGACAGGGCAGTTGATGTAGGTGTGATGGAAAAAGGGGGGTTCACAAAGATCAGCTTAGACCAAGGCAATTCAGAACAGGAATTGCCATTTAGCAGCTCTGATTCAGCCTCTGGAAGAGCCTGTTAGACACAGACACTGAAACACCAGCCAGGTGAAGTTGGCTTTGTCAGACCCCTCTCTTGTTTCATGGATTAAGACCCCTCCTCACTCATCATTCAAGCAGAGAAATAAAGGGCAGGCAGATGGAGAAGTAACATATTCATCCTGCAGACAGAAACTAAACCTCTGGCAACGCTTGGAGCACAAGGTCAGGCGAGGCTCTCACAGCACAAGTCAAACCTGGATTCATGAGGTTCTAGCTCAGGACCTCAGCTGAACCTCCTGACATAATCCTCTTAGTCTGAACCTGTGGGTATTCAGTGCTGCACCGTCCAACTCTTCAGCACTCCGGGGGATTGTCATCCCGGCACCAGGTTGTCAAAGTAAAACCAGCGCCATGCCAGGTAGCTGGACGGGAATGTGGCTCCCTCCCCCTCATCAGCACCAATCAGAGGCCAATCCTGCAGGGGGGTTGACTTCCAGCTGAGTCATCCCGTGGGATGAAACAGGACAGCCCACAGTGGTAATCCCAAATGCTGCAGTACGCTAGAAAATCAGTCCCTGACTGCTGCAGTCATGAAAATACAATAAACATGCCCTATGATTCCATTTTTAGTTGCTTTTCAACGCAGCACTGCAGTTTGTCAGGCTTTCTTGTCCCAGCTGGAATAGATGAATTGCTGATGCTTTTTAGGACCATTGGCAGATGAGCACAATAGAAACATCGCTCAGATATTGATGACTAATGCACACAGAACGTTTCCAAAGACTGTGTTGCCATCGCAGCTAAACAAAGTGCACTAAATTAACATTCACATGGAAGGAAGGGGAGCTCATTTCCACATATTCAGCATTTAAATGAACCCACGGCACCGCTGTGAAACAACTGAAATAAAAAACTGGCCGCTGTTCTCCTGAAAGTTTCATAGACCTACCAAACCCCAACTCGGGTTTCAGGTTGGCAGCAAAGCCTGGAATCTCCCGAAGGGTTTGGGATTTCATTGGAGAAATTTTTATCTGCTGCTGGGAGAGCTTCTCTTGGGTCACAGACCTGCAGACCTTTAGATATCATCCTCGCTTTGAATGATTATTGCCTTGCTAAAGAAGGGGCATGTATTACTTGTAAGGCAGAGTCTGGCACAGTGCAAAGCTCACAGAAGCCTTTTACCAGCTCAAATGGATTAGATCAGCTTCTTCATGGGAAACCTCCCAGACAGTTTTCCCTTCAGGACTGGAAGTAATCTGCTTGAGCATGGCACAAGCCAGGGCTGCCCTGGAGGGGTAAAAAAAAAAAAAATCCTTGCAATGGTTGAAAATGCCACCAGTGCAAGAACTGAAAGCACAGAAAAAAGAACCTGATTTAGACTGGAAAAAAAAAAAAAAAAGAACCTGAAGCAGCAATAACCAACACATCTAACAGCAGGACAACAGAGCTACAGGCAGACTAATGGAGCAAAAGGAAGAGCCCTCTGTCTGGAGTGGGATTAAGCAGATGACTCATGAAGGAGTTCTGTTGCCGTCATCTCTGACTAAACCTTATACTGACTCCCAGAGACAAAGTGATCTGA
>NW_020955554.1:422229-450201 GCF_003031625.1 Empidonax traillii
GGCTGAAGTGTCTAAACATCTGCTGCTTCTTCAGCACTTGGTGAGAATTGGTGTTTTAACACACCTAGATATTGTCTTGAATACTTTCTTCTAACCCCCTATTCAGGTTATAGTTTGTTCTTCAGATACAAAGGGACAAACAGAGCATCCCTCTCTGTCTCTGGCTGTGTATTTAATGGTATCAAACCTCATCCCCTTTAGAGCACCTTTTTGTGTGGATTTCCATCATCTTGGCACAGGTAGAACTTTTATTGACTCGCAGTGTGCTTTTTGCAGTGCCATCAAACAATTAAGAACCCTGGATACTGGCTCATATTTCGTAGATAAATACCCATCTCACACTTCTTCAAACAGGAATACCCATGGTCCTGCTTGTTGCAACTGCCAGAAGCCAAACAAGGTGGATATATTTTAATGACTTAGCCTGACACTGAAAGCTCCCTTCCAATAGACTGAACCCATATTCGTGAAACTGGGGAGGGGGGCAGAGAGGGGAGAACAGGAAATGTTCTTGAAAACAGTAGAACGTTTTTATACATCTCATGGATTTCTGTTTCATTAGATATGGAAGCACTGCCTTTAATGTAACTACCATGTGGCAACCACAGGGTAACCACAGAGAGTAAATCTGTCCTGCAGGAGGAAGCTGAAGTGCAGCAGGGCTTGCTTCAACTGCTAGGAAAGAATCAGGAAACCTGCTTAGCACTGGTGGCAACTGGGGGTGGGGGGGAGGAGAACTGGGAAATACACTAATAGTGACAGCTGAAAACAGAAATATCTCACCATTTGTGGGCAGGGGAATCAAACAGGTCCCAGCATCCTGTCAGTGCTCCTGCCTGTGCTCCAGATCTGCTCTTGTTAGAGAAAAAGAAAAAAAAAATAATCAAAGCAATAGATCTGAAGGGCTTGAGGTGGTCTTGAGATAAATACATTAAATAACAGCAGTTAATCACAGGATTTTCAGAGATGTACACATTTACATGCAAAAGCCATGCAAGCCAGAAGAAATACACCGAGGCTGTGGCTCAAAATGCCCCTTTGTTGGGAGATCACAGTCGGATTCGCTGCTTTCCTTCAATATTCCCATCAGGACATGCAGCTCCCTTGCTTTGTTCCCCAGACAGCCCAGCACTTAACAGATGTCCTAAGTAAATCACGATCATTTGGCTGGCTTTGGGAATAGGAGCTGGATGGGAAAAAAAAAAAATCACGGTCTAATAAAACAATCGGAAAAGTACCAGCACATTACAGGCCATTTCAAAATAAATTAGGGTATCTTCTAAATCTCCACGCAGCAGCTTGTATTTGAAATCAGAAGACCGTATGTCATTGGCTTTCCCCTGAGAAATCTAAGTGACAGGGCTCTCTGAGGTGCAGTAATAGGATGTAAGTGAAGAAGTGGGTATTATTTTACCCGTGCTGTGATAATCTGAATGCATCACTGCCCAGCATCATAAACAGTGAAGTGAGAAGAACAAACAGCAATTTCAAAACCCCTCCCTGCATTTGGGGACTGCAGGAGGGGGTGGGAGACCAGGTCTCCAGTGAGAGGGAAAGCAAACACGTAAAACTAAAGCAGGAACAACACGGTATTATTTAAAGTCTAAAGAGGGAAACTACAAAAGCTTGCTTTTCACCTCTCCAGGCAGGAAAAAAAGGCAAGTCAGAGTAATGTCAAGAAATAACACTGTGAGCAGGGAGTGCAGTTCTTAATAATCAGCAGTGTTTTAAAGATCTTCTTGAAGTTTTGCACTGAGACACTATAATTAAGGGAAGAAATCAAAGCTTACCAGTTACCATCTGTCTGGAGCAGGGAGGGAGCCAGTGCTATAGGATCTCTTCCACAGAGTAATGCACACTGCAGAAATATCAGGAAGGGGGAAAAAAAAGTGAAAGAGCCATTGCAGACAACAACAGCCACCCCGTAGGTCATGCTCTGCTTCCCTTCCCTTTTCCAGCCGCTCAGAAGGGTTTCCTCCTTCTCCCCTGGGAGCAAGCCCTGGGCACAACCCCCTCCCCACAGCTGGCCACCCCTGCCCAGCACCTCACCAGCACGGGGAGAGGCTCCAGGCTTCATTTACATTATACCAGGAAGGAAAACCAAGCCTTTAAACTGCCTATCACACAGACCGGGGTGAACAATGCACCCACCTGGGAGCAGGATTATTCAAAGCTCAGTTCTGAGTTGTCCATGAGCTAATCAGGGCAAGTAAATTATTTTTAAAGCACCAAGACGGAGAAAAGGATCATTATGTGTAATTATTTTTAAGAAGCGTTTTAGCATCCTTTTCAGTGTGAATGGTGTGAGTTAATGCTACACAAACTGAGGAACCACAGAGGTTTCTCTGCCTGGAGAAGGATTCTTGCAGGGGGATTTTTTTTTCCCAGGAGATAGCTGTATCTGCTTACCCACCTGCATCCTCCACAGCCCACCTAGAGCTGTGCACACACCACCCAAGCAGGGCAACAGCTCCCTCCTCCTCTCAGTGCTTTGGTGTGTTTGCCCACAGACAACTGGGACCCCGGGGCAGAACAGTCACCCAACACAGCACAGGCAGAAGATACACCTGTTACTTTGCACCAAATCTGGAAACCAAAAACGTGGCAACTGATAATCACATCCAACAGGGTTTTTGTTTGTTTATTTGTTTGTTTGTTTCATTTTTAAGCCACCCACCACGACAACTGGCAGGGCTTCCACAAAAACTGCACCAACAGCACGTTGCCCTGTGCAAATTCCTGCTTTCCCCTGGAAAACCCCATCTTACCTCCTCACTTTAATTCACAGCACAACAGTCCAGCGTTGTGGGTCTGAATTTAGTCATCAGGACATTCAACTTTAATTGCTTTTGTCTGTCATTTTTCTGATGCCTTTTACGCTGAAGGCAGACAGCACTCCATAGAAATCCTGTGTCAGAGGGATCCCAAGAAAAACCCAGGCACAGGGGGATGTGTACCTGCACTGAATAAAGCCCTTACAGACTGATCTGTGGATTGCTCCCAAATTACCAAGGGTGATTGGATCTGAGAAACATAATAGCTTTGTACACCAAGCCAGTCCTCCTCTGACTCCAGATGTAAAATTACCATTTTTCTGCTGAAAGGGTGATTTCATGCCATAACTTGCATGACTAAGGTTTTCAGAGAAGACTTTTGTTTAGATAAGGACAAAAGATGCCCTGAGGCTTGTATTGTAATGTTATATGGATATACAGATAGAGAAAGAAATTTTTTGTTGAGCTGAGGGTGTGGTGCGATTTTTATCTGCATGATTACTTACTGACAGACACTGGGAACAGCAAGATTCTTCCTGACCTTTTTTCACCCCTGCCTGGTTGCAAGATTCACAGCCAGTGCAGTTCCTGAGTACCACAGGCAGCTCAAACTGCAGCTGATTTCTCTGTGTGCCCACCAGCATTCAACTGGACACCTTTAAAATAGAGCTGCTCTCTGCTTGAAATCCCACCTGGGGAAAAAAAAATAATAGTCTGGGAATGACAGTGGTCCCAGAGGAAAATGATTAACAGAAGTTTCTTATGTGCTGGTGCTTTTTAACAGCTCCTGGGATTTGCCCTCCACTTGTATTATGGAATAAGCTTGCACTTGCACTGCTTTGGACACACTTTGAACCTCCAGCTGGAGCAGGAGGCATTGCAAAGCCCCTGCACAGCCCTGGGCGCAGCGCTGGTTGCTGGTTATCAGGAGAGCTGATGCTCTGCCCTGTTCATCACCTCTGTGGTGGGTGCAGTCTTTCCATCAGTGCATGGCAAACAGCAGTTTGATACCAAGAGGTGCTGCAGGGATAGGATGAGCTCTCCCAAGGTGCTTCAAGAACTTTGCTGGAAGCTTCATTGTGGGTCTTGTGTGAGGCCATTCACTATTCTTCCTATTTGCCACTTGAGACAGTAGATTACCTTAGTTCAGATTGCTAGATAGGTGAAAAACTCTCTCTCAGCCTAAAAATTGATTCTCAGCAATTTCTGAACTCAAGAGCAAAGCAAGAGACTGGGTGGGTTTGGGTCAGTAACACCCAAACCAGACTCACTACAAGGATTGCTAGTGGCTGTAACTATGAAGCTTTTTTTCCTACAAATTCCAGAATTGAAAAGTTGTTCCAATTTTCCAGGCAGGAAAAGACGACCCAAAGCGACTGACTTTTGAGGAATGACACAGAACCTCCAGCTGCTGGCTGAGGGAAGCTGCAACAAGACAAAAAGGAGAAAGACCACAGCATAAAGACCTGGGCCTGGTTGCCCTCCTGTGACCTGCTCTGGCCAGGGCTGGAGCCAACCTGCTGCCCTGGACTGCAGAGCTCTGGAAGCACAGGCAGGCAGCGAGTGGCTGCTCTCCAAGCTTGCAGCTAAACACGTTTCCCCGCTCCCTGCCTTCTAACTGATATCCCAAATCAGAAGCCTTGAGCTTGCCTTTAAACATGAGCATAATCTCGGGCTCAGCCAGCTGATCCTGCAGCAGGAACGTGAAGACAGGCAGTATCCAGCTGCAGCAGGGAGCCAGAGCCACGGACAGGGCATGTAAGTGGGATGGTATTGCACAGTTCTGTTATATTTGTTATATTTGTTGTATTTGATTTCGTGGAATACTTGGTTTTGTCTGTCCATCTAAGTTTCGAAAGTAAAAATTCAAGCTTTCTTCTAGGCAGAAAAATATCAGTGAGTGCAACAGTGCCATTACAACAAACTCCTGATAGCTGGCCAAAAGCAGCACCCTATTAATTCAGGTCAGTGGGGTAAGGTTTTAGAAAAAGAAATATGAAAATACTGCAGAAGATATGAGTGCTTCTAAAATGCACTCTAACTCTAGAAGCTTCAAAATATTAAAGAAATATTTTTCCATCCAGTTTCATTGATAACAGCATTTGAAGAATCCTCTTTCAGCAAGAGTTGACAGTTTGAAAGGTCTCAAGATTTTCTTTCCTCCTACTTTTGCCTCTAAACTGTCCATGATACAGCCCAGTGTCACAGTGGCACTGTGTTAAGGGGATTGAATCCTCTGTTGCTTTAAGCCTGAAGATTCTTCACACTTTCAGCCTTATCCTTATTCAGCTGTGGGAAGGGAAATAATCTGTCTTGGATTTTACTCCACATTTCAAAATACCAAAACTATCCAAACAAGAACTGCTTGTGTACAGGGCAAAGTCTTTGTTTTGACTGGCACCCAGGAGGAATTATGACACACTATCATCAAAGCAAACTGCAGATTATGGGGTAAGCAAAACAAGTTCTCAGTTTTCCAAGTTTTCTCATCACACAAATATCTTTGTAGTTAGACAGGTAAACCAGAGAGAGGAGTTAAAACCTTGGAACCAATGTTTTAAATTATTTTTTAAAAATTAACTACCCTCTACGCAGAGGGTGTTTCCTGAGCATATGCAAAGCATGTGCAATTTTATTATGTATGTGCTTCTAAATAAAATTCTTTCTGATTTTGTGGACACGTACATAACAGAGGTATTTAACACAGAGGTATTTAACATGTACAGAGGTGTTTAACACATCCACATCACGGTCACACATGTGCACAAATACACTGTTCTGCAGTGCAAGAATGCACTTCCTCTGCATAGTTCTGTACTCATCTGTCCTGAATGTCACCTCAGCATAAAGACTCATACTGGTGCCTCAGAAAGAGGTGCAGTTCTGAGACTTCCAAAAGTTTGAGCACCAAGTTAAAACTATTAAAGTTTCATTGAGCCCCGACACTGCATCGAAATCTTTGGGCTGATTTTCCGAGGGATGTTTCTACAGGAACAAACAAACAAACAAAAAAGATGCCACGGCTAGGTAGTTGTTGAACACAAATATTATGAGTGTGGATTTGAAATATTTCTATAAGCTTCCTTAAAAACTTATAAAAACTTGGAAGATGCAAAAAACCAATTTGAATCAGATAACACGAAGTAAATACCAGGCACAGACAAAACCTGGGGTATTCCTGAGAGACATCATCTCTTCCCACAGCAAATCATCATCTGGACAAGATGACTAGGGCAGCCAGATACTGTCCCTGTATCTTCCAATGAATAACATAACAGGTAAGGACAAAGAATAAAGATTTTTAGCCAAAACGCAAAGTAGGAATTTCATGTTTTCCAAAGTCTGCTTTTCATCAGCTTCGACCTCAGCTTGGTCTCTTACCTCTCAAACATTTGCTTTTCATAATCCCACTTTTCTAACAAAGCCCTTTTAAAGTCCCCTAATCAACTGTATTTGTAAAGCCATGCAGGTCCTTTGTGGAAGCTTCTATTTTTACTGGAAACTTTAATTTTCTGAGGAGCCTGTTCCTTAGTGGTGCAGAAGCATCGAGACGAAGGCTCAGCGAACCCAAGGTCAGTAAGTCAGGCCTTTCTTTTGACCAGTATTTGTTCTTGACAAGCAAGCTGCTCACAAATCCCTTTTTGCAAGTTTAAGGCTCTGTGTAGCCTGCAGAGACAAAATTAGAATATAAACATCGACTCACTAGAGAAAACAAGGGAGTTATTGTCACTGTAAAGGAGGAGACATCTAAACCATACCCCCTCTGCATTAATTCCATTATTGTGCACAGGCAAGCTGACAGTTATACCACCAGGTAAACTGCAGTTATCTAGTCAAATGATAATTTAATGTTCTTTATTTTGCTTTTTCTAAAGAAAATTGATTTCTTGCTATTTATGTTCAGAGTATTTCATTGTGCTGTGATTATAAACCAGACTGAACGCGTTTCCACCAACTCCCTGCAAAGTGTGTTTTAAAGCCCTTCCTGTTTGTACAATGAGAGATGTCTTTTTTAATTGCCAGTCTGTTTTTTTTTTAAGCAGGATGCATGCTTGTTTGTTTAATCAGAGGCTTTGGAAGAGCCAGGCTGGACTCCAGCCTTTGGACAAGCTGCTGTGAAATATGGAAAGAAATATCCCCAATAAGGACGTCTCCTACACAAATGACAAAACATCTACAGCCCGTGAAGCTTCATGAAGGCTCTGCAGATACCTGAACTTTAACCTGGAAGGACAATTCCTAGAGTGGGTTCTGGGCCACGACTGTCCCTCATGTCCCATCAGGTGTTCTCTTCTCTTCAGGCACAGGTTTTGAAACACGTTCAACAACACCCTGTGAATGTTTTTCTTTATTTCCTTCCCGCGTCTCAGTATGTAAAACCTTATTGCTGTGGAAATAAAGGTGTGAAAAATCAATCAGGGACCTTTGCAAGCTATAAAAAAAACCTAATGTAGCATTACAGGTTTACCACCAGCAGTTAAAAAGGAGCTCTCTGTGAAACTGTGTGGGAGATATTCCCCGTGACACGAGGATTTTGATGGACACACAGAGCAGTTTGTGTAATCCAGCAGCCATTTACCTAGAAAGCCACAGTCACTCCCACAAACAAGTAGCTCTATAAATATTATTTTACTGCTGAATTTTACTGTACTTTCTTGGTAAAACCCTCTCATGTAAAAGCATTTGTTTGGAGGGAGAGGTGGGACTTCCCTACGAATATCAATTGTTAAGAAACAAACACTGAAAAAACGTTGGGGTTTTGTTCCCACCCACTCCCAACTGCACCTGCTGTCTCCTCTCCCCGCTTTCTGCAGGAATGGGACATTTCCCAAAGAGCAATTCCTATGCCAGCATCTTATACTGATGTCAAAGAGCACAAGGCTAAGTTTGGATTCCCATATTGTCCCTGTAGTCCTGTGAAGACTAAAAGATCTTTCCTACCTGACTTCACCAGAGATCTGCAGGAGGCATCCTTTTGTCCATCTTGAAGCTGGATGAACAGCAGATCCTGCATCAGAGATGCTGCTTTCCCAGTCACCTTCAGCATCCCCAAGACAACGCTGAAACACTTGGGAAAAGGGGGATCTTGGCAGCTGAAAAGTTGACAAACACAGAGACACACACACACCCCCAACTCCTACCCCCAGCAATAAGACATTTTCTTGGCTGCCTATACAGAAAATTCAGGAAATCTGCAGTGAATAGCATGGAACAGAGGTCAGCAAAAATACAAGACTCCCTCCATCAGCACAGAGTGTCAGCCCTGTGCTGGCAGTAAAAACTAAGTTCATCACAGCTTAGCTCAACGGGGAGAAATCCACATTTGAAAGAACTAAAAGTGAATAAACTCAGCCTAACCCAGCCTTGCAAACCCTGCTCTCACAATTCCCAGCTGCCCAGGCTGGAGACTGTTATGACACCTTTGCAGGACGCGTTTAATCAGCAGCGTGACCTGACCTGTTCTACAGGGAGAGCCCTTTATGTTCACATTCCAGCTCTGACCTGTGCTGCAGCATTGCTGGGGTTTACTCTACCGTTACAGCACACTGGTGTGTCTCAGGAGCAGTGGATCCTGTGGGCACGGGCCATTAGCTCTCTCCCAGCAGCGCTGGCTGACTCTGACTCCAGCCACCCCCACCACGCTCCTCCTCGGCTTACACAGAGGCTCCCCTAGCACTCTCAAATTCCCAGCTCTGCCTTTTTAATGGGTCCTCCCTAAAACAACAGCAGCTTCTTGGAGCAGCCTCTTTGCTGGTGAGATGTATTTCCCTGAATTCTCAAAGGCAAGGAGCTGAAGAGGGGGCTTCGCCAGACGAGCACGTTAAGCTCTGCGTGAGTCTGTGCGTGCACTCTGTTGTGCAGACAAGTCATTAGCTGAGCTATTTTCCAGTCAGATCAAGAGGAAAAAAAACAAGAATTATAAAGTTGAACTTGCAGGGCCTGATTCTCTGCTGGTTTGGATAGATCTAGTGAGAATTTCGGAGAAAGCAAGTGTGAGAAAATGCTACAGGAGAACCAACCTCACTGAAATCGCCAGGATCTGCCCATCAGCTTCAAAAGACCTGAGGGACATACTGTATCATCTCATCTAGTGTCCATGATAGCAAAGCTGTTCCCAAGAGAGGCCCAATTGCAGGTAAGAACTGCAGGGGAGTTGTGAGAAAACAATTCTCCGGAGCTTTGATCTGTTCTGAGTGATCCTCACATCTCTTGGTCACAGCTCCACTTCTTCCAGGTCTGTGAGGGAGCTCACAGTGCTGATGGCACCGAGCTCACGTTAAGTGCCAGTTATTTTGGAGTCTCTCCAGAGAGAAATATTTTGACAGTCATATTCTGTTCATTATTCTTCCACGAGAGGAAACACGCACGTCGTTATCTAAAGGAGTACAGCCAGCCCACCATGCTCTTGCCTGCCTGGCTTACTTATCTTGATAAATGCCGGCTAAGATCAGGACTTAGTGCCATTAGATGTGTCTAAAACATGAAGCTGTCATTACTGTGTCAGCACCAAGGATTGTTTCCAACCGTGATAATGGTGGGGCCGCATTTCGAACAAAGACAGATTTTAGTTTGCAATGGCCTGCTGCACCAGCTGGTTCCCATTACTGCACAGAGACCTTTTGCTCATGATTATGAGCTGCACCATTTTTTTTTTTTTTTTTTAATTGGAAACCAGAAATATCCTCCCCATCTATGACTCATATTGGACCTAGCAAGCGGTTACCTCATGGTTAGAGGGGCTGGCGGCGTTGAAGTCTGCAACGGTTCAAAGATCCATTTGATCCAAAGCCTGAAGAGGAGCAGGTTAATCAAAGAGCTCCAGACTGCAACCAGCCTGGATGCCGTGTGCTGGTGCTCCCAGGCTGCCAGAGCTGCAGCAGGATGTGCACCATGTACGTGGAGTTGAGGACACGCCACGCTGGTGCAAGAACACGCCTCTGTCACACCTTTCTGGCACTGGCTCCGAGGCACAGGGCAGCCCTGAGGGGAGTAGGTTCATGCCCACACTGGGACGAGAAGAATTCGAATTCATTCTGACCTGACTCAGCCCAGCATTTAAGTGAAAAATGCTTCAGCACATCCCTGTCCAGCTAAGCACTTAAGTGTGTGGTTTAATTTATGAAAGGCAGGTTAATGTTTATGTGCTTTGGACTGTTGAACCGGCAACTACTACACCAACTGCTATGTAGGTGCATATAATTATATATAGACAAACTGTTGTTAAAAGTATATCTATAGCTGGTTTTAATCTCAGGTTTTAAGGATTCTCAGTGGGTTTTAGGAAATTACATAGCCCTGCAAACAAACATAATTACATACATCATTCAAGTTCCTTTCCACTTTTCCTAGCAGAGATGTGTCCCTGCAAGGCAGCAACCTGTGCTTTATTCCCTAAGCCAGCACCTGAAGCTGTGCTGTGTTTCTGTTCCCACCAGGCTGAGTGCAGAAGATTTCACATGAATATAGATTTATGACTTGCTGCTTGAAAATGTGCAATGTCAAGTGTCCCACTGAGTTTTACTGAGATGGCTGTGGCAATATCTTCTACCCAGTGCAGCATGAGAATTTCTGACTTTAATCCTGTCTAATCCTGTTCTAAGGGGTTTCATATCCCCTCCTGTCCTCTTATCCTGACATTTTTGGCATCTATGCCACGCACATTATGTTACTTATACTGAAAATTAAGATCATCTGGGCATCTTAGGTTTAGGACTTGTGCTGGCCACAGGGTTTGTCAGAGCCCAAAGGACAGCACCTTTTGTTCTCACTTTGGAGTTCTGTCTGATCTCACCTCGAACCACTCGACTTAGGTTATACTGCAAGGTCCCCACATTTTGCTCAGTTTACACTTTAGTTGGTGGCATCTCTTATTTGTGCTGCATTGTCATGCAAATGGTTTGCAGCCACTCAGCATAACAAAACCAAGATTTTAGAAGAAGCAGAAATCGTGTGCCTTTTCTTTTGAGTTCTTTTTAACCCTATAGCAAAGCCACAATTTACTGTCCCCTAAAACAAAACCAGTGAGGAAAAAAAAAATGTAATTAACTTCCCAGTAAATCCATGCAGGGTTAGAAAATCCACGCAGCATTAGATGCAATTTGCTGAATTATCTCACGGGTGCTTCAGGGTTAACATCAGGTGGAAGTTTGCCTCTGGCTTGAGTAGGAAGTGCCAGTTTTGGAGCAGACTCTGGGCACCTTCCTCCCCCCGAGGAAGGGAAGTGCTTTCTGGGTGCCCAGACACCACAGAGGCCACGACCTTGTTGTGATTCTCCAGCAGCAAAGTTTCACCTCTTTGAGTGTTTTTCTTCCACGGAGAAGGTAGTTAATTATGCCTCCTGAGATGGGAAGGGAGATGAACCCACGAAGAACACAAGACAAAAAACACAAAGGTGTTTTTTTGGTAAAAAAATCAGAGTGGAGATGGTGTACTGCACACTGCTGATGCTCCCACCCTGGGAAACAACTGGGATCCTGAGAACAGGTATGGGCACTGCAGTGTGATAATGAACCTCAGAGACTGCAAGGGCATCCTTTGAAAAGCTAGATATGTATCTCAAAGCTGTCTTCAGGGCAAGTATAATTCAGCAAACTGAAGGGAAAGGAAATAACCACAGAGGAGCAGCTCCTTGTTCAGAATATGGCAATTTGTGATGCCAGGTGGGCAGCAGTAAGAAAGGAAATTGTTAGTGGCTATCCCCACAGTGCCTGGCAGCCCCTCTTTTAAGGTAAAATATGCAAAGGCACCTTAAAGGCCAACCACAAAGTTCCAAATGGAAAGTACCTGTGGCTGCATTCAGTAAGAGCTTCCTGGGCCACATGGGTGTCAGCCCAAGGTTTTAGCCCAGAGCTTCCAAGAGCCTGTAAGACAGCTTGTTTCCAACCTCCCCAGCTGAAGGACAGTAAGATCTGGTGCTTCTTTTGGCTCTGAAAACCGAAGCGTTTCAGGGCCTTTCCATTAAGCTGAAAGGGTTCAGGAGAGTCACTGATAGCGGCTTTGGAGCCCCCAGATAAGAATCTGTTCACCAGGTAAGGCAAAGGTGTTCTCACACCTTCCAAGACATGTTTGGAGGGAATGATAGGAGGGAGGAAGGATGGCCCACAGCCTTCTCTGTGAGCTGGGACGGGCGAGTCAGAGTCCATTTCCCTGGTCTGCAACCAGCTGTGAGTCACACACTTCCTCCTATTGCGTGGACATTTCAGCTGTGCAGTCAGAGGGACTGTGCTAATAGTAATCCTTTACCTTCCAGGCTGCTTGGAATTAGCTACTGCAAGCTTCCCACGCCCGTGCAGGCCCTGGACTAGAAGTGACACGACACATGACAGATTGTACCACAAAAGCAGCTGCAGATATCTCCTACGGGGGCTGAGTGCAGTCAACACGCTCCAAAAGCATTCTGCTATCGTGTGTTGCCATTATTCAACAGCTAAAAAATATAGATACAGATTTTTACGTCCTGAACTTCCCTTCTTTTGACAAAGCGCTTTCGCTGAGAATTTTGGAAGGTTGCTACACTGCTCTTACTTTGTTCAAGTGTCCCTGGTGACAACCATATCCTGGAGTGTATTAGAGTTTAAAAATACAGCAGCAAGATAAGCAGTGGCAGGAAGATAGAGGAATTCAGAACTTTGAGACTCGGAAGAAAAGATATTTCTAATCTTTGCTGAAAATATAAGACAAAGTGGATAAGGCAGACAAGCACAAGGAGGCTGTTACAAACAGGAGGGGTTGGAAAGAGGGAAAGGAGGAAGGGGGGGAGCTCCTCACACCAGCAAGTGAGCTTGATAGCAAGATGAGAGAGAGGTCACAGCAAGACAAGTACAGCAAGCAAGCAGAGCTCCGCAGAGATACAGTCTAGAAGACAGGTCAGGGCAAGTCTGTGTCTATGGTTTGCTTTGTTCTTATTTTTGGCTTTCCACATGCCTTCAAAAGGAGAGATTATCAGATAAAGAATTGATGGGACACCATTAAGACAGAAGGTTTTTCCAGCTCTATTGTGTACATGACATTCCTTCCCCTTTGGTCTCCAGAGATCTCACACATCTGGGGATGTAATTTGCCAAGCAGCAACACAGGACTGCGCAGCAACGCTGCCTTTGGTCAGGAATTTGATCAAAGGTGCAATTTAAAGTGGGTGTTTGATGGCCTCCTAGTGTTTCTTTACCACGGGATTGTACAGCCCAGCCTGTAACATACACTTTTGTGCTACCAACAGGTGCTGGGAAGCATGCCAATATCCTCATCTCCCAAAAAGCTTCTGCCTTTCCTGATGGTGTCCGTGCACTCCTGGGGTAAAGGAATTCTAGACCTTCCCTGCTGTAAGGCAGCAGATTCAGCCACCTCAGCTAAAGAACAATAATTGGTACCAGATGTTGATTTCCTGAGGGTTAAGTCTACAAGAATATAATATATTAGAAGCAGGGGGAGGGAGTGGTGGAGGGGAGTGTGTTTCATAGCAGTGCCCTGGGAATTGAGGAGAGATGTGAATGGAAAGGCTGGTTTCCACTGCAGCAGTCACAAGTGCCATATTTCTAAAGGTCAGAAGATTCTGCATAAATCAACATGGGAAAAAAATACTGGTGTGGAAGAGCTGGAAAAAAGAAGCAGTAACCATAGAGGTGTATAACAGTATCACCAGTGGTGCTGCCAAGGTGAAAGAGGACCTGATGCTGTCAGCTTGCTGAATACACACGAAGGCACCAGCAGGTGAGATGGGGGTTGAAATGAAAGGGGACCACCTTCCTAACATTTCAGGTCCTCTTTTACAGGAATCTACCAATTCCTCCCTTCTCTGTGCTTCCTCTCCATTCACCTTCACACTGAACAACCTCTAACAGTTCCCTTCTCAAAGCATTTTCAGTATTGTCCACCATATGCACTAAATTTTGACAATTTATGCCTTGCACCAAAATTACTTGTAAAGAAACTCCAGGCCTTCCATTGCTGGGTGGACTCAGGAAGATGGCACCGGAAAACTGCTCAGCGCTCACTTTCTTGCAGAACTCCTCTAATTGACACACACATGATACCAAACTGCCCAGCACAGATACTGCTCCCACTCGAGCCACTGGGTTTTGTGCTTTGGGTTTTATCCCTGCCAGCAGTAGGACAGGGGACATGGGAGAAAGCAGAAGCTATGACATGGCCAAAGGGGCCCTGGGAAGAGGCCAGGAGCATGGCAGAGATGCATAAAGATGTCAGAGGTAGAGGAAAGTAACTGAGGACCTCCATTTGTTCCTGTAATTCCAGCACTCAAAAAAAAACCCTTCTCTTCCCTATCCACAGGGCACTGGTTAAAAATACCTGACTATCTGAATAAACCCAGGCCTCCTGGAACCCCCCACTCGCTCTTCGCAGCCTCGCAGCTGACTCCAGTACAGCAGGCTGATATCCTAAAATCATAGAATTGTTTAGGTTGGGAAAGGCCCTTGAGATCGAGTCCAACAGCTAAACAGAAGACAAATAACAGATAAATACATATGAGGATAAATAACCTACAGAAATAGGCAACAGTGCAAGGAACAAACAACTACAGCAGGAGACCAGGAAACAAAAATACAAATACAATAACAAAGATTGATCTACTTTTGTCCTAGTGAAGCAAATCACATCACTGCTCTGTCCCTGGGATTGCCTTTGGGTTCCCATCAAATTGACCACAGCCACACAGCTGAGGTTTTTTCCCCTTTTTACTGTAATTTGGCCCCAAGAATCCCTCGCAGGAACCTTCTCTAATATCTTCTCTCCTTAACTAATTATGAAGGAGTAGAAATATTAAGATCCCCCTTGCAAGGAACCTGAGGATTCCTGCAGAGCTTGTTTCAATGTAAATCTCCTTAGTAACAAAGGAAATGGAGGGGGGAAGAGAAGGAGCCTGTACAGGATCTGCAGCCTGCCTTGCTAGGGGTGTTTGCTGCCTCGCTGTTCCAGGGATGATTCAGCCTCTCCCTGTCAGCACCCCTCACTGCTCCCAACTCCTGGCAAGGATCATCCAAGAGGAATGTGGGATTTTTTTCTTTTCCCCAAAGTTCTCAATGAGGTACCAGCTGTTCTTTAAAGAGATTATGGTGGGAGCACTGCTAGCACATGGACTCCACTGTGCAGCCAGCCTCGCGATTAAATGGCTCAGCAAAGGTGGTTTCCAAGGATAAACTGTGCCAGGGATGACAACATTTCCTCACCAAAGGGGGGGGAGAATCTAATAAAAAATAAGGATAGAGGAAAACTGCTCTGGCTCTACAGCTATTATTAGTGTCTCAGAGCATTGTCACTGCTTTGCCTGTGCTGTCAGATGTCACTTTGCATCAGTGCTGGGCAATGCTCAGAAGAAAAATGGTGCAACTCATTTAATTCTGCGACGCATGACTGGGCCGCTCAGAGGGTTAAGTGACCTCTTAATGCTGGTGGGAGCACTGCTCAACAAGTTCAAGTGGGCTCTCCAATAATTTATGCAAACACCTTTTTGCATAGGCTGGCAATTTGTAGTAATTTATCCCTTCTCTCCAGCTGCTCTCGCAGAGCATAAACCAGGTACTTACCAAGGAGTTCCAGCACTCTGTCCTACTGTCCCCTAGGGCAGCTCCCTGCTGAACAGACCATCCAAACAAGGGGAAAAAGACAACTGAGGCAAGTAAACAACTGACAGATAATGGGCACACAGACTTTTGGGTACACTTACCTGGAACCCAAGCCTGGGCCATGAATAACACAAGTAACGCAGCCGTACAGCTAAATCCCCACATCCACCTTCTCTGGCAATATGCTTTTCCATATTCCTTCTACTTTTTGGAGGATCACCCTTTTCATCAGCACTTTTTTTTTTTTTTTCCCCTCTTCTTTTTTTTTTTTTTTTTTCCAGGGACAGCTTCTGAGGATAAAGCTGAGAAACTCTGTCTCAGTGAAGAGCTCTGCACTCAGCAGGTGCCGAATCTAACTCTTTCTGCTTTGAGGAAACATGTTATGAACATCCTTTGCACTCTCAAGAATCAGTAAACACTCTTTTTTACTGCTCAGGATGACTGAATGGCTGAGTTCATTTTGCTGATCACGTGGCAGTTTTACTTTGAACTATATGTGTAAGCGAAGTTAATCAGAGTTGACGTGAGACCTCCACACATCCCATAGCATCCTCATTACATGCTTTTAAACGCCTGCCTTTGCTCTGAACTGAAAGCCACAGCCACCAAGAAAAAAGAAATGTATCTGGTTTTCCTTCTGATCTCAGTCACCTGCCAACGCGCCTTGTTTGCTGCAGCAGAACACGGGATTGTTTAACGGCCAGATAAATGCAAGTTAAAATGGCAGCTCTGGGGGTGGGGGGGGAAAAATAGAACCAAAACCCCCAGGTGCTGGTGATTTATAAAAATGGACTGAAATCACACCTTACCATCCAAGCTGTAGACAGATCCGGTATTCCTGAGGTGAATTTTGGGAAGCTAATTTAAGCCCTCCTTTCAAAACATCTCTTAGCGATTCGTCACACTTGATGTGACTGCGAGTAATGTCGTGCTGACGGCTGCAAGATTTCAGCCAGACTTGTAGATCAGAGGACCTGATGGATTGCACTTCTAAGTACCTGCACAGCTCTGAAGATCAAATTGACTGTCTGGCAGTATTCTTTCTGTCCTGTTGCACTGGAAAGCGCGATTTTAAGGAAAAACCTTTCATTGTTTTGACCACAGTGTCCAAATCTCAGCACATAAAGAGCTCTTCATTGAGGAAAAATGGACTTTTTATTTCCTGAGGACAACAAAAGACAGCTGTGTACACACACACACACACACACACACTGTGATGTAACGTTAGGAAAAATCAGAGATAGACTGAAGTCATCTTTGTATGCAGACACACACCTGATTCACTGGGAGCACTTAATGCACTGGCACGAATTCTCCATGGCCATCCTAGAGGAGGAAGACAGCTGTGACAGTTGCTTGATGAGACAGGTCCCACAGCTCCCATTTCATCAAGGGCCCTGTCCTCTCCATCTGCTGGGCACTGCTCCATTACAAGTTTATTACTGGCCATGTCCTGCTATTTTGAGAGTCAAAAGCTCCACTGAAGCATCTTTATTTTCTGCTAGACCAAATCAGGAAAAGCCCCAAAACTAGAGTAGAAGGAAAGAAAACAAAATTCTCAGGCACAAATATTTGAGCTGTTAAGTAGCACTGGGGAACTCTCAGATTAGAAAACACAAACAGAATTTAATGATCATCTGAAGGTACAAGTGTGGAAACATCTGAATTCCAACTTTGGACTAAATTCTTTGAGAGTTCAGTCTCAAAGAATTTGTTTCCAAGGTCTGAATTAGTACTATCTATTTTAGCAGCAATGCTTCTGGTAATGCTTTTCCCCTTCCTGTAGTAGTGTCTTCTTTAATTTGTTTTCCCTAAGTTGCTGCTTTTGTGCTTTTCAGTGTGACACGGAGGTGTAAGCAAAATTTCACTGACTTCAAAACCTCTTCCTTTGGTTTAATCACAGTTAAAGAAGCTTGAGCAACAAGCACATAGAGGCTACCTCAACCTCAAGTATAAAAAAAAAAAAAAAAATAAAAGGGTGAAGAAGTACATCAAGTGCACCAGAAGCCTGCCAGGCAGAAAGCAAATGGCTAAATTCATAGCGGTGGTTTCTGCTAACAGAACAGCTGCTCAGCCCCAGCCATTTCATTACTGCTACACTAAAGGGTCCCAGGGACGTTCTTTTTGAGGTGTAGGCAATTCAGAGAGCTGAAGCATGGCTGTAATTTGGCCTGTGAAAAATGAGTAGGTGTCCTCCACAGTTCATTTCCCAACAGGGAAAGTCGTGCTCATCACAGAAACCCTCCCCATGCGCAGAACCAAGAGCCGCCCTGCTCAGCAGGCACACCCAGGCGCTTCCAGCAGCCTCTCAGTGCACCAGCTCTCACCACACATCAACCAGAGGCTTTGGTTAGCAGCCTTGTCAGCAAAGCACCTTTCTTCCAGATCTACAGCCAGGTGAAGAAATACGGTGATGTTGTAAGTAAGTAAATAAAACAACCGACAGCAGACTCCTGAAACCGCAAAACAAATTGAGAAGTGCGAAATATTCCCAAAGAAATCCTCTGCTAACAGCTCAACTGGAATAAAAACACACTGAGAGAGTCATAAACAGAAAGCGAAAAACTCGAGGATGAGGTGGGAGGAGAGGATGCAAAGCTAACAAAACATTGAATAAACGGAATAAAACATGCTGCTGCTGCTTATCAGAATGAGGAACATCAGCTGCGGTCAAAGGGCAGTGACTGGACAGGACGTGGTATTTTCACATTCCTGCTGTGAGGAAAGGAGAGGGCAAGGCTTGGGAACAACAGAGCCCCAGCTCTTGGGATTCCAACAATCAGTTATGAGTCCACACTGAGATTCTGCCTTAAACCCACCCAAAGTCTTCCAAAACCCCAGGGCCCCTCTAGAAGACCAATAGACTGATTTCTGCCTGGATATTGCCAAAATAAACCAAAGTCAAAATTAGACATGGCTGAGTCCAATTTCACCTTGATTAGTATTTACATAAGGCGCAGGGAAACATGAGAAGAGCACATAAATAATGTACTATTTGTTGCAGGCCTCTCAGGAGGAGAGTTCTCAGCTAGAGTATTGATCCACGCACACACACCAGCTCACCCTGCAGAAAACCCAGATCTTCCCTTTCTGCTCACAAGTAAAGTCCCAGAAGCTGAGTCACACAGGCTGGGGTGCAGACTGGGGTGCTCTGCCATACCAGAGGGTCCAGCAGTCAGGCTGCTCATGGAAAAAACACTAATGATGGGGAGTTTCCAGACCTGGGTAATTTAGAAGACTTTCTCCATTTCCTCAACTCCTTTCTTTCTAGCTGACATTTCTGACAACACTCACAGGAAACGTAAACTTGGGAGAAGCTGCTTGTTGAATTTTTCCTCCTGTTACAGCACCACCACCTATTCACCCAGTCTTCATACCAGTTGGGGGGACTCCAAAACAAAATTATTACCTAGGGATGACTCAGTACCACCACTTTCTGAAGCAGCTGCACAACACAGTATTACTCAACAGCCACAAGCTATCTGTACCACCTGTGAGAATAAAGCGAGAATAGTTTCTCTTCCCTATTCTTATTCTTTTCATGTTGGAGGAAGGGTTTAACTTCACCCCCATTCAATGTGGGTAAAGATCGAGGGCACCTGGATATTTCTTCTTTTCTACCCCTTGGCAAACACTGTTAGGAAGATAATTCCAATACTTCTTTTTTTATTATTTCAGAAGACATTTCTACTTAGCTTAATCTGAATTTTTGGATTTTTTTTCTTTTTCTTTTTTTTTTTTTTTTGAATCACACCATAACCCCCTACCACACTGCTTCTGTACCTGATTCTGCTTTGCAGCTTGCAAGGTGCTGGCAAGCATCTGCAGACATTCAGCCCAAGTGATGAAAAATGGTCCTGTGGGAAAGCTAAGGGGGTGGTTGGAACCCACAGTGTTCCTCTGCAGGTTTACAGCCCTAAAGCTGAGTAGCTGAGGATGTTACTATTGGCAAGAGGCAGCTGAAGTGCCCAACACAGCAGCTATCCCCTGATGAGACACTTGTTCTGAGCCAGCAAGAGAGGTAGCTCAAAGATTCAGCATCGCTATTTTCCTGATGTATCAATGTCTCCCGAGTTTGCAGCAAGTGAATGTCATTTTCAAGTATACTGTTAGGAAAGGTTGCTTAAAATTAATTAGCTTAGTAACAATGGCCTGTCATTATGCTACTATGTCACCAGCATGAGCACATAAGTTACAGTGACAGCTCAGGGTATGAAATAAGTGCCTTTATATTGAAATTTGCAAAGTGCTTAGCAGTCAAATGCCAATCTATTCACTTCTGGTAATGTTGCATAGTTTCCTCTTAACAGACTGCTCCAAACTCCCACACAAAGATATGACTTATTTTACTACAGAGAAGTCTTTCTACTTCATACACTGTCCGTGCCCAAATATAGAAAGCTTTTTAAAGTGCATTTATTTGTGCAGTGTTGATTCATTCCACATCAAGACTAACGTGAGATTTAGAACACGATATTAGAAAAAGCTGAAGGTAATGGAACAAAAATTCTCTCTTGGGTGACTTAGCTGGGGATGCACAATAAACCCAAGGTAAGGACCAGATTTTGAGGGGCAGGAACATCAGCAGTTCCCACATTCAGCACTTTACAAGATTTCCCCAGTAGAGAAGGAAATAGTTATTGCTATAATTATTTCATAGTTCCAGTCAGCTGCATTCAGTTGTACTGTTATATTCCAATGGCAGGAGAATGGAATACAGTAAACTATAAATATCTGTCAGAATTCCTTTGAAAGGACAACAGTTAATTGCATAGCTTGATCTCCTGCCGTGCAGAGCTTGCATTTCAGGTTAGAAAGGTACAGATTGCTATTGATTTAATTCTCTTGAAACATGTGTGGTATAAAACTGTTCAAAAGACTTATGGGGGAGAAATATATGCTTCCAAAGGAAGTCCTATAGCACAAGACTGTGGCAGGTACCTTCTTGTAAAATGCCTTCTGAAATTCAGTACATCCCCTTCCAAAGGCCCCCACAGTCCCCTCAATTAATTGAGGTTCCTTGCTTCTTTTGCAGAAGTAAAATTAAATCAGTGAATCAGATGAAGAACAACAAAAGATTAGCAATAGTATGAGGTGCATGTAAAAAATAGTCCTCTGTGTCAAGAATAATTCAGTCCCTATGACACACTCACTCTTAACAGAGAGTGATCCATTCCCACCTTTCCTGTTTTCTTTTTATCTGGCTTCCATTCTACTTTTCTCTTTGCAAAGTCATTCCAGGCAGTCAAGTTTCTGACTATTACGGTCTCCTAACTGGGTTTGAATCCACTTCTGACTCGGCTTGTGCAGAGCTGGCCTGAACCACCCAGAGACATTAGGACACACAATCATGCAGTAATTTGTTAAGCCTTGTCCATTCTGGGAATAAATTTCCCATTATAAGCATAGACAGCAGTGAGGATGAAGCCCTGTTTAACACTTGTCCAGCTCATCTACTTGCCACGAAGGGTAACTTGACCCAGTGTAAATTATGTATCACTGTGATTTTGCCAGTCTGTGTTCGTGCTTAGCCCGCTGCTGGTACAGGGAGAGCAAAAATCCCCACTGCAGGCAAGCCTTTATTAGCAAGTTCCATAGCTACCAGTACATTCCTTGCTTCCAGATACTGTAATTAAGATGACACATCTTCCTGACGGTTGCTTTAAAGAGACAAAATATTAATGGAAGAAATACTGCAGAAATGTTTTAGCACCTGTTTATCATGGCCATGTGTTAAGTTCCATTTGCACACCCTGCCAGCCTTTATTAGGAGAGCTCTGCAAGTTGTAGACTGCCAAATATATCTCCTCTGAGTTAGTTTTCTCTAGTTTTTTCCCCCACTTTCTAGACTTAGAACAGAAAATAATATTTAGAGTCTTAATCTTCAGGTTTCCCAAGGTGGGTAGGTAAGGATTTTGTTGTTTGCCTGTTTTTTTTTTCCCAATTATTTTTCTTCTTTGAAGTACTAGCTGATTGATAATATACACTGAGGGATTAAAATGAACTTTATTACTTTAACAAATTTAAGAGTAAATTGAGCACAGCCTACAAGACACGGAAACAGAAGCAACTCCTATCCAAGGAAAATTTCCCAACATTTGTAACAGTTGCACCTAATAAAGCTGATGGATTTCCACTTTTCTTCACCTCTAAACACCCTACACCACACGACACACTGAGCACTGGAGATGGAGGCTGTGCACCAGAAACGTTGTCAAAGCAAGTGAAAGAATCGTTAAATAGATCACTGAGCCCAACAGGATTTAGGCATCCCCGGTCAAGCAAGGCGCAGCATTTACCAGAGATCATTATGCTGCAGGGCCCGACAACAGGCACGGCAGTTTTCAGGCTCTGCACACGGGGAGCAAGAGGCAGCACATCCCCTGTGAGGCTCACAGCCTCCTGGAAATCCACCCCACGCCATGCAAATCCCGGGCACAGAGCACCCCCACTCCACAGGGCTGCAGGCAGCAGTCAGAGCCTGCCCACGTGGAACGAGTTCGACAGCCAGAACCTGAGGGAGATCACACAGGCAAAAAATACAGGCAACAACCCAGGTAGGAGCAGGGTGGGGAGAGCTTCGCTGAGATGAAGTAGGCAAGAAAGAATCTCTGGGGGAGAAAAAAAAAAAAAAAATTAGAGAGAGATTTAAGATAACAGACAGTAGCAGCAGACAGGATGCAAATGGGGAATTCTGCCGACAGATTTTTTTACCACACAGGATCTCGGGAAGCATTTGGGCTCACCGCTGCCTAGGTGAGGAAGACAGCCTGCTGAAGACATTATGGGAGAGGAATACTGGGCTTTTGTCTCTGTAGCACCATTTCTACGGTTTAAAATAAGGATAAAGATAATAACATCCTGTCCTGAAACAATTTCAGGAGCTAAATAGAGTACACACAGTCAAGTAAAATTAAGCTATTGTTATTAACTGTCACCTTCTCTCCCCCATGATATCAGATGAAAACGACAGTTTCTCTGAAGAAAAAAAAAAAAAAGCATCATGAGAACTACCATTCACACTGCTATTACCCATAATAACATAAAACCTCAATATCTGACTATTACAGATAGACTTGAACTCCTTCCCTTTCTCATTAAAATTCCCTCTCCTTTGCCCCCTTGGAACAGAGACAGGCAGTTCCTTTCTTACTCCCTGGCTGCACCACAGCATTGGCTGTGAGCTGAGCCTGGAGAGAACCCCACCTTCCCCTCACACCTGCCTGGCAGAAGGTTTGAGTGTCCCAGAGCCACCACCGCTGGGCTGGGGAGGGAGGCTGCACCTTCTACCCCCTCCTTTATGACTTCTCAGACCAGCAAGATCACCCCAGGTCAGCGTTAGGGCAGATCCAGCCCTCCACGCGTTGATTGCAAACCCTTTCTCCCAAAGGCAAAAAAAAAAAAAAAAGTGTACTTGAACCCTTGGAGCAGATAGGCTGAAGCTGATTTATTGGGGTGATTTAGATCTGTTAAAACAAATTTAATTTTGAATACAATTTTATATCAATTAACAGAGTCTCACAAGTGTAGCCATTAAGGAATCTCCTTCCCAAACCAAAGCCAAATATTCAAGATTTATGAGACTGACTTGCCATATTGGAAGTAACTAATTATTCGTAATGATTCTTTGTACTCTGACAGTGATTATGTATTTTCAGTGCAAATGACCATGATGAAGCAAGTGATAAAGGCAGCCCATGTTTGTGGAAGGGATACCAAGCATTTAAGGCCTGATCATTTTAGCAAAGTATTGGGGTAGCAGGGGGAGAAACAATAGAAAACATCTAAGCTCAGTGACACAAAAACCAGCTTATTTAATGTTCTGAAGTGTGTTCTGGTGCATGCCAGAGCTGCAACGAAAGCCTGTGGTGTCTTTTTATTGCCTCAAGCAATTTTGTATTCAGTTTATTTATTCTGACCTTTTGCTTGTCCTTCCACCTTGGACATGACAGTCTTTAACAGAGCAAAGCCTTGCAGACTCAGCTTTTGCAATAGATTGTGGAGCACGTTTGGGGCGAGAGGAACAATGCAGATTTGGGGTCTGATTCTCATTTGCACCGAAGTTTTTGCCTATCTCTGATGGCAGAAGAGGTACAATAGCTGCCCTGCTTGCAGCTCCACTGAATGAAGGAAATGTCTCTGGCTTACTCTGCCCTGATTAAAGCACCTGCGAATCGAAAATGATAGTTACACAGGGATTGGGTAGATTTTCACATCGCCTCAGGCTACGGAGAACACCAAAGCACCGCCTTTCTCCTCTTTTCATAACTTCCAGTCCTGCCCCAGACACAGGAACACAGTAACTGAGAACAAAGTCCCCATTCCAGTGAGGTGCTCAGTGCCAGCAAGGTTAATGTCCAGGGGCAGGCTCGTGGCAAGAGCAGTGCCATGTTTACTGCCATGGTAGCTGCTGCTCTGATGCCGCGCTCGCTCCAGCCACGAACAAGGGCCTAATTTCTGATCCTCAAAAAGCAGAGGCATAGCAACTCGGTCATTAAAATCTGCAGCAGCACGCATGTGATTAAAATGTTAATGTCAATATTGTAATCAAGGGTCTGACTCACAGGACAGCTGGTAAGAGACTTGATCTGTATTGCTTAGCCCCAGTCACCTGATGCACACCAGGGTTACGGAACGGTTGTGCCCCATCACATGGCAGGGATTGGCATTCACTGGCTCATGTGGTGAGCTGGAGGCTGGAAAGGGACAATCAGATCAAACCCAGGCACAGTATTGATAAGTTCAGCTGTGCCTGCTCTCCAGCGAGAGGAAAGCTTTCTGATAAGTTTCCTGGGTACCACCTAAGCCGCAGCAAAGGCACTCGAGTGTCTCCTGCCCACCTGCAGCACCTGCTGCTGGGCTGTCCTGCCCCCTGGCCTCACCCACCCATCTCTCTTGCTTTGGGAATTTTCTGTGCTAGTTTCTATCTAGCTGAGTTTTAGACATTTAAGCCTGTGGTAAATTTTGCCTGGTGTTGTCCGAGCACCGAAAGAGCTATAGTCTGCAAAGCTTCTTTTCAGTAAATTCAGGATTAATGAAGAAGGCCTCTCTATTGTTGGAATGTCTAATACAATTATCCACTGAATGAATGGACTAGGCAGCAGTGGAGGGCTCCCAGGTTTGTGGTGGGGAATTGTCTGTTTTAACATCCATCTGTTTTCATTCCCTCTGATCCATTATCATTCACCTAGAGTTATAACGTGATGAATATCATTGTGTGGAATGCCATTTGATGCTGGGGGGGAAAAAAAAAAAGCCCACTGCAGGTCTGCCGTCTATTGAAAACGTGAAATTGCCTTGGTGGAAGGAAAGGCATGATTGATTCAGAGATGCTGTTTCAAGCAGAGACATCCCTTCCCACGTGGACTGCTCGATTTGGTTAATTCCTCCGGATGACCCTTCTGCTGAATCTTTCAATGAAATATACGTACGTACAAAAATGAGGATAGCTGTGGACAATCACAGCGCTGATGAATTTGTGGAGTCGATTGAAAAAAATAATAGTATTCACAACTTTCCCCAGAAGGCACCTTTGGTTTATGTTCACAGTGACATTAAACTCCTGTACGTAAACACGTAAGCGGGATGAGAATCTTGATGACCCTGCTGATGGGAAATAAAGAAGGGAACTTTACAGGCAATTTCCACTGTCCTTGTTGGTCAGCAAATTTGGAAGGGAATGAAAAAAAGAGAACTAGAAATGCATATTAATGATGGAGGGCCTAAAGCACAATGGGATTGAGATGAGCACTACCAAGAGAAACTGTTAAAAATGCCACAGTTTATCTTTTTTAATGACTTACCCTTGTGATGTACTTATAAGAAACACAGAAATTACCTTTTAAATTAAAGGACAGACTTAGATGTAAAAATAACTTACTGAACCCAATATAAATGCTTCTTTCTAAAAAGTGACTCTTAAAATATTGGTAAAGCAAACACAATTGTTAAGCTCAATCCACTGTTTAACTGGGTGTATCTAAACTCTAGATCTTTCATTAACAACCATTGCCTGGATCCGGGTTTTGCCTTTAAAACACCCTACAGTTAAAAAAAAACGTATTGTACTGTCCCTTAGAGAAACTGGAGAGAAAATACCCTTTGGTAATCCACAGTCCAGCAAAACCCAGGACAGATAACTGTCTGACTCCCCGCTAGCCTGTAATTACCCGAGGAAGCAGCTAGACTTAGCTATCTTCCTTCTTTAATTGGCACGCAAAAGATTATAGGATTTTATTAGGACACAAATGACACTGATACGAGTGTGATTGAGGCATGCAATGCATGACTGACTATTTGCATTAAGAGGCTTTGCACTACACATGGGATTTCTACCTTTGGTTTTAAATGGCTTAAATTTAAATGACGTTTCTATGCTACATTTTAAGAGGATGATATTTATTTTAGCACTTGCCCATGTAAGGCGGGGCAAAGCTGTTGCCAGACACCAGAAACTCTTCAAAAAGAGCCTGTTTGGGCCAGGTGGAAGGAGGTTAATTTTTGACTGCTCTGCTGGTGCAATTAGATCAGGAATACGGAAAAACAAGAGGAAAGGTGGACACTGAGGTGGCGACGCCGAAGCCTTTGACGGGTGTGTTAGACACACAGCTGCCAGTCTGCCACTGCTGGAGGCACCAGCCCGAGGAAGCCACCATCCCTGGTGATGACTGAACTGCAACACAAGTGGGAGCAGGCTGCAGGAGACTTTTTGGCTTCCCTCACTTCCACGGCTCCCGGTAACACTGAATCTCCTCCAGGGATTCCTTCCTTTATTGATGAATCTCGGTGGACTTCATTAGGTTTTATTTCACGGCATCCTTCCAACGTCTCTCACCTTCAGAACTGGAGGCTACACCCTAGGAGAGGAGAAAGCAGCTGAAGATGTAAGGAATTAAGCCAAGTTAGTCCAGCGGAGCAAAGCCAGCCCCACACAAGGAAGGGAGTACCCAGAAGTGATGGTAACGTGCTGCAATATCTGACAGTGTGCAATAAAAGATGATAACAGGAGGATTAAGTCCTGCCACCATTGTGATACGTAGGATAGTCAGTGCTCTGTGCTGGGGCCCTGATCCAGGCACACCTTCCTCAGTGCTGTCCCTGGGACAGGGCATTTCACAGCTACCTGGTTGGCCACCAAGCTGGTCCCTGTCTCAGGTGAGTGCCTGGGAACCAAGTCTTGGCTAAGGTGACCCTGGAGAGAGTCTGAAAATGCAGGGAAACAAGACGGTAACTACAGTCTCTTCCTGGCACTGCAGAGCCCAAATGAAACCTCAGCAAGATGAATGGATGCTGAGCAGGGTGTACTGAACAGGGTCTCCTGCCTCCACCTGTATGAGTCTTAACCCTTGGTTGCCTTACACTGCTCCATGTCCCACCTACAGCTTTGGCTGTCCAGCCCCTCTGCTCTGCCCCCCCATTACCACCTACCCCCTGACTTGTCCCCTGACCCACAGATTGTTCCCTGGCTCGTCCCTAGCTCTTCCTGTGTCCTCCTGAACCCCCAGCTCCTCCCCGAGCCCATCCCTCGCACCTCAGTTCATCGTTTAACCCTCAACTCATCCCGCAGCTCGTTCCCTGTCCTTGGGTCACCCCCTGACCCCCAGCCTGTCCCTCACCTCACTCCTCGCCCCTCGGCTCAGCGTTTCAATCCGAGCCCATCCCGCAGCTCATCCCTGGCCCCACCGCTCGCCCCTCGCCCCGGGCTCGCCCCCGTGCCCCGCACTCGCCCCTCCATCCAGGCCAGCCCCTCTCCCGCCCCGCGGGGCAGCCGGCGGTGCCTCCCCCGTCCATTCCCGGGGCTCACCCGGCCCCGCCAGGCGAGAGCGGGGCAAGGGGGTCCCGGGGCCGGGAGAAACTTTTCCCGAAGGCGAGGGCGGGCGGCGGCGCCCCCGGCCCGGGCTGAGAGGAGAGGAGAGGAGGCGAGGCGGCGGCGGGGCGGGAAGGAGGAGGAGGAGGAGGAGGAGGAGGAGGAGGAAGGAGGGGGGGCCGGGGGCACGGCCGGGCCTGCGCCGGGGAATGACGCGCAGCTGGCAGCCCTGCTCATGCGCGGCCGGCCGGGCGGTGCTAGCGCCGCGTCCCAGCTCGGGGAGAATGGGGCGGCATCCGGGCAGCGCCGACTGAGCGGCTTCTGGGGGCCGGGGCTGCGCCGCGCCGCGGGCGGCCGGGCTGGGGCGGGCGGGCGAGCGCCATCCGGCAGCGGGCGGCGGCGGCGGGGGCGCCGCGCCGCGCCGGCGGGGGGCTGCGAGCCGCCGGCGGCGCCCGGCGAGGAGGGGTCGGCGGCGGGCGGCGGCGGCGGCGGCGGCGGCGGCGGCGGGCGGCGGGGGCTGCCCAGGGATTGTCTCGCTCGCTCCACGGCAAGAAAGTTGGGCGGCGAGCGCGGCGGCGTTGGCGGCCCCCCCGGCGGTGCGCGGCGGCGGCCGGAGCGGGGCCCCGGAGCGGCGCTGCCCCCGGGGAGGGGGCGCCGCGCCTGGATTATCCCGAGCTGGGTCGAGCCTCCTGGATCTGCCTCTCTCTCTCTCTCTCTCCTCCGCGCCGAGTGAATCCGAGGTGTCCTCGTCCTGATCCAGATAGATCTACCCCCCCTTCTCTCTCCCTTTTTTTTTTTTTTTTTTTTTTTCCCC